>NC_088226.1:7649580-7957080 GCF_036934945.1 Oncorhynchus masou masou
GGTGATCTCTGCCCTCAGGGCCCTGGAGGAAGACCCAGAGGAGCTGGACACCACCAAGAGTGGCTTGCCTCAGTACCGTGCCCCCTGCCACAAGCAGCCCAAGACCAAGTCTGCCACACTGCCCCTGCAGGCGCGGAGGAGCAACGGCAACATTGTGATGCGGAAACGCTCGGTCGTGGTGGATGATGTGGAGGGTAGTGGGAGTGGGCTGTAGATGAACTGACAGAATCTGATCTCTGAATCTGTAGCTCTGTCCCCAAGCTGGGGTTGTCATATCTTGCTCCTATAACTAACCTTACCTCACATACTGTACCTCTCATCATTACGCACCATTATAACCCATCAATCAAATGTTGCTTAGAGACGCACCATATTTTGAAGTAATACCAAACATATAAACCATTATGACATGACATGCCCTTAACACTGTGTAAATAATGTACGAATAGTGACATTGACCGTAACATTATTCTGAAAGGTTAAACAATCAACAGCTACAATCAAAGTGTATGACATCATGTTGTATTACAGTCTGTTGTTACATGCTACTTGGCCCAGGGACTGCAGTTGAAAATTAGCCGGCTGGCTAAAACTGCCACATTTATACAGTAGTAATGTTGATTAATGTCTACTGTCCCTGTAAATGTAAATGTAATAAAGTAAAGTAGTTGCTAAAACAGGTGACACCATTCATGATCACCATCAATGTTTGGCATGTAATTGTCAGTCATGTAAGCTGATTATAAACATATGTAGTCTTGCAGCTACATTAGTAGGCATACAAAGGAAAATATCTATCATCTTGTGAGGTGCCTGGGACTGCCTCGGTGCATATCATACTGTAGAGTTGTGTTTACCCATCAGTGGACGGCAGTAGTTTCTAAACTGCAGTTGTGTAACTTTACCATCAGACGAGGCACACAGGAGATATAGGTATCCATACAGAAGCGTCCAACATTCCTCTATTCCTCAATCCTAAACACCTTTTTTTAGACATACCTGTACAACTGTCAACATGCTTGGCATATTTTACTATCGTGATATAACGTAATCTGTTTTCTTGTCATGAAATGTTTGATAGTGGAGGAGGGAGGTAGGGTGTTTGTGATGGTGGTGCACAGCCACATCATTAGAGTGGTTGCCATTCCGGAACCATAGGAGTCAGTCAGCTGTTAAAAATGATGAAGTATTTTATATAGCTGGAGGAAGTCTTGAATTTCAGAAAGAGAATCTGCGCAAAGGACAGACTTAGACTGCTGATGTAGAAACATGACTCATGCCAGTAAGGCTTTTGTGTTAGTATGATAATGCATCAGAACTCTATTCAGGCAATGCCATTCAAGATGCTGTGAAGTAGAATTAGAGCCAAACTCTATAGAATGTCTATAGAATGGTTGACCAAAAGGGAACCTGTTTGTCTGAGTGTGACATGAATCCCTATTTGGTGTTCTTTTGTTTCTTGACATCCTCAATAAACACTGGATTTCAAAATCATTCCATTGGTATTTGCTATTGTGTTGTTATTAGAGCCATTGCCAGATCAAAAGACATAGCAAATATGTGTTCTGTGTTCTCCATATGCAGCACTGTCCAACCGTTTGACCTGTCACCTCAGGATAAGAACACTCTGTATTACAAGGATGATGTCATCACCAAACATGGCCGCAGGGTCAGTCTACCTCTGATGTTCTCACCAGTCCAGCTCAAGCTGGCAGACAGCTTGACAGTTTGATTATGGGAGTGAATAAATATAGTATATGTATTGTTCAAATTACAAAGGCGCCACACCAGCAGTTAAAGCCTTCAATATGGTTGTTTTAAAATAATAATGTCCCACTCAAATTAGCAGTATGAGACCACACTGTGTGTGTGTGGGTGTGTGTGCAAAACACAGCCTGCTCCACCCTCTCCAATTCTGCTGCCTAAAGGATAGACAGCAAAAAACAGCCTGCTCCACCCTCTCCAATTCTGCTGCCTAAAGGATAGACAGCAAAACACAGCCTACTCCACCCTCTCCAATTCTCCTGCACATTATCAAGGCACACTCTCATTCCTTCCTTCTTCTGCATAATTCCTAGGATTGATAGATCATGTGTCAGGATTTGGCCAGGGTTGTTCCGGTTTTTGGTCACTAGATGCCCCCATTGTGCTTTTTGACCTTTTGCTTTCCCTTGATCCCCATTATTATTTGCACCTGTGCCTCGTTTCCCCTGATTGTATTTAAACCCTTAGTTTCCCTCAGTTCTTTGCTCTGTGTGTATGTTAGCACCCAGCCCTAGTATTCTGTGTACTCTTGTTGATCCCGGTGGACGCTCTTGTGGAATTCTGTTTTTTTTGTTCTTGTTTATTTATTTTTGAGTATCTTTTGAGGCTTTTTATGCTTTACCTACCACCTTGTGGATTTACCTTTTTGTCTTGGAGGATTACCTTGTGGATTACCTTGTTCTTGTGGAATTCCTTTTGAGGTTGTGGAGTTACATGTTTTCCTGAAGGACTTCACTTTTTACTTTATTAAATACACCGTCTCAAGTACTGCTGTGTCTGCCTCATCTTCTGGGTTCTGCTGACTATTCGTGGCTCAGTTGGTTAAGTGACTGTTTCTCACTCCGGAGACCCGGGTTCGTAACCGGGTCCTGACATCATGTTTCTGCCCATGTACAGTACATTATAGGGAGATTATAAACAGAATGTACAGGCAACTGCCAAAATAATGGAAATATTTGAGTAAATTAAGGATTTAAAGTATATTGAAAGCAGGTACTTCCACATAGGTGTGGTACCGGAGTTAATTAAGCATTTAACATTGCACCATCAAATCAAATGAAATCATATTGGTCACATATACATGGTTAGCATATGTTAATGTGAGTGTAGCGAAATGCTTGTGCTTCTGGTTCTGACAGTGCAGTAATATCTAACAATTCCCCAACAACTACCTAATAGACACAAATCTAAAGAGAGGAATAACAATATGTACATATAAATATATGGATGAGCGGCACAGGCATGGTGCAGTAGATGGTATTAGGTACAGTATGTACATATGAGATTAGTAAGATAAGTAAACATTATTAAAGTGGCATTGTTTAAAGTGACTAGTGACCCATTTATTAAAGTGGCCAGTGATATGAGTCTGCATGTATGCAGCAGCCTCACTGAGTTAGTGATTGCTGTTTAGCAGTCTCTCGGTCCCAGCTTTGATGCACCTGTACTGACCTCGCCTTCTGGATGGTAGCAGTGAACAGGCAGTGGCTTGGGTGGTTGTTGTCCTTATCTTTTTGGCCTTCCTGTGACATTGGGTACTGTAGATGTCTTGGAGGGCAGGTAGTTTGCCCTCGGTGATGCGTTGTGCAGACCGCACCACCCTCTGGAGAGCCTTGCGGTTGAGGGCGGTGCAGTTGCCGTACCAGGCGGTGATACAGCCTGACAGGATGCTCTCGATTGTGCACCTGTAAAGGTTTGTCAGGGTTTTAGGTGACAAGTCAAATTTCTTCAGCCTCCTGAGGTTGAAGAGGCGCTGCTGTGCCTTCTTCACCACACTGTCTGTGTGGGTGGACCATTTCAGTTTGTCTGGGATGTGTACGCAGAGGAACTTAACACTTTCCACCTGCTTTCCACCCTAACCCTAACCCTAACCCTAACCCTAACCCTAACCCTAACCCTAACCCTAACCCATGAATAAAAATGTTGGGCACGTCATTATTTTGTCTACCATAGCTATGACCCCACAGGATGACAATGCCCCTATCCACAGGGCACGAGTGGTCACTGAACGGTTTGATGAGCATGAAAACTATGTAAACCATATGCTATGGCCGTCACAGTCAATAGATCTCAACCCAATTGAACACTTATGGGAGATTATGGAGTGACGCCTGAGACAGCATTTTCTACCATCATCAACAAAACTCCAAATTATGGACTTTCTCGTGGAAGAATGGGTTGCATCACTCCAATAGAGTTCCAGACACTTGTAGCGCTTTATTAAAAATATTGTTAGGGGGCAGTGTCATTGAACTCCAGCAGTAGAATACATTGCTTGTCAAATCATTGTTCAAAATCATTAGGCCTGTCTATGCTTTATTTCTTAAAGTCTAAGCTGCTGATATCATGGATAATTTTGCTATTTGATTAAGAATTTTATATTGAATTTGGCCTTTACTACTTTTGTCCATAGAAACAAATTGAATTACACATTCATAAATGGCAACAAAAAAAGACAGTCAAAAAAAAATCATATGGAATAAGGTTTTGAAGTCTCTGTCCTAAAAGTTCAAAGATGAGACAAAATAATTGTAACAGAAGACACAATTAACATCTAAATATTATTGGTAACAGAACAAATAACAGAATAATAACTGCAGATTAAATAGTACTGTAATTGAAAATTGTACATCCAATATAGGCTACTGCATGTTAGCAGATACCTATAGACTTACTCTAGTTACGCTAGTTAGCATTAGCTTGCGAAACTACCTCTTAACCTCCTTTATTCTGAACACAGAGGCATAAAAATGGTATCCACGAGTTCATTTGACTCTGCCAAAATACCGAAATATGCATTTAAGAGCTAGAATTGATGTTGTACCCTATGTTGTGATTCTCACCAATGTTGTGGTCTTCTCACACTATTCAAACAACACAATTCAATAAATGGCTTATGAAGCTCTCTAAGCCTATAGACCACATAGGCTTTTTAAAACAAATAATCTGAACTAAAGACACAGACAATACTGTGCAGCCGTCTTCATCGACCTAAAAACCTCTTAAGGATGCTGCGAATTTTCACCGTTTTTTGTTAAAAATCGCGCAACATTTCAACGTCCTGCTAGTCATGCTAGGAATATAGTATATACATATGATTAGTATGTGTGCATAGAAAACACTCTGAAGTTTCTAGAACTGGTTCAATGGTGTCTGTGACTATAGCAGAACGAGTTCCGTGGTCAAAATCGCAAGGAAACCTGATCACAAAATCGACAAAGAAAAAATCCATCCGCCAGTCTCTGTATTGTCTATTGCACGCTATAATAGATGGGACCGGGCTTGCAGTTCCTACAGCTTCCACACGATGTCGCCAGTGTTGTGAATTCAATGCAGCTAAATCCTTGGTCATCTGAGTAATAGGCACATCCTGTCATGAAGGCGCCCAGAGGAAGTGATGGAAGAGGCAAACTTCGACACGATTTCCAAACTTTTTTAATTTTAAAAAATGACGTTGCGTTGGGAAACATGACTTTTTTCCTGGATTTCACGGTGTTCATAAATGGACATTTTGGGTATATATGGACCAATTTAATCGAAAAAAATACCCAATTGTGATGTTTATGGGACATATAGGAGTGCCAACATAGAAACTCGTCAAAGGTAATGAATGTTTTATATTTTATTTCTGCGTTTTGTGTAGCGCCGGCTACGCTAATTTCTTTGTTTACGTCCCCTTCGTGTGTTTCTGGGGGCTGCATGCTATCAGATAATAGCTTCTCATGCTTTTGCCGAAAAGCATTTTACAAATCTGACATGTTGGCTAGATTCACAACGAGTGTGGCTTTAATTGAGTACCTTGTATGTGTGTTTTAATGAAAGTTTGAGTTGTATCGAGTACTATTAGTTGGCCCTCTGGAATTTTGCTGATTTTGATGCCTGTACAGGCATCGCATCCGATCACATAGGCTTTTTAAAACAAATAATCTGAACTAAAGACACAGACACAATACTGTGCAGCCGTCTTCATCGACCTGGCCACGGCCTTCGACTCCGTCAATCACAGCATTCTTATCGGCAGACTCAACAGCATTGGTTTCTCAAATGACTGCCTCGCCTGGTTCACCAACTACTTCTCAGATAGAGTTCAGTGTGTCAAATCGGAGGGCCTGTTGTCCGGACCTCTGGCAGTCTCTATGGGGGTGCCACAGGGTTAAATTCTTAGGCCAACTCTTTTCTCTGTATACATCAATGATGTCGCTCTTGCTGCTGGTGATTCTCTGATCCACCTATACGCAGACGACACCATTCGGTATACTTCTGGCCCTTCTTTGGACACTGTGTTAACAAACCAGACGAGCTTCAATGCCATACAACACTCATTCCATGGCCTCCAACTGCTCTTAAATGCGCTACCCGCACCTGCCTGCCCGTCTAGCATCACTACTCTGGACGGTTCTGACTTAGAATACGTGGACAACTACAAATACCTAGGTGTCTGGTAAGACTGTAAACGCTCTTTCCATACTCACATTAAGCATCTCCAAACCAAAATTAAATCTAGAATCGGCTTCCTATATCGCAACAAAGCATCCTTCACTCATGCTGCTAAACGTACCCTCATAAAACTGACTATCCTACCGGTCCTTGATTTCGGCTTGACTTGTTTGTGCGGCATTGACGTTTTCTGGTATTTTTTTATTTCAGCTAATTAAACATGGGACCAACACTTTAAATGTTGCATTCATATTTTTGTTCAATGTAGTTGTAGTTATAGACGTGCTGCGTTCAACGAATCAAGCAAGTCGGACATTTCCGAGTTTCCTAGTACCGATTAGGATGAGTTTGGCATATCCCCCAAAAAGACAGTAACCTACAGTAGGAAGATTGGCAGAAACGACTTCTCCAACAGAAATACCGATCACGCTGGTAGGCGATGTCATGGCGACATTTGCTAGCTAAACTCATGCGCAGAAACCGGGTCTAACGCTCTTCTCGCGCCAAACTGCGCATGTGCATGCCGTCAGTTCAAAGGCACACCTTAGATATAAAGCTGTTTTTGACGAAAATGTAAATGTGTCAGTTCGACACTTTCACGAAGTTCAGGTAATAATATGTTAAACTACTTAAGACATTGACTCGAATCTAGGTTGTGCCTTTAGATTTAGAAAATTAACAACTAAGGAAGAACGTTTCAGTTCTCTCATTGACTTCTCAAACCCCGGCCAAGTCTGCGTGGTCATTTTCTCGGGAGTCTCGCGATGTTGTGTGTCTGGGTTTAGAAACTCTGTGATATTCATTTTCCGCGATTGATAACGTCAATCAAATTCTTCACTTACAGAAAGCTGAGACAGCATATTCTCCTCAGCTTTTAGTTGGTCAGTTGTTGATCAACTTAATTACTATGTCCGTGTTCTGGCAGCAGTAATGGCCTCGTCTAGTCTGGCCTAGTCTATATGTTGCCACTTAATTGTGCACTTTCTTTGACACAAACTCAGACACTGGTACTATTTCTTCTTACTTGTGTGGCAGTGACCTGAGAAAGTAGCAATAACATAAACCTACACTCTACTGACAGTCAAACTGACACTATTAAACTGCTGACAGACTAGCTAGAGTAGGCTACACTGTAGAGAGGGAAATAGATCAGACGGCCTAAGTTAGTTTGGTTGTTGGCTGTGTGTGAACTGCAGTGTTCTTTTATTAGGCTATTGTAGACTACACGTTTTATCTTACAGTGTTTGGAATGCAGTAGATTGATAGAAGAACAGTTTAGCCAAATGTGACTGTTTCCTTTCATGTTTAATACCAGCTTTAACTCTACCAAACTCTTATCTGAAGTTCATGTTTCATGATAAAGATTTATGAGACAGATTTCTGGTTTTATTTGGTAATCAGAACAATTAGTATTCTGTGTTTGATTCTCCTCTGCTACTTTCTTGCTGTGTCATGTGGGGGAAAATCCTCTGCTCACAGGTCCGAGATGATCTATTCAAAGCCTAAAGTAACAATTATAAAAATTTGATGTGAGTTAAAAAATAATACAATAGGATATGATTATAATATCCCTCTGTTATATCATGTTTTAAGTACATTTTTCTCAAGGTCATTATCTGCAGCTTAGAGTTCCCCTTTGGAGCAGTGAGTTCAGTGAACTGTCCTATCGTCGCAGCAATGGGTACTTGGAAACAAGCTTGTGTGCAAATATTATGGTGTCCTTCATTGAGAGGTTGCTGCATGAGGACTTTACAAAGAAACCAATTCCTCAACCTCAAGCATGACTGTGCAGTGTGTCATGTGCTTCGGGCATGTGCTCGAGTGTTTTGAGGCAGACAATAGTGTTGTCAACGATTCCTGACTCTCAACAACAGGTTTTCATGTCTCAAGAAATCCAAATGTCAGCTTTCTTAGTCGAGACACACTTTCATTTTTGTCAGTGTGGCTAGGCTTATAGTACTCAAACATGAAATTTACTTTAATCTCAATGAATGCCCTTCTCGAAATATTAAGTCTATTGGCCTGTAATGCCGCTAACCAAGGTTTTCCACTCTGATTCCACTCTGAGTCAGGTGTATCACAGTGGCCAGCCAGCCCCAGAGTTCACTGCTACAGCCGTAGTGGACGGACAGTTCAAAGAGGTCAAGCTGTCCTACTACAGAGGCTTCGCTTTGGTGTGAAATCAACTACACACAAACACAAAAAGTACATTAAAACTCAACATTTCTCAGACTTAAATCATTGCTTAGCTATACACATCCCATGCTGTTGAGGTTAAGTCATGGAAGCAGATTTTTAACTATTAGGCAAATTACCATAAACTGTATCCAATACTTTTGAAATCCCTTTTGTCTTTTCTCCCTATGGGAAGTATGTGGTGCTGTTTTTCTACCTGCTGGACTTCACCTTTGTTTGCCTTCAGTGAACGTGCTGAGGAGTTCAGGAAGAGTGACTGTGAGGTCCTGGCAGCCTCTACAGACTCCCACTTCATTCACCTGGCCTGGTGAGACCTATACTAAGGTCATATGTGGAAAATACTGATATAGGAAAACAAACCACAATCTTATCCTCTACTGTCCTTCTGTATAATCTATGTTTTTATTTAATTATTTTGCATATTGCTGCATATATCTAACTTAATACCCCAACTTGTGGCTATTGTTAGGTAATTATTTTCATGTTTGTGAAGAGGAATCCAGGAAGTAAATGCACTAGGCTGCATAGGGTCCTGAAGCCCCACCCTGCCCAGAGTTAAGCTTCTCTTGTCAGCCTGTGTAGCTGTGATATGACCCTGGAAGACTGACTGAGTCGGTTTTCAGCTCCAGATACACAGCAGATGTGTAGCGGCCACTGTTCAAGTCATCAATAATCATGCAGGCGTGCAGTGCATTTGCCTACAGTCCTGTATTTATTGTGTGTGTAATAGTGATTCTCTCTCTCCCCCTCCTGTGCAGGATCAACACAGAAAAGAAACAGGGAGGTCTGGGCCCTATGAAGATCCCTCTGCTGGCTGACCCCACCCAGGCCATCTCCAGGGACTACGGAGTGCTGAAGAAGGATGAGGGCATAGCCTACAGGTCTGTTACCAAGCTCTGGGAGAAGTCTTATAATCCTATTATAATCCTAAGTGGCTTGGTTTGAGTGAAAGAGCGGGAAGACTGAGGAACAAAGGACGAAGCTGTGCTATCGTAAATACAGTACCTTATGCATTCTAAATGACCGCCCATTTGGAAAAGGAAAATGCAATAAATATTTACTCTGAGCTGGGGTTCGGTAGGTTGGTGGTAGATGGAAGGCCGTGTTGCCCAACCGAGTCCTTCGTCCTTTGAAGAATGTCTCTGCTGTTAAATTGAATCCATTGTAGTAACGTTGTTGTGGGGTAGACGGGATACTCTGTCTGTTTCTTCCTAACCCTCGTTTGCAGCGGCTGTTGCTAACTCAACGGCTAGGAGGTATCACTTCTGTAGTGAATGAGAGTTCAAAGTTCATACCATTCGCAACCAAAGCTCACGCTGATGTTGGCTTCGTTCTGTAGTTATTATCTTAACCATTCCGACATCGGACCGTCGTCCTCACATCCTCGGAACAGGAGGTTATATTGTCATCAAGGCTTTATATAGGAAGGAAGAGGAGGGCGTGTCTGAAAAGTTTTATAGCCCATGTCCCTTCACAGGGGCGGGCCACTGATTGAGCAGAGCCCTACCTTATGAAAACCCAAATCTCACATTTTAGAAGCTAAAATCACATTTCATCCCATCACGAATAATTTAATATTCAAACATTTAAATTGAACAACAATTCCATGTTAATCCGATAACTCTGATGTGTAGACTTTCCACTGTAGAGTTTATGTCATCTTATCATTGATGAGAATGTCTCAGATGACAACCGAACTGACATCATATTCATTAAGTACCACTGCATATGTTCAATTGGTCGGATTACCAGAATATAGTTAATTTCCCCCCACCTTCTGATGTTCCCAGAATCTCTATGTTAACCAAGGATTTTGCAAATGTAACTTCAGTAGGGTAGAGAGAGGAAAAGGGGGGGAAGAGGTATTTATGACTGTCATAAACCTATCCCCAGGCCAACGTCATGACACTACTGTCCAGAGGTCTGTTTGTGATTGGTAACAAGGAGATCCTGAGGCAGATCCCCATCAATGACCTGCCAGTAGCGTGCTCTGTGGATGAGACACTGTGCCTGGTGCAGGCCTTCCAGCACACTGACAAGTTTGGAGAGGGTAAGAGGAGGAGGGGACAGAGAGCAGGTTGGGGATTTAGAGTAGCATGTGCTGACATCTCAGGACATGGCAGGAGACTCATATTGTTAGGCACCAATAGACCTCCATTGTATGCACTCTAGTGCTACTTGACCTCTAGCCCCTCTTCACCTCAGTTCCTATTCTTATTAGAATATACAGTACATTTAGTGCGCAAATGTGTTTGATATACACTGTATGGTCACAGGGCAGATGTGTGACTTATTGCTCTTTACAGTGTGCCCAGCAGGAAGGAGACCAGGGAGAGACACCATTGTCCCTGACATCCAGAAGAGCAAGGAGTTTTTCTCCAAACAGAACTGATCCATCCACACCTCCGTAGAGGTGTTACATCTATACAGGGTACTAACTGAGCACTTACTGTTGTTAGCTGGATCGCTGACTGACTGAGTCTGCTGATCGCATTGATTCTGTGTCAACTACACTGTCAGTGGGGATGTGTTTTGTGAGAGTTCTTGAAAATTATATATCATTTGTGTATTAGGCTTGATGTTGATTCCATCACTGGGCTTATTTTACTGCTGTTCTCTAATGATTTTTGATTTTTAACTTATCTAACTTTGACTTAACACATATTTTTATGAAAACTGCATTGTTAGTTAAGGGTTTGTAATTAAGTATTTCACTGTAAGGTAAACATGTTGTGTTCGGTGCATGTGACAAATAACATTTGATTTGTTTTGATTACAATTCAAACAGTGCCTTGTGAGTATGAACTGGAATGTTAATAAAAAAACAGAATTTCTAACTAAATTGTTCTCTAGTTTTGTTTGTAGTGATGAGGCATTTGGAAGTTGCTTTTGCCTTTTTATTCAGTACTTTTATATTGGAATATGACACAAACACTGGTATAGAGTTAATAGTAAGCTTTAGTTACTAACCACTAGATGGTGCTATGCACATATTCAACAAGCAATGTCCCTGTTATTCTGGAACGCATTGGTTTTGTATAGATTTTGTTAATTGATACAATACAAACAAATTAGTTTAAAGAGCAACTGCCTCTAAAAAACAACTTCTCATTTGGAAAACAGCCTATGTGGCATCAAGTCATAAACATTCATTCTGCTGTCTAAATTTAGTATAATGTGTAAATAGGATAATTTTGGTCATAGTCTCATCTAAAACTTAGTTTTGTGGGACTTGTGGTCGTGACTGCATCACAATGTAAATTAAGGTTGGGTTTGTTTCAATCGTGCCCACAGCTGGCAGTACACAAGTAATCATTAATTTGGAGTGCAGCTACAAGTTACCAGATTGTAATGCCTGTGCTTGGGTTGCCTTTGGGTATGCTGTACCAATGGGGCTAGTTTAGGGACCATTGCTAAATTACACAATGTACATGGGACAATATGTAAAAAATCCAATAGCTGCAAATGTCAATGACTTAAATACCTCAAACCAACTATAAATTGTAGAAATGATAATACAAAAATGTAAAACATGATGAGAACTAACAGGTGTACAACATGAAAATATTTGCATTTACATTGTGTAGTTTATTGACAGTCCACTAATTGGCAAAATAGTTTGGTTAACTCTTCCCACCTGCGAACACACACACACAAGACACCCACATCAAACCACACCCTGATATCAACTCATGTTTTGAATTCAGTCATGGCCGCTAGCATTTCTTAATTAACCTACGGTAATCTAAAAACGAGGCCAGATCAGGAAGTGTAGTTGCCCTTTTAAAGATTTTATATTGTAATAGATTATAAACATTCTCTATTTTTGAATGACCCCACTTGTTATGACCAAACTGCTTCTTGTATCTCCCAGGGTGATAGTGAACCCTGCATGTCTCAGAAGAGGTTATAATCTGTTCCCTGTGTTCCAGAGGTAATTCATGGTGAGCTGCACAGTGTACACTGCATATCACCTCCATTCTATTACAACTTAACTTACTCCTCTGGTGACACATAAGGACTGAGAAACCAGACATTATGTAGACTCCTACTTATCACAAATTGACTGTCTTTAAAAGATTATGGGATTACCTCCCTCGGTTTGAGATAGATGGAAAAAGTTTGTAGTAGTGTTTTAGACGATTCCTATTGAAGACCCATGTCACCATTTAGATAGACATTCAGCATGCAAAATCCCATTCAATCTGCATTGTCCTACGTAGGTCTAAATGTCTCGGAAATGAGTTATGTAATTATTGAAAGAAGCTCAGATGGCCATGGTGAGGTGGGAGGAATATGTCTAATGCGAGAGAAATGTGGGAGATGGAGCGAGAGAGTGAGGCCTGTAGGAGTGAACGGAGGCTAGAGGGGAGGAAAATAAACCCACCCCAGATCTTCATACGTCATCACTTGCATCACAGATATTCCCACAGACATTGTTGGTTGTGGGCTGTGGTAGCGAGAAGCTGAACTGGGCAGGTTGTGCGTGTGTATTTATACATGTTGTGTAGGCCTATACATGAATAACCATGTTAACACCATGTTTTTATGTATTTCCCCCTTGGTGGGATCTGAGAAATCAAGTATCCAAAAAACATTGTTCCATCTGGCAATGGAACATTTACGTTCCACCAATGTGTCGAGAAGTGAAAACAATAGAAGAGTGCAAGACATTGGTATAGGAGAGAGAAGGGTTTAATTAGGACATGTTTGCTCTTGACTGTCACATTTTAATTATGTATGTGTTATAACAAAATCAAAATAAATAAATCTTACACCAGTTTTTTTGTACTAAAACATTGAAACGGTGGAAACTGCACTTGTTTTTATGAATACTAGTAGGACTATTTCAACTGAAAGATACACAAATGGAATACACGTAGTTGTCGTAGCTGATATTTTCCATATTGGGGCATAATTTATTTTTTTAAATTGTTAACCTCTCTCCAAAACAGCTGAGGTGAGAAAGTGTGTCAAAACCCCAGCGTTCAGCGATTCTTTTGAAGTGGTTTTCTTTTCTTTTCTTCTCAAGTGTGCTGAAGGTTGTGGAGAGCAGGCTGGCTGGGTTGTTTGCCTCGCTGGCTGCTGTAGCCTACATCATTAACTACTTAACAGGACAGAATTCCCCTCCTGTTTTTGTGAGAGCAGCTTGTGCATACTCAATAACTCCTCTGTCTGCCAAAGACCGCAAAACAACAGGAGTTGCAACTGTTGCCAACTTTGAAGGGCTTGAATTTAAAAAACTGTTTGGATAAGAAGATACTGTATGATGACTAATCTTCAATTAACTCGACTTTACTGGGACTTTTCCCATATCCCTGACTCAATTCAAAGAGAACAGGGCCTCACATATTTTTCTGATGTCTCCACAATGTTCTTGTGGCTGGTGGCCATAAGTCTTTATACAAATAGATGATTCAACTAGAGAATTGATGGACTGAGGACAGACACCTTGAATATGGGAGGACTTTGAATATTTTTGTCTAGTGGTTGACCACTTCATGCCATATGAAAAATGAATATACAACATACTGTAATTTAAAATGGTCAAGTTAGTGGCTGAACTTTGTCCGTAGTTATTGATCACCCTTGCGAAATTATGACTGTGCCAAGTCCATATCTGGTCAAAGTTAGTTTCCCCTTGTTATGCTCCTTAGCTCAGTTCTTAATTATTACCCTATTTCAATAATAATATTGGAAATTCCGTTGTGCCAAACCATCTTATTGATACAAAGTGTTAGATGAAGTGTAATGAAATCAATTTGCAAGGAAGGCGGGAGTTCCCCATAAAGCTTCGCTCACAGTGACGTAATCTCTACCAGAAGAGTCCTTATACGGACACGCTGTGCGTAAAAGGTAACGCGCTGACGTTCTGGACATGAAGGCTTGAATGTCGTCTAATAGCATCGAATCTCATTGTAAAGGAGCATGACCTAAACCCATCTTCAATGAAAACTAGCCATTTGATTCACACGCGTAAGGTGGGTGTTTATGCATAACACTAGACTTCAGTAAATCTCTGCGCATATAGCCATCATACTTTAACGACCAATACAATTTCTAAGTCGCATTTTTAATCAAACACCATGAATGGCATAATGACACCAATAGACAAACATGAAGCCAAAATCGTTTTGAACATGAGACTTTACTTAAATATACATCGCACAAATAAAAAATACATTGTAAACATGACAAAAATATTAATTTGTCAGGATCAACCTGGCAAACAATAACTTAAACATTTAATGAATGCAGCATTGCATGCCGATATGCAAAATTACAAACAATACAATTTCCATTGATTAGGTATCAAAACCAGCCTATCAAGTGGTCTCTGGTTTGTTTTTCTAGTCACTCAGTGTCAGTGTCTACATGTTCAGTCTGGATGCAGTTCCTGTTGTCATGTATATGGATTATATGGTCCATTGTGCGGTGTCCAGCATCCGGAAGTACCATTTGTCAGTCTTTTACCCGAAATGAGAGCAACCTACACAGCCTGCGACCGTATTGTCATTACCAACAATAGCCTGCCGGTATATGGCCTCTTCCAGTGCGGTTCATGTAGAACATTCCTCCAGTGTTGTCACTTCTAAATTATGAATTACTCTGCGTAATGCCCTCGCCTCTCCATTTAAAATGCCTCCATTTTGCTCGTCAACATCAGCTGACAGCCGCTGCTAACATGTGTCAGGACTTTCTGTTTGAGCTGGGCGACTTGTTCACGAAGCACATTCGCTGTGTTGGAGAGCCCAGCATTGTCCGACTTCAGAACTTTCACCTTGTCCTCCAGCCGGGAGATGCGCTCCAGTTTGCGGCGCCGGCATTTGGTTGCTGCTAATCGATTTCTAAGCCTCTTCCGCTCGGCCTTGATTATCTCTTGGTTTTCCATGTCGATTGGGGACATTGGCGGGGAACCGTCGCTGCTGTGTAGATCAGGGACGGTTTGTGGTTCTTCTTTGAAAGCCACAAGGCGCTGTGGATGGACCCCAGCGCCAGGTAGAGAGTACTGAAAGGGGTGTGACGCGTGCGTCGACGTCTGTTGGTGATGGCTCTGCTGGTGGTGCGGCGGTAAGTAGTTGATGGTGGTACTGGGGTAACTGGATGTAGAAGAGAGGTTAGTGTTTGGGCAATAAGCGTTCAGTGTTGTGTAGATTGGAGGCTCGGGCTGCAGGGAGGAGCCGAAGACACTAGAGGCCGCCGCCGAACAGGTCGTCACACCACCCGCTCCAATAGACACGTTGGGCGGGACCATGGGCATATGGTTTATCTTGTGGAGCTCGTCCAGGGCTTTCACGAAGCCCTCCGCAAAGCCCTCCTGCTCATCCGTGATGCTCCGGTTGTAGAAGTACTGGCCTGGGGTGGGAGTAGTAATTATACCGTTACTGTTTTGGATGATAAGTCTTTCGAGTTCAGGGGAAGCAAGCTTCAGTGACCCGACATCCTGGTGCGCTGCTTGGTACAAGTCAGACTTGAGGTTGCGATATGGCTCTGTCATGTTCAAATTCATATTCTGCTTTAGGAGTTTGCAGTCGTGCAATGCAGCATCAGAGTGGCCGTATGCCGAGAGAAAAGAGTCGTCATGATAAAAAGGCTGCTCCATTTTTGTAGACATAAAGTCGTAGGAAAGTGAGCTTACCAGTTGTCTCAGGATATTGGTCAACAAATGACGGTGTCAGCAAAAAGTAGGCCTACGCATCAACGCAAGCACCCCTCTTTTTCAGCAATGACCCAAGTTCAAAACTAAAAAGAATTTCAATTCTAAAAGTGAGGGAAAATCCAAGATGTAGAACAGAGCAGTGGTCCACGAAGGCTGTCAACAGATGAATGACCGCAGTATTGTCGTGATCCAATGTCTTGAGCTATCTTTTTCAACCTTGTATATGAAGAACCTTTATACCCACACATAAGGTTGCGTACGGGGTATGTTGTTCTATGTGATAAATTCACTCTGAGTGAGCAGCTCGTAACATGCCGTTTTATATACACCCCTAACATTGGGCTCATTCGTGTTGCATGGCCCGGTGCCACGGGTGAGCGTAGTCTGTGTATTTTAGACTATTCCATTGGTCCATTAATAAAATCTCCACCCACCCGGTGCACTGGCCATGCAAAACGAATCAGCCCACATGCATGCTGTCAAGATTGGCAAAGGGAATTGGTTGGATAGAAACTATTTGTGCACGCCCAACAACGTAACGTCACGATTATGACGCGATTGCCAGGAACTACTTTGATTGTACACCGATCGTGAACACGCTCATGTCGGCAAGAAAAGTGAACAGTGAAGCAGGGCTGGATTAAGAATATACTTCTATACATTCTTCACCTAATTTATTGAAATCGCTGTGCAGACTAATACACAACGACGTGTAGACTAATTTGTCAACATGTTTGTAGGCTGTTGATATACGTTGTTTTGTGATCTGACTGTTATATTGTAACTACAGTGGACTACGTTACTGTGATGTTGCACGGTCCACATTGTTACATGGTTACAAATTGATAGGCATTGTCCATCAGACGCTGAACTGCGCTGCCTAGGCCTACATATTATGTGGACGCCATTTTTTGTAGGCATATAAAATTAGTTGCAATTCACTTGTTCATTTTAAAGCAAGTTTGTTTGATGAATTGCATGTAGCATAAATAGCTATTAGCCTAATTTTCTGCTGAAATTATATTTGATTGTTCCGTGTCCAAATGTGTTGAACAATGCCGCGATGGGGTTAAGTAACCGTGGAGACCACATCATGTATACCATGTATTAACTATATATATATTGATATACTAATGTGGGATCGAGTATTTAGTTCTGAAGAGAAAATCCGCGTTCCATATTTGGGCATGCCGACGTGTTAGTTCCTCTGAGAGAACGGGGAAGCTGCCTCATTCCAGCAGCATTCCTGTTGTATAAAGCTCATCCGTCTGAGAGCTAGGGACTTTTTGTTTGAATCATTTTAGATGAAAGCTAAAATTTCTCAGCTACATTTTGTATTGTTGGAAGGCAACTCCTTTACTGAGTTCATGGTTATCAATTGATTTAATGTACCCCATGAGTCTTGTTTAATTGTAATTAATCAGTTAAAATGAATAATTCAATGTTTTCCAATTGTAGCAGCGATATTGCCCTTTCTCATCTTATGTACAGTGCATTCGGAAAGTATTCAGACCCCTTGACTTTTTCTACATTTTGTTACTTTACAGCCTTATTCTAAAATGTATTAAATTGTTGTTGTTTTTCTCATCAATCAACACACAATAATGACAAAGCAAAAACAGGTTTTTAGAAATGTTTGCAAATGTATTTACAAAAAAAAACAGAAATATCACATTTACATAAGTATTCAGACACTTTACTAAGTACTTTGTTGAAGCACTTTTGGCAGTGATTACAGCCTTGGGTATGACGCTACATGCTTGGCACACCTGTATTTGGGGAGTTTTTCCCATTCTTCTCTGCAGATCTTTTAAAATTATTTTTATTTATTTCACCTTTATTTACCCAGGTAAGCCATTTGAGAACAAGTTCTCATTTACAACTGCGACCTGGCCAAGATAAAGCAAAGCAGTGCGACACACACAACAGAGAGTTACACATGGGATAAACAAACGAACAGTCAATAACACCATAGAAACATCTTTATACAGTGTGTGCAAATGTAGTAAGATTAGGGGAAAAAAATAACAATATGGGGATGGGTAGTTGGGTGGGCTATTTACAGATGGGCTGAGTACAGGTGCAATGATCGGTAAGCTGCTCTAACAGCTGATGTTTAAAGTTAGTGAGGGAGATATAAGACTCCAGCTTCAGTGATTTTTGCAATTCGTTCCAGTCATTGTCAGCAGAGAACTGGAAGGAAAGGCGGCCAAACGAGGAGTTGGCTTTGGCGATTACCAGTGAAATATACCTGTTGGAGCGCGTGCTACGGGTGGGTGCTGCTATGGTGACCAGTGAGCTGAGATAAGGCGGGGCTTTACCTAGCAAAGACTTTTAGGTGACCTAGAGCCAGTGGCTTTGGCGACGAATATGAAGCGAGGGCCAGCCAACGAGAGCGTACAGGTCGCAGTGGTGGGTAGTATATGGGGCTTTGGTGACAAAACGGATGGCACTGTGATAGACTGCATCCAAATTGTTGAGTAGAGTGTTGGAGGCTATTTTGTAAATGACATCGCCAAAGTCAAGGATCGGTAGGATAGTCAGTTTTACGAGGGTATGTTTGGCAGCATGAGTGAAGGATTCTTTGTTGCGAAATAAGAAGCAGATTCTAGATTTAATTTTGGATTGGAGATGCTTAAGGAGAGAGTTTACAGTCTAACCAGACACCTAGGTATTTGTAGTTGTCCACATATTCTAAATCAGAACCGTCCAGAGTAGTGATGCTAGACGGGCAGGCGGGTGCGGGCAGCGATCTGTTGAAGAGCATGCATTTAGTTTTACTTGCATTTAAGAACAGTTGGAGGCCACGGAAGGAGTGTTGTATGGCATTGAAGCTCATCTGGATGTTTATTAACACAGTGTCCAAAGAAGGGCCAGAAGTATACCGAATGGTGTCGTCTGCGTAGAGGTGGATCAGAGAATCACCAGCAGCAAGAGCGACATCATTGATGTATACAGAGAAAGAGTCGGCCCAAGAATCGAACCCTGTGGAACCCCCATAGAGACAAACAGAGGTACCGACAATTTGAGAAACCAAGGCTGTTGAGTCTGCCAATGCAGTGATTGACAGAGTCGAAAGCCTTGGCCAGGTCGATGAAGACAGTTGCACAGTATTGTCTTTTATCGATGGTGGTTATGGTATCATTTAGGACCTTGAGCGTGGCTGAGGTGCACCCATGACCCGCTCAGAAACCAGATTGCATAGCGGGGAATGTACGTTGGGATTCAAAATGGTCGGTGATCTGTTTGGTAACATAGCATTCGAGGACTTTAGAAAGGCAGGGTAGGATGGATATAAGTCTGTAACAGTTTGCGTCTCGAGTGTCTCCCACTTTGAAGAGGGGGATGACCGCGGCAGCTTTCCTATGTTTAGGGATCTCAGACGATAAGAAAGAGAGGTTGAATTGGCTAGTAAAAGGTGTTGCAACAATTGAGGCAGATAATTTTAGAAAGAGAGGGTCCAGATTGTCTAGCCCAGCTGATTTGTGGGGGTCCAGATTTCACAGCTCTTTCAGAACATCAGCTATCTGGATTTGGGTGAAGGAGAAATGGGGGAGGCTTGGGCAAGTTGTTGTGGGGGATGCAGAGCTGTTGACCGGGGTAGGGGTAGCCAGATGGAAAGCATTTCCAGCCGTAGAAAAATCATTATTGAAATTCTAGATTATCAGATTTATCGGTGGTGACAGTGTTTCCTAGCCTCAGTGCAGTGGGCAGCTGGGAGGAGGTGCTCTTATTCTCCATGGACAGTGTCCCAGAACTTTTTGGAGTTTGCTACAGGATGCAAATTTCTGTTTGAAAAAGCTAGCCTTTGCTCTCCCAACAGTCTGTGTATATTGGTTCCTAACTTCTCTGAAAAGTTGCGTATCGCGGGGGCTATTCGATGCTAATGCAGTATGCCACAGGATGTTTTTGTTCTGGTCAAGGGCAGTCAAGTCTGGAGTGAACCAAGGGCTATAACTGTTCTTAGTTCTACATTTTTTGAATGTGGCATGCTTATTTAAGATGGTGAGGAAAGCACTTTTAAAGAATAACCAGGCATCCTCTCCTGATGGAATGAGGTCAATGTCCTTCCAGGATACCCGGGCCAGGTCAATTAGAAAGGCCTGCTCGCTGAAGTGTTTTAGGGAGCTTTTGACAGTGATGATGGGTGGTCGTTTTACCACGGACCTATTACGGACGCAGGCAATGAGGCAGTGATCGCTGAGATCCTGTTTGAAGACAGCAGAGGTGTATTTAAAGGGCAGGTTGGTCAGGATGATATCTGTGAGGGTGCCCGTGTTTACAGATTTAGGGTTGTACTTAGTAGGTTCCTTGATAATTTGTGTGAGATTGAGGGCATCTAGCTTAGATTGTAGAACGGCCGGGGTGTTAAGCATATCCCAGTTTAGGTCATCTAAGAGTACAAACTCTGAAGATAAATGGAGGCCAATTAATTCACATATGGTGTCCAGGTCACAACTGGGGCTGAGGGGGGTCTATAACAAGATGCAACAGTGAGAGACTTATTTATGGAATGGTGGATTTTTAAAAGTAGAAGCTCAAACTGTTTGGTCAAAGACCTGGATAACATGACAGAACTCTGCAGACTATCTCTGCAGTAGATTGCAACTCCACCCGCTTTAGCAGTTCTATCTTGGTGGAAAATGTTGTAGTTGGGGATGAATATTTCAGAATTTTTGTTAGCCTTCCTAATCCAGGATTCAGACATGGCTAGGACATCAGGGTCCTAGCCCTGGGGCTACAGGGCCTGGGTTAACCTCTACATCACCAGAGGAACAGAGGAGGAGTAGGATGAGGGGATGGCTAAAGGAAAAAGCACTGATCGTCTAGTGTGCTGGGGACAGAGAATAATATGAGCGGATCTATGGGAGTGGTAGGATAGATTCAGGGCATAATGTATAGACAATGGTATGGTAGGATGTGAGTAAAGTGGAGGTCAACCTAGGTGTTGAGTGATGATAAGAGAGGTTTCGTCTCTCGAGGCACCAGTTAAGCCAGGTGAGGTCTCCATGTGTGTGGGGTGGGGCAAAAGAGCTATCTAAGGCATTTTGAGTGGGACTGAGGCCTCTGCAGTGAAATAAAACAATAAGAACTAGCCAACACAGCATTAGACAAGGCATATTTACATTAGAGAGAGGCATAAAGCAAACACAGGTGTTGATCAGGAGTGGTAAGGCAACAACAGGTAAATGGCGATGAATGGGCAGAGCGGGTCAGTTAGTTACATACAGGACCTGAGTTCGAGGCTGGGGCCGACAGGTAAACAAAAAGAGGTACCGTGTTATTGAAACAGTCCAGGGGGCATCAGCTGTGCAGCCGAGTGATCATGAGGTCAAAAGAGCAGCAATAGGCGAGTCAGGGTGCCGTTCGGTAGTCACTACTATGCTAGGCGAGCAGGGGACACAGCGTTCAGAAAAACTAGTGGGCCGGGGCTAGTACATGGTTCTTCGGCAACATTGTAACAGAATACCCTGATGAGACCACATCGGGCGATCACGTCGGCAGTCCAGTCGTGCTGGATCGGCGGGGCTTCGTGTTGACAATAATGGGTCCAGGCCAATTGACAAAGGAGGTATTGAAGCCCTAGAATTAGCTGGTATATGGGCCTAGCTCAAGGCTAGCTGGTGCTTGCTTAGGGACAGCGGCGTTAGCTAACAGTAGCCACTCGTTTGCAGCTAGTTAGCTGCGAGGATCTGGTGTAATGATCCAGAGTGGCAGGAATCCGGTGATGTGGTAGAGAGAAGCAGTCCAATATGCTCTGGGTTGATATCACGCTGTGCAGACAGGCAGGTGTTGTTCGAGCTAAGGCTGGCTGACTGGTGACCGGGAAAAAGGTAAAGAACGCTATCCGTGGCTAACAAAGACTAGTAGCTAGTTAGCTGGCTAGCTCCTGATGGAAGTTTGAGTTATAAGGAATAGAAATAGCAGATGCGTGCCACATTGGGTGAGGCGGGTTGCAGGAAAGTATATTTAGTTCACAGATAGAAAGTAAGATTAAGATATATATGAAAAAGACTGGCTATTTACACGGGATAAGACAAAGACAAACACACACGTCCTACTGCTACGCCATTTTGGGTATAGCAGTATATCTTCTCAAGCTCTGTCAGGTTGGATGGGGAGCGTTGCTGCACAGTTATTTTCTCTCCAGAGATGTTCGATCTGGTTCAAGTCCAGGCTCTGGCTGGGCCACCCAAGGACATTCAGAGGCTTGTCCCAAAGCCACTCCAGCGTTGTCTTGGCTGTGTGCTTAGGGTCATTGTCCTTTTGGAAGGTGAACCTTCACCACAGTCTGAGATCCTGAGCACTCTGGAGCAGGTTTTCATCAAGGATCTCTCTGTACTTTGCTCCGTTGATCTTTCCCTCGATCCTGACTAGTCTCCCAGTCCCTGCCGCTGAAAAACATCCCAACAGCATGATGCTGCCACCGTAGGGATGGTGCCAGGTTTCCTTCAGACATGATGCTTGGCATTCAGGCCAAACTCCAAGCGGGCTGTCGTGCATTTTACTAAGGAGTGGCTTCCGTCTGGACACTCTACTAAAAAGTCCTCATTGGTGGAGTCCTACAGAGATGGTTGTCCTTCTGAAAGGTTCTCCCATCTCCACAGAGGAACTCGGGTTCTTGGTCACCTGCTTGACCTAGGCCCTTCTCCCCCGATTGCTCAGTTTGGCCGGGCGGCCAGTTCTAGGAAGTCTTGGTGGTTCCAAACTTCTTCCATTTAAGAATGATAGAGTTCACTGTGTGCTTGGGGACCTTCAATGCTGCAGATATTTTTTATACCCTTCCCCAGATTTGTGCCTCGACTACAATCCTATCTCAGAGTTCTACGGACAATTCCTTCAACCTCAGGGCATGGATTTTGCTCTGACATGCACTGTCAACTGTGGGAACTTATATAGACAGGTGTGTGCCTTTCCAAATCATGTCCAATCAATTTACCACAGAGGAATTCCAATCAAGTTGTAGAAATATCTCAAGGATGATCAATGGAAACAGGATGCACCTGAGCTCAATTTCGAATCTCATAGCGAAGGGTCTGAATACTAAATAAGGTATTTCTGTTTTAAAAAATGTCTAAAAACCTGTTTTCGCTTGTCATTATGGGGTATTGTGTGTAGATTGATGTGGAAAATGTTTTATTTGATCCATTTTAGAATAAGACTATAACGTAACAAAATGTGGAAAAGGGAAGGGGTATGAATACTTTCCGAATACCCTGTATGTCTTTCATGACTGCTCAGAGAGGGATACAATTTGTCCCAGGAGTCGAGGATCATAGGGAGTCAACCTTTCTCTCAACAGTCGTGGTTTAATTGGTTTCGCCACCGGTCAGTGTCACACAGAGCAGAGTCATTTTATCTGTGTGAACTGATTGACTGTGTGAGAATGGGAGAGTTTTTTTGCCACTCTCCATCACCTAAAAGACCCCTTCTACCTGTAACTAATATAATGAACATCTCCATTTAGCCTTCTGTGTTAGAACTTTTTGTCCTGCAGATGGGTTTCATTTGGAATCTTGCCACGATATCTATCCCTTTCATCATAGATTGGATTCAAAGGCAATGTCAAACAATGGGAAGATAAGCCAGGCTACAAGCAGAATCTTGTTCCATAAATTGCTCCAGTGCTCAGGTTGAATTTGACCCTTAGTTTGTCCCAATAAACCACATTTGATTTGTGTTTCTGCAGATCAGTTTCTGTTTACTCCCCATCCCAACTCAGTGGATTTTGAGAGGAGGGAAATGTGATTCCCCCACAGTGCACCAGCTTTGGTTGATGAGAAGGGTGCCTTTGTCTCTTGTGTGTAATCTTTCCATCACCCACACAAACACGGCTCAAACCTGCAGATCACATTGTGGTTCAAAGAACTTGACAGTGAAATGTAACCGCTTTGCCTCACTAACACATACATGCATCAGGAGCTTACTTGAAAAATCCATATCCCTCATCTTAAGCATATTCAAACCTAGAATTTCTGTGTTTTGTTGATATCCTAATTCTTGACACCCTCATTCACACGGGTTAGTAGAGCTGTGCTGGAACGAAGGGGCCGGGTTAAGCTTTCAACACATTTACCGTCTTGGAACAAACCAGAAACAGGAAACCTGCGTCAACATGTATTTAATGTGAATGGCACAGTCAGCACATATATTTGTTAAGAAAATACTGTTGTCATGTTTTAGCCTGTGGTACAACTTCTCACGAGGCTAGAGGATAACTGATCACTGTGTTATGTTAGCACACAAACTCAAAAACTGCACATTATTGTCATGATTTTACGTGACACTTGAAATCGAATTATCCAGAGCCCATGCTGAAACTTGAGGCTGTGGCTTGCCACTGCTTTATTTCGTATCCCGAATGATGCCCATACAATGGCTGTCTTTCTGGTAATTTTAAAGTATTTAAATACTATTATTGAGTCTGCCTTTTTGTAAGTATCCATGGGAATAGACCTTAACAGAGGAAAACCGTTACTGGCAACATTAACACTCCCAAACTGCCACCTCCCTCATACATTCTATTCTGTCTCTGCTTGCTCTGGTCAGGTTGGTTTTGGTTTAATGCATCATTGTGGTAGAGTTTGGACCTCGACTCCTGTGGCATTTGGCATTGACTGCAGCCCAGTGGGGTTCCGCGTAGTGAGTGTTTCCCGTAACACCCATGAGGGTACATGATGCCACTGCCACACATTACTCTAAAACACTCCCAGGTTATCCAAGAGGGAAGACGGATGAATGTGTGCAAGAGGGACACAGAAAACATGGTTATTGAATGCACACTTCCAGTTGTATATTCAATGTGCTGTACCACCCTCCCATGTAATAAAAAGCATTATAACAGAACAATGTGCTTCATCAGCCCCACCTCTGTTTACAATAGAGATTGGATTCAACAACCCTTTTTATAATGTGTCTTTCTGAAGATCTCTATTCTATTTTATCAGTGTTTGTACTTGTCTTGTGCCAATGTGTAATTGTGTTTTTCTGTAAACTCTCTAAGGTAGGAGTGGCAGGCCTCTTGGGAAGAGACATGATTTACACGGTTGGGATCCCATGGATGAAGGCCAACTGAATGTTACCTGCTGTTTCTCCTGGGTGAGTTTGGGAAAGGCAAGCCTTAAGGGGTGGGGTGTAAGTCATTTACGGGAAGAGTTCAAACTGTGTGTGTGTGTGTGTGTGTGTGTGTGTGTGTGTGTGTGTGTGTGTGTGTGTGTGTGTGTGTGTGTGTGTGGTTGTGTGTGTGTGCGCGCGCACACACTGATTGGCTGGTGTGTGTGTACAACAGTATGTGTTACAACAGATGCACATGCAGCTGTGTGAACATCTGCAGGGAAAGAGGAGGATAACGTGATTATTATTTCCTTTCTGCATATATTTTTTCTCAGTATCGAAAATGACTCCTGCACATGATAACATCTGCTTGTTTTATTGTGTTGACATTTTCAAGAGCTTTATTACAAGGAGTGTAATTATCTATGATGAACTAAGCAACAAGGCTTTTGCTCACTGCCACCATATGGAGAGACTGTGTGATGTTGTCCATGTTAGCATTCACCTCAAAAGTTATCTATAGTTCAAACTATTACAATATCTGTTTTCTTCTTTACAATGGTTGTGAGAAAAACATGAACGAGGATCAGCCTAATAGTCATTGACCCATATACAGTGATAATATCATGGTTGGATATAACCTCTAGCCTACTAACCAGTAGGTAGACGTGCATAACTCTTTTCCTCAGTTTTTCCATTCTCCATGTTATGCAATATTACCTCCAGGGGAAGAAATCCCTGGAAAATGGGGAATTTGGGACTTTTCCAAAGGCACCCCGGACAACGCAGGCTCTCACAATAAGGCACTGATCTGAGTCTTCAGCCCTCCACACCACCTCTTCACAATCATCCCATTGTCCCTCTCCACCTCCTCACAACCCTGCTATTGTCAGTCCCGGCTCACAACAGCCTCTGCCACGGTCCTGGGCTCTGATTGGCTGGAAGCTCCCGCTCTCTGACTCACCCTGGCTGGAAGAGTCTGTGCCAATCAGAGGTCAAAGCCCCGATACTAACAAGTCTTCAAAGTCTTTTCACTGTCCTTCATACTCCGCAGAACACCCAGTCAGTAAAAAGGGAGTGGTGAGGGAAAGAGGGGAGAGAGAGGGAAGAGAGAGGGAAAGAAAGACATGCTGGGTTGGATGGGGGTTGTGAATGCCCTCTCTGCTGACTCTTGACTGAGTGGGTGATTCTCCCATTAGGACACAATGGGGCCTCTCATGCTGTTGTTATCTTCTGTGGTCAGTGTTGTGAGGCTATAAATAGAACCATCCATCATCATTATCATCATCAACAACATCACATGATGGTTAGAATGGTGTTTTTCTCAAGTCCAAACTGTTGACCCAAACAGCTTGAACTCTTGTCGATCGATTGGCATCTATTGATGTCATGGTTGGCCAATGGACGGCACAGAGAGAATCCCGGTTACATCTGCTCACCCGCAGTTCACCGTGCTTACTAACTGATGGGTGGTTCCATGATTCTGTAATTCTCAGGTTCAGCTACTGCAAAGTCAAGTCTTGTTTAAGTCAGGAAAGGACACGACAGGCTTTACCCCTGGAGACCAGCAGCCTCTGCAGCCCATTCTAGGCCTGTCACAACCTTTTGCTCACATCTTTTTGATAAAAGGGGAAAAGCCTGTTGGGAAGATATGCAGCCCCATGCTTTAGCACTGGCTAAAGCAGCTAATGGGGCAAAGCTAAATCTAGCCAGCCTTTCTCCTTTGCATAGTACCACACTCGCCAAGCTCTCTCAACCTAAAGGAGCCTGTAGGAGAAGTGAGTCAGGTAGTTGGCCAGGGTATTGGGGGCATGCCCCAGGGTAACCGTCCCTCTGCTCGGCCAACCAGGAAGGAGAGGTCCTGTTAGTCAGCTATAGGTGGGGGTCAGTGATGTCAGCGCCAGAGGTCAACACATTCTCTTTACCTCATGGCTCTGTCAACCCCCTCCTCCTCTGCTCTATCATGTAGCGCTCTCTCTGTTCATTATTCTGTTAGTGAAGTGGTGTATAATCATTATAATGAAGGCTGAATGTGCTCTTAATGAGCTTGGCCTATACAGAACTACAAGTTAAAAGGCAAAGAGCCTGTAGCGCAAGGGAACATTTACTGTAACAGGAATGCGGGGGTGAGCGAGCATGGCATGATAAAACAATTGTCTCCTGATTTTTCTGTGTGTGTGTGTGCATGCATGTGAGAGAGATAGAGGTGTGTGTGTGAGTGAGAGAGCGAGAGAGCGAGAGAGAGAGAGAGAGAGAGAGAGAGAGAGAGAGAGAGAGAGAGAGAGATGACTTAGATAAGACAAATCAAAGATAAGACGATTTTTCTCTTCCCTCCAAATCCAATCGCATGTTTGATCTCTGTCTTATTCTTCTGCTGACTCTTTCTGGGTTCTTTGTGATATCCTTTGAGTTGGTCCACTTTGGCCCGGCACGAATGTCATATGTTTGTTTTAGCTAGTTCCCTATCTTCCACATGGCTGAAATGAGCCTTTGTTTTTTATTAAAAGTGAATGCCACAAGGTTATTGCCATGTCAGGTCATACGGTGCTCATAAAGTGTGGTTTTATAATAACATAATTTATACAGCACTCTGTGAGTTATTTCTCCCTCAGGAGGTTCTGCCGACCCAGGCACATTTCAAAGCAGCAGCCTACTGATTTACGGCTTTCATTACAAACCAAATCTCATAAATTTAAAAAAACTCAAAGAGCCCCTTAGACAAATCAAAAATGTATGTGTGACCTGACGATCAATCTGTGGCACGCTGTGGAGAGGCTTCGTTTTCAGTCAGCAGTTGTTGATGTTTAGTGGAGTCACATCCACTCCCAGAGTCTGGTCTGTTTCCTGATATCTCACCTTGGCCGTCTGAACTGGCTGAGCTGCCGTGGAAAGTTGGCAGTGTTAACTCATCATCATAGCATTGACCTGCTGGCCAGGGAATCCCTTCATGGTTGATAGAGAGTTTGAGGTCATGACCTTCAAAGGGAAGACGTCATTGGCTGGGGAGAAGGAGCGATAAAGAGTGAGAGGGGATGACATTGCAGTGAGTAAAAGTTACAACTCACACACCCATTGTAACCGGAAACTCAAAACAAATGTAAACACATCATACATCTAAAGACAGGCATATTACTCAGTTTATTATTCCACAAACATAATGTGCAATGAAATGTCTCACAAAATATCATAGTTTAGAAACAGTAGGCCTATACATGGAACCACAGTGCCAGCGGTTTCTGGGGGCAAAAGCACTCATGTTTTTTTTGCCAACACACAAAACCAAAAAGATCTGACTTTGGCCACGTCTGCATCTCCTGTAAAGCCCAAGGGAGCCGTGTGTGATTTTGTAACCGAGTGTCATTCCCAAGGCCTTGAATTGAGCATGTCTTAAACAAGCCCAGACATGGTTGTCCTCAAGTAAAGTAGTACATGTAAAAAACGATCCATTCCCCTCCCACACCCACACACGCATATACCCATACGTTGCTTCGCAAGCACAAACACACATAAAAACTAAAGCTCAGAATTATTGCTCTCATCTCCACTCTGTGCCATCACAATGTTCCATTTTTTCAAATTTCACGTCAGACGATAGTTCCTGGCAGAGCCTTTGGTTCAGTGAGGGGATGTTGTGAAGGTTACCCTCCAAGGTTGGTGTTTACAGCAGTGGAGGTTCTGTAGGGTGGAGACGGACTGGGACTACCACATGCAGCTCAATTAGCAGTCTGCGGTCTGTGTGTGGCACGGTAATTACCTCACATTTTACCTTAAGTAGTGCATTTAGGAAGCTCCGCTCCAAATATACTCTCTCTGGCAATTTCATGGTCTCGTTTTGGCACAAATCACAATTGAAGGGTTTGTGCGTTGTTTACTTGTGGCAAATATTTTGGTTTTGGACATTTGGAGGCCAGTCAGTATAAGTCCTTTACATACAGTATATACTGTATGTACTATATATAGGCCTCAGCAATACATAACATATATAATGTACAATCACATTTGGCAGGTAACTGCCAAAATAAAGGAAAATACTTGGGTACAAAGTATATTGTAAGCAGGTGCTTCCACACAGGTGTGGTTCCTGAGTTAAT
Source organism: Oncorhynchus masou masou (assembly GCF_036934945.1). Taxonomy (NCBI): domain Eukaryota; kingdom Metazoa; phylum Chordata; class Actinopteri; order Salmoniformes; family Salmonidae; genus Oncorhynchus; species Oncorhynchus masou. The sequence goes on from NC_088226.1 coordinate 7,678,783, forward strand.
TAAGCAATTAACGTCTCATGCTTAACGTCCCATGCTCATGTATAAAAATGCCCACTTACCCATTATTTTGGTTACCATGGCTAGAAGAAGAGATATCAGTGACTTTAAAAGAGGCGTTTCAAAGGCGCATGTGGGGTTTAAAGTGTGTTTGTGTGCACTTGTATTACTATCCTCGTGGGGACCTGAAATCAAGTCCCCACAAGGATAATAAAACAAGGACAATTCTCCCTCGTGGAGACATTTCCCAGATCCCCACAGGACAAAGATTTTAGGCATAGGGTTCAGTTTAGGGTTACAATTAGGGTTAGGAGGTAGGGTTAGGGTTGAAGGTTTCAGGATAGGATTTTGAATGAAAATACATTCTAGGTCTCCACAAGGATAGTAAACCCAAACGTGTGTGTGTGTCTTAATCACCAGATCTCAACCCAATTGAACACTTATAGGAGATTCTGAGAAGGCTTTTTCCAGTAAATTATGGAATTTCTCATTGAAGAATGGCATTGCATCCCTCCAGACACTTCTAGAATCTATGCCAAGGCACATTGAAGCTTTTCTGGTGGCTTGTGGTGGCCCAACGTCCTATTAAGACACTTATTGGTGTTTCCTTTATTTTGGCAGGTACCTGTAGCCTTCTTCCTCTCCCAACTGCCCTCATAAATGTTATAAACTAAATAGACCAGAGCAGACCGTAACATACAAACAACTATCACCACAGGAAAAACTACCACAATATAAAAACTCCCACCACAGGAAAAACTACCACACAGGAAAAGCTTGTTAAGGTCTCTGCGACATCAAAAGCCTCCTCAACTTGGTTTCTCTGAAGAAGAGACAGAACTTCCACTCATCCCTCAGTCTGAAAGTTAAGTTAGTCATCTTCTCAGTGCCTGTCAAACAGACAGTGTTTATGTGTCATCATGGGTAGTGAGCTGTGATTGGCAATTAATCATTCATTTATTTGTTGTGTCCCTCTACTGTATTCTGCATAAAGAGGTTTCCAAACATCTGAGGAACATATAGAAAATAACATGCTAATTCATCAAAGCATTATTATTTTTTACCTCTGGACATATTTGATGTATCTAAGGTTGTTATTATATTCAACCCAAATAAGATGTACATCTGATTTGAGTGATCAAAAATAATTTACACTAAAAGCAAAGCAGTTTTCTTTCAGTAAAAAACACTGCCAGCTCACATTTTCCCTACAAGATGTACTGGTACAGTAATGCCGTCTCTCTAGCTGTTCATTTTTATCCTCAGTTTTAATGGGGCTCTGGTGGATCTTTCAGTGTAAGGCGAGCAGACAGAAATAGCTAAACAATGCCTGGCGGCTAGAGGCTCACATCTATAATGACCCTTATTTTGTTTGAAGAGGCCCCTCTAAAAGGCTGAGCAGGTGGGAGTGTAGGTGGTCTCCAAACTCCCTCAGCATCCTCCTGCATACGCACACACAGCTGCCCCTCAACATGTTCTTTGTTTTCTGTCTCTAAAAGACACACAATACTGATTGGTTCTCTCTCTCTCTCTCTCTCTCCCTCTCTCTCACGCAAGCACAAGCACAAGCACAAGCACAAAAATACAACTCTAAACCATCTCAGATTCCTTCTCTAAGATGTCTTCCTCCTCTCACTCTCTCTCTGCTGAAAGTGAATGATGACCCCATATTTAAAGGTGACTGAAATTATATTCCTGCTGTTCTCATATGGAAATAAATCAACCACTATCATTCTTGCATCCTTTTACCCAAAAGCATTTAATGAGCTCTATTTTTGAATCTCTCTATGGGACAGTGAATATATTCATGTTTGTACTGTGTTTGTACTCTTCTGATTCCGGTTGGAGAAAATAGCCTACTTCAGGGACTGATGATAATAATTACAACTCTTACTTGCGTCACACATCCAGAGTTCTGCTTTCTGTAGAACCGGATGCATGGACTCTACATTTAATCCCTTTGAAGATCGATAACTTTTCTTTATACACTGAACAAAATATAAACGCAACATGTAAAGTGTTGGTCCAATGTTTCATGAGTTGAGAGAAAAGATCCTAGAAATGTTCCATACACAGAAAAATCTTATTTTTCATATTTTTTTTGTTGCAGAAATTGGTTTACATCCCTGTTAGAGAGCATTTCTCCTTTGCCAAGATAATGCATCCAACAGGTGTGGCATTTCAAGAAGCTGATTAAACAACACCATTACCACCATTACCATTACACAGGTGCACCTTGTGCTAAGGTGCACCTTGTGTTGAGGACAAGGCAACTCTAAAATGTGCAGCTTTGTCACACACCACAATGCCACAGATGTCTCAAGTTGTGAGGGAGCATGCAATTGTCATGCTGACTGCAGGAAAGTCCACCAAAATGTAATGTTAATTTTTCTACCACAATCTGCCTCCAACGCCTTTTTAAAGATTTTGGCAGTACGTTCAACCAACCTCACAACCGCAGACCAGGTATAACCACGCCAGCCCAGGTGTAACCACGCCACATCCACATCTGGCTTCTTCACCTGTGGGAATAATCTGAGACCAGCCACCCGTACATTTGATGAAACTGAGGAGTATTTCCGTCTGTAATAAAGCCCCTCTGTGTCGAAAAACTCATTCAGATTGGCTTTGCCTGGCTCCCCAATGAGTGGGCCTGTGCCCTCCCAGGCCCACCCATGGCTGTGCACCTGCCCAGTCAATTCACTGATTTCCTTATATGAACTGTGACAATTGTTGAAATTTTTGCATGTTGCGTTTATATTTCTTTCAGTACAGTAATACTGAAATCCTTTTTTCTTTCTTCTATTGTGTTATTGACTGTAGGTTTGTTTATGTTTAACTCTGTGTTGTTGTTTTTGTCACACTGCTTTGCTTTATCTTGGCCAGGTCACAGTTTTAAATGAGAACTTGTTCTCAACTGGCCTACCTGGTTAAATAAAGGTGAAATAAAATAAATAAATAAAAATACCAGAAGTAGCACTGAATTATTTGCTGATAAATATTGTACTGCAGGCCTATTAATAAAAACGCAATTAAAGTATTTACAAAGCAGCACTAGTTTAATTAAATCCTTGTACTTTCCCACTGTAATAATGACTAATAGTGAGAGTTGTACTCTCATCACATCGTCTTTGTGATGCACCAGTCCATTGACTGTCTACTAAATGGTGGTGTGGTTATGATAGGATTGTCAGTGAGAACCTCAATAACACCAACTGACATACAGCTACGCCCCGAAACAGTGACGGGAGGATAGCGAAAGTTTCAGACGAGGAGATCACATTCTGCTTCGTTCCAACCAGCATTTAAACAGTTACATCTATTTTCTTCCACCACCACCCAAAAACCTGACTGCTCACAATTGCAGTTACTCATGTAACAGACTGCCTTACAGATGCCCCGTGTGACGACAGTCCAGGTTTATTTGATGTTATCTGGTTACGGCTTCTGCCAAAACCATGGTATTCAAAACCTGTGACTCATTCCCATGTATGATACCTAATACTAAATCTATCTCTTTGATGTGAATATGCCTAGTATATCGGTATGGGGAAAGCTGTTTTCTCATTCAGTACTTTTCAGTAGATAATTAGATTAGTCTTTTTATGCTGACTCAGTTCCAAGCACAGATGTTGTAGATGATTGCATGCAGGTGGCTCCTCACCAGTGAAGGCTGCTGAGGGAACAATGGCTAATAATAATGGCTGGAATGGAGTCAATGGAATGGAATCAGGCATGTTTTTTGGAGGGGGTTTCATGTGTTTGATACCATTCCATTTTTTTCCATTCCAGCCATTATACTCAGCAGCCTCCATTAATCCACACAGGTGTTCTTCAGATGACTCTCACACTGCTGTTCACCCACAGTTGCACTTTATGCACTTATTTGAGAAAAGAACGATCTTATGAGGCTATAAACTATACATATGTTTACACCTAAGTATTGGTCATAGCATAAGAGACAGACATTTCGGAAGATTTCAGACCTCAAACTAAATATCAAGAAGTGCTCTTTATTAATGTATACATGCCATTTAAGAAATCTTCAAGTATTCCGGTGAGTGTTATTAAGCACCTACATGAGAATATGAAGTTTTGCTATGAGGGTATTTATTTAATTTAACTAGGCAAGTCAGTTAAAAACAAATTCTTATTTACAATGACAGCCTAGGAACAGGACAGATGCTCTACGCAATCTGAGCCTCACGTCTGGAACACAAAGACAGGCACGACAGCACACTGTCCTACAGGGACAGAACTCACCTATGAGCTGATGAGCTGATTGGGGGCGGCAGGTAGCTTAGTAGTTAGAATGTTGGGCCAGTAACCAAAAGGTTGGTGGCTCGAATCCCCGAGTTGACAAGGTAAAAATCTGTCATTCTACCCCTGGACAGTCACACAGGATGTGGAGAGGGCAAATAGGATGCACACATTCTAATCACATCCTGTTGGTGTGTGTGGTAAATTGCCTTGTTCAGGACCAGAACAACAGATTTTTACCTTGTCAGCTCCGGGATTCAAGCCACCAACCTTTTGGTTACTGGCCCAACGCTCCAACCACTAGGCTACCTGCCACACCCAATCAGCTCATAGGTGAGTTCTGTCCCTGTAGGACAGTGTGCTGTCATGCCTGTCTTTCTGTGTTCCAGACGTGAGGCTCAGATTGCGTAGAGCATCTGTCCTGTCAGGCCACATCAGACGGCTCCCTCTTAACGAGCCCTAACGAGCACCTGAGTGTAATCAGCCCACTCAGAGTTCACTCTAATGACAGGCCTCACTCTCTTCTCCCCCTCTGTCTGTCTGTCTCTTTCTTTCTTTTTTTTTTTTTTCTTTCTTTCTTTCTTTCTTTCTTTTCTTTTTTTCTTTTTTTTTTCTTTCTTTCTTTCTTTCTTTTTTTTCTTTTTTTCTTTCTTTCTTTCTTTCTTTCTTTCTTTCTTCCGTTCTCTCTCTTATTCTCTATCCCTCTCTGCCCATTTCTTTCTTCTACTCTCTCTCCTTCTCCCTCCTTCTTGCCCTCTCTCTCTTTTACAACCTACACCTACACTTGGCCTCCCTATGAGGCTCCTTGAAACACTGATCTGGGTCCAGTTGGCCCTGCCATCCCAGAAACAGCCCTGGTCCAGCCATCAGAGGCACAGTGTGCCCAGACTGACCACATCCACTATGCCTCACAGCACATGAAGCTGGTGCGTGCATGGAGCTACTTAGACAGGCCCTTGGAAACCATGTGGACTCCGCAGGTGTCCTCCCTCCTGCAAACATGAAGCCCCCTGAAGCCACTCACACCGCCGCACATCCAATCAGGATCACAGAGAGGGGCCATGTCCTGTGGCAAGTCATCTGCTCTATCAAACATTATCACATTATCACTGACTACTCTGTCTCAGGTATTGTACACTCAGCTCAATGTCTTATTCCCCACCATATCCCTGCAAGCCCCCATGTCCTACTCTCTACAGAGGACACTTCCTGTGCCGCAGCAGTGTTGCCGCACTCACACAGGATGTGGAGAGGTCAAATAGGATGCGCACATTTTAATCATATCCTGTTTGTGTGTGTGTCTGTGTGTGTGTGTGTGTGCGTGGGGGTAAATGTGGCCAACAGCGACACACGTAAATGTATATTGTGTATCTGTGAATGTGTGGGTAATATAGGAAACGCAATCAACAAAATACAAAGCAGATTTTCCTGGAAGGTATTTAACCAGGTTTTTACCCAGAGTCTGTGAGAGGGCTTTAGCTGATGCTGTGATAGCTTAGAAAGGAAGAGAGGCATCACAATAACCAGAAACCAGGAAGTCTGAAAAGCCCCAGGGGCAGACAGATAGTCAGACACAGAGAGAGAGAGGGGGGGCACAATGGGTATTCTGCCAGAGGGCAAGGAGACACCAAACCAGGAGGAAGGACAGCAGACACAGGGTCAGACAGGCTGACAGACAGACCATGGGTTGACATGGTATCCTATTCAGACCAGTTTCATTTGAATGGCCTTTTTCCATTGCCATTTTCACAGAACCAGACTGAAAACCCCATGCTGAATCTCCCTGGTAGGCTTGGTGAGCATAGGTCAAAAGTCAGGTCCTGTTCAACAATGGGTCTTTGTATTGGAGCTGATTCTATGGTATTGGCCATGGACGATATTAGTGAGTTCCCATGAAATGTCAAGATTGGCTGCTGCAGGTGAAAATCTAGCACTTGGAGATTAGGAATATACTGTACGTATAATTATCTAACTACATGTAATGCACATGTGAGCTACATAGATTTAAGTAGCAGTAGAAAATATTGGGGGGAAGAGAACAAAAATAATGTTGTTTTACATATTGTGTGTGTTTGGTGTGAGGAGTTGTGTGTGTGTGTGTGTGTGTGTGTTGTGTGTGTTTGGTGTGAGGAGTGGTGTGTGTGTGTTTGGTGTGAGGAGTGGTGTGTGTGTGTGAGGGGTGGTGTGTGTGTTGTGTGTGTTTGGTGTGAGGAGTGGTGTGTGTGTTGTGTGTGTTTGGTGTGAGGAGTGGTGTGTGTGTGTGTGTGTTTGGTGTGAGGAGTGGTGTGTATGTGTATGTGTTTGGTGTGTGTGTTTGGTGTGAGGGGGGTGTGTTTGGTGTGAGGAGTGGTGTGTTTGGTGTGAGAGTGGTGTGTGTGTGTGTTTTGTGTGAGGGGTGGTGTGTGGTGTGTGTGTGTTTGGTGTGAAGGGTGGTGTGTGTGTGTTTGGTTTGAGGGGTGGTGTGTGTGTGTTTGGTTTGAGGGGTGGTGTGTATGTGTGTGCTTCAGTGTGACAGAGTGTGTGGGCGTGTACTGAACCCTTGGAATAGAATGTGTTGTAAATATCTGTGTGAGGGGTGGTGTGTGTGTTTGGTGTGAAGGGTGGTGTGTGTGTGTTTGGTGTGAAGGGTGGTGTGTGTGTGTTTGGTGTGAGGGGTGGTGTGTGTGTGTTTGGTGTGAGGGGTAGTGTGTGGTGTGTGTGTGTTTGGTGTGAGGGGTGGTGTGTGTGTGTTTTGTGTGAGGGGTGGTGTGTGGTGTGTGTGTGTGTGTTTGTGTGAAGGGTGGTGTGTGGTGTGTGTGTGTTTGGTGTGAAGGGTGGTGTGTGTGTGTTTGGTGTGAAGGGTGGTGTGTGTGTTTGGTGTGAAGGGTGGTGTGTGTGTGTGTGTTTGGTGTGAGGGGTGGTGTGTGTGTGTTTTGTGTGAGGGGTGGTGTGTGGTGTGTGTGTGTTTGGTGTGAAGGGTGAAGGGTGGTGTGTGTGTGTGTGTGTTTGGTTTGAGGGGTGGTGTGTGTGTGTTTTGTGTGAGGGGTGGTGTGTGGTGTGTGTGTGTTTGGTGTGAAGGGTGGTGTGTGTGTGTGTGTTTGGTTTGAGGGGTGGTGTGTGTGTGTTTGGTTTGAGGGGTGGTGTGTATGTGTGTGCTTCAGTGTGATAGAGTGTGTGGGCGTGTACTGAACCCTTGGAATAGAATGTGTTGTAAATATCTGTGTGAGGGGTGGTGTGTGTGTTTGGTGTGAAGGGTGGTGTGTGTGTGTTTGGTGTGAGGGGTGGTGTGTGTGTGTTTGGTGTGAGGGGTGGTGTGTGTGTGTTTTGGTGTGAGGGGTAGTGTGTGGTGTGTGTGTGTTTGGTGTGAAGGGTGGTGTGTGTGTGTTTGGTTTGAGGGGTGGTGTGTGTGTGTTTGGTTTGAGGGGTGGTGTGTATGTGTGTGCTTCAGTGTGACAGAGTGTGTGGGCGTGTACTGAACCCTTGGAATAGAATGTGTTGTAAATATCTGTGTGCAACGATCAATACCATCACTCTTTTAAACAAGATAAGAGAGCATTGGTTTGAAGTGTGTGTGTGCTGCTTGTGTGTGAGAGTGTGTGTGCATGTGCGTACAATGGAGCCCTAATGGGGTAGGTGAGTGTGTGTGTGTGGGCTGCAAGGCCACCCTCTGATCGTCTCCTTGGCAGCCGCTGTGGTGAAGTGCACTCTGGGTGTTTGAGAGGCCTCCCAGAACAAGAAAGAAAAGACACACACTAAACGCTTTATCAGAATTGACGAGCTCTATTCGTCTGCTTGCTCGGCAGGGACTAGCGTAGCCTAGATGCAGCTCTGCAAGGTTGTGCAATGTTATGATACCAGCCCCCTCACACACACTTTCCCTCCCCCCATTCGGCTTCCCTTGTTTGATGTGGTCTTTGGAGAACTCTGTTTAAAGAAATTCTTCTCCCACTTTGAAGTCTCCCTCTTTTCGCTCTCTTTATCTCTATGTTTCTACTTTTTTATCTTTTGGTAGTTTGTGAGGGAGAAAAAAACAAACAGGCATGAAATTGGATACTTGTCCTACATACGCTGCTCACCTTGTGTTATGAATTTGAGACATTTCTCAAGAAGAAACTATTGTTTGGTCAAGGAATGGTTACACACCTCCTGTCACCAAACACTGGGATTTTAACTGACTGGCTTCTTTTGATACAAAAGCCTTGGGAGAAGTGTTTTGATGTCATTCCAAGCATTTATCAAACACTGTTATGAGGGTTGAAGTCTTGAACTGCGCCTGGTATGCTTAATCAAATACAGCGGGTGTCATTTTAGGATTTTTCACTGCAGAGACAATTACTTCAAAGCTCTTTCATCTGCAGCTAAAGTACATTTATCTTTTTGACTTGACATCCTCCACTCACAAAGCATGGAATTTACTCTCAAGTGGTGACAAGACAGATTTGACATCTCATTGTAGTGTGGAGAAAATCCTTGCACGGAGCCTTTGCCGTGTGCTGCCACTTTAAGAGCTCACCAGCTGTCAGGAAGATGCAAACCCATAGAAACTTGCCTTGTTCTAAAGCACAGTCTTGTCAGCAACACTGCTTTGATGGTGGTGCAACAATTTGCTGTAGTTAGTTCCTGTTGAAGTCTGTTTTAAATTGCAGAGACAAGAGGAGTTAAAGTCAATTCCACTTCAGCTCCAGTCAATTCATGAGTGAAAAATTGCCCATAATGCACCATGAGGATTTATTAGATGTATTCCCTTATATTTTAATGAAGGGAATTAATTAATATTAATTGGTTAGGATTTATATGGAATGGACTACGACCCTGACTGAAATACTGTCTCTTGAGTAGAGCGTACATCAAGCTTCATAAAGTATGGCTTTATTATCAATCTCCTAGTGTTTTTAAACATAATGTAAAGGGAACCAGTGGAGGCAATTAGATAAATTGCCTTTGCTCTTACCTCTGAGGCCTCATTATGCATGGCTGGCGTGATTGACCTTCTTCACAGTAATCAGGCAAAGAGAGCAGCCGTGTTCACAGGTCAGTAGAACTCACATTAACAGTATTTACAGAGGTCAGGGATCACAGCCCTCATTAACTGGCTTCATCAGATGGCCCCAATAAAAAAACAGCAGCTAATGCCCACTATGGTAATGAAATATGTGACCCAGGGTAGCTTAAGGAATAACAGACTACAGTTTAAAACCCTAAAGGGAGATAGTGGACATGTCACATCACAGGTTGGAGGGGTTAATGCTATACCCCAGGCCTTTTCCTTGCCCATGGCCTATCTATGGTCATTAATGATCAATGTCCACTCCCTCCCCTGTGGAAAGACAGACAGACAGACAAACAGGAAGCAGCTGTTGCCAGGGCAACAACCCAAGGGTCTGTAGAGTGGCGTGGGAGAGATGTTAGGTAAGGAAGGAGGGAAAAAAGACTGTTAAAATGGAGGGAGGAAAAAAGACCACAGTGGTGGTGGAATCTAATTTGATTTTGATAGGGATATAGAGGGATATTTCCCCCATGCACAGCTGTGTGTGTGTGTGCGCGTGTGTTCATACCCATGTGCGCATGTACCTGCGTGCATCTGTGCCTGAGAATAGCTTGACTGACGCAAGCCATTACAGACCGGCTTTAGAGCCCTGGCAACCCTGCTCTCTCTCCTCCTGCTCCTCCTCTTACACCCCCCAGTCCTCCTCTCACTCTCTCCCACCATCCCTTTCACTTCTCTCGCTCTCTTGGCATGAAACGGTTGCATATGGAACATCATATAATCAGATTCTGTCACTGAGAATAGCAGTCTTAAATACTGGGTTTTATCAAAAGTGTTATCTATGTACATTGACAGATTGGACTGCATAATATATGTATCTACACTGAGCAAAATCATAAACACAACATGTAAAGTGTTGTTCCTACGTTTCATGGGCTGAATTAAAAGATCCCAGAAATGTTCCAAATACAAAAAAAAGATTTCTTTCAAATGTTGTTCTCAAATTTGTATTTCATCCCTGCTAGTGAGCATTTCTCCTTTGCCAAGATAATCCATCCAACTGACAGGTGTGGCATATCAAGAAGCTGATTAAACAGCATTATCATTACACAGGTGCATCTTGCGCCGGGGACAATAAAAGGCCACTCTCAAATGTACAGCTTTGTCACACAACACAATGCCACAGATGTCTCAAGTTGTGAGGGAGCATGCAATTGTCATGCTGACGACAAGGAATGTTCATTAAAGCTGTTGCCAGATAATTTAATGTTAAATACTATACCATAAGCCGCCTCCAACGTCGTTTTAGAGAATTTGGCAGTACTTCCAACAGGCTCACAATCACAGACCCCGGGACTGTCTGAGACCAGTCACCCGGACAGCTGATGAAACTGCGGGTTTGCACAAACTGTCAGAAACCGTCTCAGGGATGCTCATCTGCGTACTCATCATCCTCATCAGGGTCTTGACCTGACTGCAGTTTGGTGTTGTAACCAACCTCCGTGGGAAAAGGCTCACCTTTGATGGCCACTGGCATGCTGGAGAAGTGTGCTCTTTAGAGAGGAATCCCGGTTTCAACTGTACCAGGCAGATGGCAGCGGGTAGCCTAGTGGTTAGAGCGTTGGACTAGTAACTGAAAGGTTGCAAGATTGAATCCCCAAGCTGACAAGGTTAAAATCTGTCATTCTGCCCCTGAACAAGGCAGTTAACCCACTGTTTCTAGGCCGTCATTGAAAATAAGAATTTGTTCTTAACTGACTTGCCTAGTTAAATAAAGGTAAAATAAAAATGCCGTCGTGTCCCAGTTCTTCCATGGCCTGCATACCAGACATGTCACCCATTGAGCATGTTTGGGATGCTCTGGATTGCCATATTTCACTGAGTGTTACAGTTTCTGTCAATATCCAGAAACTTCACACAGCCATTGAAGAGGAGTGGGAGAACATTCCACAGGACACAATCAACACCCTGATCAACTCTTTGCAAAGGAGATGTGTCGCACTGCATGGTGGTCACACCAGATACTGACTTGTTTTCTGATCCACGCATATCTGTATTCCCAGTCATGTGAAATTCATAGGGCTAATGAATTATATGAAGTGTAACTCAGTAAAATATTTGAAATGGTTGCATCTTGCATTTGAGATTTTTGTTGAGTGTGTGTATACTGTATATAATTTATAGTGTCCAGAAAACTAGAGTCTCAGGCTTTGACATGACTCGTTACTAAAATGTTATTCATGAGTGTGCAGTCTGTTAACTCTTTTGTGGACCAACATGAAAGGGACCTGTGAGTTCACCTGGTCTTCTTTCCATTCTCTATTTACTTAAAAATGACATATAAACCCCCAAGCTAGCTAGAGTCAGGCCACCTGACTGACTTTGATCCTGTGCCTGGAAAAACATGTGTGAATCTATCCAGCCCCACCCACACACTTAGTTTGAACACACACACACACACACACACACACACACACACACACACACACACACACACACACACACACACACACACACACACACACACACACACACACACACACACACACACACACACACACACACAGAGCGAAAGAGAGAACAAGGAATGCTTGGAATCAGAAAATACAATTAATTGATACATATCATAGTTCATCTAACCATCACACAACCATATCAGATATCACCTTCCAATCATTGCATTGAAATATAATAACTGTGTATTAAAAAAGTGTCCGATAGATGGCTAACACATGGGTGAATCTGTGTCTGTTGTCTTGGGGTGAAATCAGAATGCAAAGCCTCCAATGAGAAATGTGGACATTTGCCTACAGTGTGTGGACTTTTCCACACAATGTCATTGTATTTTCCTCTTCCTGTCATTGTATTTCTCCACCTGTCAAAGGGCATCCATCCAGACTCATTTTCTCTCAGCCTATCCTGGTCAGAGCCTCTTCCAGTCATAGTGAATTTACCAGACAGGTTCTGGAACAGCAGCTGTGGCAGGATGCCCAGGAGGTTACATGCTTGCAGTTCTTTCAGCCCAAACCTGTTGCTGAGTCTTCTAAACTGTGTGAATTCATTTAAATCACACATATATTGTCATGTCTCTGTCTGTGTGGGGTGTAAAGGTGATGCATCCTGTGATACTAGCAATTTGAATGTGCTTCTACAAGAGACTTACGGCCAGACACGTACACACAGGAGGCCAAGAGTTTTGAGCAAATCGAGTCATTAAGTACAAGTTGTACGTCAGTGAGAAACGTTGCTCAATCGCCCCCCAAACCACAAGGCAAGGAAGCTGTGACCTCACCATTCAGATTTGTTTGAATTAGCAAGGGGAAATGGCTTAACGATACATATTAGGAGGCTAAAAAACATTCCACTCAGACACAAAATTTCCATTAAGGAGTTGAGAGGAAGGAAGAGCCAGATGGTGTTAGTCATGTGAAGTGGTCAGTGTCTTTGCCAACCATGTCGTTCCATTCATTCAATAATGGGCCTTATGGCTTCAAACCATATGTGTTTGTATTTAGATGTACTTGAGTGAATCCAGTAGGCTTATATTGTACTTTATGGTACGGTATGTGATCTACAAGAAATACCAACGTTGCTTAACTTTAACATGGAAGCAAAGGTGTTATAACTTCCTGTTAATAACTTGGGGTATTTCCCTTTGTAGTGTTCCTTGTGTCACTCAGAAAACACAGTCCTCACCTGCTAAGGTCTGTGACCAGACAACAATAAATCTCCTTTGAGAAAAAAGCAAGTCTGTTGCAAATGACCAGTATCCATTTCAAGTGTATGACATCTCTCTGACCTCAGGGTGATAACATATGAAGTTCATCTGTGATAAAAAGAAAAACAGTGGCGTGTGTATTATAGTGTTGAGCATCAGTATCTTGAACTCAAAAAGTAATCTCCAATCATCCCATCTTACACCTCAAAGCTTATCCTACACGTGTGGAACACTACACATTTCTGCTTACATTCCATGACCAAGGGGCTAATGACAATACTTTAAAATGAAGTGTTGTATAAAAAAAAATATTTTTTATATTCCATGGTCACTCTCTAAGCCAGGTCATCATACATGCTTGCTATCTCCACCCCCACCCCCACCCACCTCGTCCTTTTTGTCTTAACAATCAGCCAAGCTGGTGATTAATAACCACTAATGTCATTGTGACAGTTGGGAGGGCCTCACACAGAGGCAGACGGAAATGGGATCTTTCCACGCAGGCAGAAGAGAGTTACTCATCTCAAGGTGAATCCCTCTGTGATGCCCATGTTCTCCTTATTGACCTGATGGACTACAGGTGTGTCAGACCAGTATCCTGTGGGTGGTTGGAATCAGACCAGTATCAAGTTATTGATTTACACTGCATCTATACTGAGAGGCCATCACAGTTGCACAATGGAAATATTAGCAATCAAGTCATAACAGTTTACAAGGTGTGCTGTATTAGAGTGTGGATGATAAACATTTATACAGATTCCATATCTTAATTTGATCAACCTGTTGTTCCATGACTTTTTCCTAACGTCCTAGTGTATTCCAGGTTTAAAAATACCTCCACTTTAACATTTCAGGCTTGATTTGCCCTAACGAAAAATGTGTCAAACCTTACAAAAAAAAACAAAGAATTGCAATTCACATTTCCTGTTGAAGCAGGATTATTTTCCTGCGGTAGCAAACTGGCTCAAATTAAGATCCTACATCTGTAATCACCTCAAACTGTTAGATGAATGATGCAATGTACTTCCATCAATGCACTTGTACAGAAAGTGTTGGTAGAACATTACTGATGAAGTAACTGATTCTCACTTTCTTGTAGAGGATGGTTCTTCTTCTGAGTAAACCACCTGATAGAAAAAATAACCTGATTGGATGGGGTTGTCCCTATTTCTGCATCTAGATCTCACATTCTCACCCAAAACTAGACTGCTCCTACAGTGTCTCTCTCTCTCTCTCTCTCTGTAGGTGTGTGGGTGTGAATAAGAGCAGAACATAACATTTCCCCATGGAGTCTGACACAGAGCAGCAGCGCCAGGGGAAGGAATACTGTCCTCCTTGCACGGCTGTCAATCACACCACATAACTGGCATGGTTTTCAAATGCTGCTGTCAATCACATCACACAGGGTGTGTGTGTGTGTGTGTGTCAATATCTATGTATGTGTGTGTGGTTTGCGTGGATGTTTGTCTGTGGCTTTTGGTTCTTGGTGAGTCGGACACTGAGCATCCCTTGTGATTCGTGTGGCTGAGTCATGAGTAAAATCCCATCCCACTTTAGCCACCACCTCGTGTTGGGGGCCTCTTCATGGACGTGACGGCTAGACCAGAGACCAGAGACCAGACCCACGATAGCAGGACTCGCTCCTGGGGAATCTGTCTGTGGCTGCCCAGTGTTAGATCCATTCCCTCAGTCTAAACTTACTACAGAGCAAGCCCTAACAAAAAAAATACAATTCAGTGTTGGACCTGTGCCCAAATGTGTCTCAAAGCAATTATGTTTCTCTTGAAGATTATTCTAGAAGTGCCATCAGAGTGTACTGGTGGCAGAGAGGGGGGCGGTAGTAGCTGCACGCTTAGAGGAAGGAAGCATGAAAGAGAGAGATAACGGAACCGAGACAACAGATATGCAGACTGATAAGGCTTTATTACTCGACAGTGGAAAGGCAGCGAGAGTTGGAAAAGAAAGGCGATTTGTCCCAGACAGTTACATTCTTCACCTCCCGTCCTTCCCCCCTTGCTGCAAAATAACGATCTAACGATCCACACACACAGAATGATATTAAAATCATAATGGCAATCATGTGCCGATCCCTCCCTCCATCTCTCATTCTTTCTCTCTGTGATTCAGCCGCACCGGGCCACAGCTGCCAGCTGCTAATGGCTTCCAGATCCAGCCAATCTCTTCCTCCCTCTGTTATGCTCCCTGTTTTTCTGCATTATTTCAGTGGAACGGGACTAAATGGATGTGGAAATCCGCTGCACTTCAGTCAATGAGTCAGCCGCTAGGCCGCTTTTGAAGGAAAACCACACCAGGGGTTTGGAGAAGTAAAGCAGTTTGTTTTTCATAAATCACTGCTGAGGTTGTTTATTTTTTTCTGTTTCAAACGGAAGGTCTTTGTAGTTGTGCGCCTGACTGAAATACTGTATGTGTCAGTGTGTTTACACCGGGGACCACGCTAACAGAAACGCTGTTAAAAATGATTTAGTCTCCCTGGAAACTGAAAAGGAGTTATGTGTGTAATTGCTGTGAGATGTGTATTGTGGTTTAACGAAAACATATTGATGATGGTGTGTGTGTGTGCATGTGTTTTTAATCTTAATCTTAATCAGAAAAGGGTGAGTGTTATAAGAAATAGCGCTGCAGGAGCAGCTCATGTATTAGTGTGTGGAAGTGACTTTACGCCTGTCTTCCTAAGTGAAAGCAACAGAGGGGAGGGAGGGTTTGCATGGACATGACAGCTATTGTTTTGAACACAATGTGCGTTTGTGACTGATGACGAACAAACGGCCTGCGACAGCAAATGGCAACCCTCCGAATGAAGCCTGACAGACAGGCAACACAGAGAGAGCATGGGCCCACATCACAACAACACAACTGACAAACACAGGCCTTTACTCCCACCACTAATAAACAGCGCAGCCAGCCGAATGAAGACAATGCACTTAACATAACCTAGAAGTATCTCTGTTTTATATCAACTACCTGATGACACTTTCATGGTAGCCTAACAACCGTGGCTGTGAAGTGGGGCTTTTTCTTTCCAATTGTTATTATTACTCAGTGTTGCTCATCAGTGGCAGCAGCAGTGTGGCCTCATGGGCCACATAACACAGCGGTTACAGTGGCACAAAGAGTCCAGTGAGACTGAAGCCGATCCATCATGTGAGGTCACTGTGGTGAAGCAGAAGGGAGACGGGGCCCTTTTGTAGTATGTTGGTGTGTTGCGGACGGTAACGTCATCTCTGGCGGAGTCTGTCATTGTCATTAAAGAGTGATAAATGTCCCATATATTGAAGACGGGGGAGAGGTGCTTGGTTTGCAGGCTAAACGTTCTCTAATTGGAGGGTGAGGGTGTTGTGTGGTTGCAGGGGGCCAGGGGTCCTCGTGGGAGAAGAAAAACCTAACCGCAGAATGATGTCAGACCATTTTTGAAATGAACCAATTTGAGGGTGGATGAATGGTCAAACAGAAAGGCTGTCCAGAAATAGAGGAAATAATGGCAATAAAATATGTGGTTCTCTACATGAGATATATAAATACTTACCATTGTGTGGTTCTCCCATGTTTTACCTCTACCATGTTTTACCTCCACCATGTTTTACCTCTACCATGATTTACCTCTACCATGTTTTACCTCTACCATGTTTTACCTCTACCATGTTTTACCTCCACCATGTTTTACCTCTACCATGTTTTACCTCCACCATGTTTTACCTCTACCATGTTTTACCTCTACCATGTTTTACCTCTACCATGTTTTACCTCCACCATGTTTTACCTCTACCATGTTTTACCTCTACCATGTTTTACCTCCACCATGTTTTACCTCCACTATGTTTTACCTCTACCATGTTTTACCTCTACCATGTTTTACCTCTACCATGTTTTACCTCTACCATGTTTTACCTACATTTACATTTACATTTAAGTCATTTAGCAGACGCTCTTATCCAGAGCGACTTACAAATTGGTGAATTCACCTTCTGACATCCAGTGGAACAGCCACTTTACAATAGTGCATCTAAGTCATTAAGGGGGGGGGGGTGAGAAGGATTACTTATCCTATCCTAGGTATTCCTTGAAGAGGTGGGGTTTCAGGTGTCTCCGGAAGTGGTGATTGACTCCGCTGTCCTGGCGTCGTGAGGGAGTTTGTTCCACCATTGGGGGCCAGAGCAGCGAACAGTTTTGACTGGGCTGAGCGGGAACTGTACTTCCTCAATGGTAGGGAGGCGAGCAGGCCAGAGGTGGATGAACGCAGTGCCCTTGCTTGGGTGTAGGGCCTGATCAGAGCCTGGAGGTACTGCGGTGCCGTTCCCTCACAGCTCCGTAGGCAAGCACCATGGTCTTGTAGCGGATGCGAGCTTCAACTGGAAGCCAGTGGAGAGAGCGGAGGAGCGGGGTGACGTGAGAGAACTTGGGAAGGTTGAACACCAGACGGGCTGCGGCGTTCTGGATGAGTTGTAGGGGTTTAATGGCACAGGCAGGGAGCCCAGCCAACAGCGAGTTGCAGTAATCCAGACGGGAGATGACAAGTGCCTGGATTAGGACCTGCGCCGCTTCCTGTGTGAGGCAGGGTCGTACTCTGCGGATGTTGTAGAGCATGAACCTACAGGAACGGGCCACCGCCATGATGTTGGTTGAGAACGACAGGGTGTTGTCCAGGATCACGCCAAGGTTCTTAGCGCTCTGGGAGGAGGACACAATGGAGTTGTCAACCGTGATGGCGAGGTCATGGAACGGGCAGTCCTTCCCCGGGAGGAAGAGCAGCTCCGTCTTGCCGAGGTTCAGCTTGAGGTGGTGATCCGTCATCCACACTGATATGTCTGCCAGACATGCAGAGATGCGATTCGCCACCTGGTCATCAGAAGGGGGAAAGGAGAAGATTAATTGTGTGTCGTCTGCATAGCAATGATAGGAGAGACCATGTGAGGTTATGACAGAGCCAAGTGACTTGGTGTATAGCGAGAATAGGAGAGGGCCTAGAACAGAGCCCTGGGGGACACCAGTGGTGAGAGCGCGTGGCGAGGAGACAGATTCTCGCCACGCCACCTGGTAGGAGCGACCTGTCAGGTAGGACGCAATCCAAGCGTGGGCCGCGCCGGAGATGCCCAACTCGGAGAGGGTGGAGAGGAGGATCTGATGGTTCACAGTATCGAAGGCAGCCGATAGGTCTAGAAGGATGAGAGCAGAGGAGAGAGAGTTAGCTTTAGCAGTGCGGAGCGCCTCCGTGATGCAGAGAAGAGCAGTCTCAGTTGAATGACTAGTCTTGAAACCTGACTGATTTGGATCAAGAAGGTCATTCTGAGAGAGATAGAGGGAGAGCTGGCCAAGGACGGCACGTTCAAGAGTTTTGGAGAGAAAAGAAAGAAGGGATACTGGTCTGTAGTTGTTGACATCGGAGGGATCGAGTGTAGGTTTCTTCAGAAGGGGTGCAACTCTCGCTCTCTTGAAGACGGAAGGGACGTAGCCAGCGGTCAGGGATGAGTTGATGAGCGAGGTGAGGTAAGGGAGAAGGTCCCCGGAAATGGTCTGGAGGAGAGAGGAGGGGATAGGGTCGAGCGGGCAGGTTGTTGGGCGGCCGGCCGTCACAAGAAGCGAGATTTCATCTGGAGAGAGAGGGGAGAAAGAGGTCAGAGCACAGGGTAGGGCAGTGTGAGCAGAACCAGCGGTGTCGTTTGACTTAGCAAACGAGGATCGGATGTCGTCGACCTTCTTTTCAAAATGGTTGACGAAGTCATCTGCAGAGAGGGAGGAGGGGGAGGGGGAGGAGGATTCAGAAGGGAGGAGAAGGTGGCAAAGAGCTTCCTAGGGTTAGAGGCAGATGCTTGGAATTTAGAGTGGTAGAAAGTGGCTTTAGCAGCAGAGACAGAGGAGGAAAATGTAGAGAGGAGGGAGTGAAAGGATGCCAGGTCCGCAGGGAGGCGAGTTTTCCTCCATTTCCGCTCGGCTGCCCGGAGCTCTGTTCTGTGAGCTCGCAATGAGTCATCGAGCCACGGAGCGGGAGGGGAGGACCGAGCCGGCCTGGAGGATAGGGGACATAGAGAGTCAAAGGATGCAGAAAGGGAAGAGAGGAGGGTTGAGGAGGCAGAGTCAGGAGAAAGGTTGGAGAAGGTATGAGCAGAGGGAAGAGATGAAAGGATGGAAGAGGAAAGAGTAGCGGGGAGAGAGAGCGAAGGTTGGGACGGCGCGATACCATCCGAGTAGGGGCAGTGTGGGAAGTGTTGGATGAGAGCGAGAGGGAAAAGGATACAAGGTAGTGGTCGGAGACTTGGAGGGGAGTTGCAGTGAGGTTAGTGGAAGAACAGCATCTAGTAAAGATGAGGTCGAGCGTATTGCCTGCCTTGTGAGTAGGGGGGAAGGTGAGAGGGTGAGGTCAAAAGAGGAGAGGAGTGGAAAGAAGGAGGCAGAGAGGAATGAGTCAAAGGTAGACGTGGGGAGGTTAAAGTCGCCCAGGACTGTGAGAGGTGAGCCGTCCTCAGGAAAGGAGCTTATCAAGGCATCAAGCTCATTGATGAACTCTCCGAGGGAACCTGGAGGGCGATAAATGATAAGAATGTTAAGCTTGAAAGGGCTGGTAACTGTGACAGCATGGAATTCAAAGGAGGCGATAGATAGATGGGTAAGGGGAGAGAGAGAGAATGACCACTTGGGAGAGATGAGGATCCCGGTGCCACCACCCCGCTGACCAGAAGCTCTCGGGGTGTGCGAGAACACGTGGGCGGACGAAGAGAGAGCAGTAGGAGTAGCAGTGTTATCTGTGGTGATCCATGTTTCCGTCAGTGCCAGGAAGTCGAGGGACTGGAGGGAGGCATAGGCTGAGATGAACTCTGCCTTGTTGGCCGCAGATCGGCAGTTCCAGAGGCTACCGGAGACCAGGAACTCCACGTGGGTCGTGCGCGCTGGGACCACCAGATTAGGGTGGCCGCGGCCACGCGGTGTGGAGCGTTTGTATGGTCTGTGCAGAGAGGAGAGAACAGGGATAGATAGACACATAGTTAACAGGGTACAGAAGAGGCTACGCTAATGCAAAGGAGATTGGAATGACAAGTGGACTACACGTCTCGAATGTTCAGAAAGTTAAGCTTACGTAGCAAGAATCTTATTGACTAAAATGATTTTACCTCTACCATGTTTTACCTCTACCATGTTTTACCTCCACCATGTTTTACCTCTACCATGTTTTACCTCTACCATGTTTTACCTCTACCATGTTTTACCTCCACCATGTTTTACCTCTACCATGTTTTACCTCTACCATGTTTTACCTCTACCATGTTTTACCTCTACCATGTTTTACCTCTACCATGTTTTACCTCCACCATGTTTTACCTCTACCATGTTTTACCTCTACCATGTTTTACCTCTACCATGTTTTACCTCCACCATGTTTTACCTCTACCATGTTTTACCTCCACCATGTTTTAAATATCCTCTTGATCCCGTCTAGACAAGCACTTGGCACACACTTAAAAACATTCAATGACAGGTTGGAATGACAATAAATTATAGTTCAGTAGCAGTTAGGGACCTTTTCAGGTCACTCTAGCTGTTGGAGGTCATTCTTGTTATCCAACCAAGTTTCAGTGTTGATTGCTAGGCTACTTGCTCTGTTCTACACTTCAAAGAGCTCCCGCCAGCAGTCACAGCCGGCCAGGCAGCTGCAAACGCAGGACGAGCACTGTGTGAGTCGCTTGTCAAAATTCGATACGGCCTGCTGCAAAGCATGACAGGGTAAACTGTAGTGGAGGTATTCAGAGTCTGTGGACCAACGCCGAGGGGACCGCCGATAGAAAAGAAAAAGTGATGACTCACCGAACTTCCCAAAATCCCCCTCCTCCTTCACGATTTACGGGAACAGGAATGTTGTTTCCTTTTTTTCTCCCAGTCCCAGGCATTTATCTTCTTTTGACAGGCTGTGGGGTCAGGCTCTGGGTTAATGTTTGTCTGTGTGGCTGTTTAATCTTTCCTTCAGGCGAATGGGTAATTGTGGACGTGGCCATTTGAAAGTTTGTTAACAGTGCGGGGGAAGGAAGGCTTGTTAGACAGTTATCTTTTTGTTTTGGACCCAAAACCAGAGCATTGGCCTTTCTTTAGCTGGGCTCACCAACTGCCAAAACTTAATTTACCACCTTTTTAAAAAGGTTTATGTTATTATACTGGTTATACTGGTTCATATAACCATTAATAAGACGTTTTTAGTTCATTTGCTTTTGGTTAATTGGATCCTGTCCAGTTGCCCTACATTTTTTTTTCTTAAAACAGGCATAATTTAAGCAGGTATTTCCAGAGCTACTGTGAATTTGGGGGACTTTTCCTCTCCATTGTGTGAGTGGTGAGAGAGTCTGGATGGGATATGTCAATGGATGACAATGGGCATTTATAACACATTTATTTATCACAGAAATGTATACGGATGCCTATGAGATACTAATACAGTATATAGGAATGCTGACTCTTCAAGTCAATGTTAAACCAATAAATGCACATAAGAGATATCTATGCGTTATTAGGTTCCATTACATTGGGCCTAGGTACAGTAGCCTACTTTAGGCTGCAGTTTACACACCAAAGTATTGTTTATCAGTGAACACTGAAGGCCAGGGCCCACCCCACAGATAACAAAAGCAATGCATTGTGATAGGGAGTGGTGGAGTAGTGAGGTTGAGCTGCCTGAGATTAGGTGTGCTTTTCTCTGCCCTGCAGAGAATTAAAGGTTGAAAGTTCACAGGGGTCATGCTTTCAACAAAGCTCTAATCCTAACACCAACCTTTCCAAACACCTCCAGAGTGTACCTGCTCACTCAGCTGTACTGCACTCTCCTATTCTTATCTTACTTGACTACCTCTTTGTAGTCTTCTTTGACTACCACTTTGTACAGTATTCTTCTTTGACTACCTCTATGCAGTCTTCTTTGACTACCTCTTTGTAGTCTTCTTTGACTACCTCTACGCAGTCTTCTTTGACTACCTCTATGCAGTCTTCTTTGACTACCTCTTTGTAGTCTTCTTTGACTACCACTTTGTACAGTATTCTTCTTTGACTACCTCTATGCAGTCTTCTTTGTTTGTAGTCTTCTTTGACTTTTTACAGACTATTCTTTTTTACATTTGACTACCTCTTCTTCTTTGACTACCTCTATGCAGTCTTCTTTGACTACCTCTTTGTAGTCTTCTTTGACTACCTCTACGACAGTCTTCTTTGACTACTTTTTTTTGACTACCTCTTTGTAGTCTTCTTTGACTACCACTTTGTACAGTATTCTTCTTTGACTACCTCTTTGTAGTCTTCTTTGACTACCACTTTTTACAGTATTCTTCTTTGACTACCTCTATGCAGTCTTCTTTGACTACCTCTATGCAGTCTTCTTTGACTACCTCTTTGTAGTCTTCTTTGACTACCTCTACGCAGTCTTCTTTGACTACCTCTATGCAGTCTTCTTTGACTACCTCTTTGTAGTCTTCTTTGACTACCACTTTGTACAGTATTCTTCTTTGACTACCTCTTTGTAGTCTTCTTTGACTACCACTTTTTACAGTATTCTTCTTTGACTACCTCTATGCAGTCTTCTTTGACTACCTCTATGCAGTCTTCTTTGACTAACTCTTTGTAGTCTTCTTTGACTACCTCTAAGCAGTCTTCTTTGACTACCTCTTTGTAGTCTTCTTTGACTACCTCTTTGTAGTCTTCTTTGACTACCACTTTGTACAGTATTCTTCTTTGACTACCTCTATGTAGTCTTCTTTGACTACCTCTTTGTAGTCTTCTTTGACTTCTATGCAGTCTTCTTTGACTACCTCTATGCAATCTGCTTTGACTAAGTCTTCTTTGACTACCTCTATGCAGTCTTCTTTGACTACCTTTTGTAGTCTTCTTTGACTACCTCTATGCAGTCTTCTTTGACTACCTCTTTGTAGTCTTCTTTGACTACCTCTTTGTAGTCTTCTTTGACTACCTCTATGCATTGTTTGACTACCTCTTTGTAGTCTTCTTTGACTACCTCTTTTTGTAGTCTTCTTTGACTGCAGTCTTCTTTGACTACCTCTTTGTAGTCTTTTGACTACCTCTTTGTATTTGTACAGTATTCTTCTTTGACTACCTCTATGCAGTCTTCTTTGACTACCTCTTTGTAGTCTTCTTTGACTACCTCTATGCAGTCTTCTTTGACTACCTCTTTGTAGTCTTCTTTGAGTCTTCTACCTCTATGCAGTCTTCTTTGACTACCTCTATGCAGTCTTCTTTGACTACCTCTACCTGCAGTCTTCTTTGACTACCATCTTTGTGTCTTCTTTGACTACCTCTTTGTACTACCTCTTTGTACAGTATTCTTCTTTGACTATCTCTATGCAGTCTTCTTTGACTACCTCTTTGTAGTCTTCTTTGACTACCTCTTTGTAGTCTTCTTTGACTACCTCTAGTGACTACCTCTTTGTAATCTTCTTTGACTTCTTTGTACTTCTTTGACTACTCTTTGTAGTCTTCTTTGACTACATCTATGCAGTCTTCTTTGACTACCTCTTTGTAGTCTTCTTTGACTACCTCTATGCAGTCTTCTTTGACTACCTCTTTGTAGTCTTCTTTGACTACCTCAGTCTTCTTTGACTACCACTTTGTACAGTATTCTTCTTTGACTACCTCAATGCAGTCTTCTTTGACTACCTCTATGCAGTCTTCTTTGACTACCTCTATGCAGTCTTCTTTGACTACCACTTTGTAGTATTCTTCTTTGACTACCTCTATGCAGTCTTCTTTGACTACCTCTTTTGTACAGTATTCTTCTTTGACTACCTCTATGCAGTCTTCTTTGACTATCTCTTTGTAGTCTTCTTTGACTACCACTTTGTACTTTCTTCTTTGACTACCTCTATGCAGTCTTCTTTGACTACCTCTTTGTAGGCTTCTTTGACTTTTGACAGTATTCTTCTTTGACTACCTCTATGCAGTCTTCTTTGACTACCTCTTTGTACAGTCTTCTTTGACTACCTCTATGCAGTCTTCTTTGACTACCTCTATGCAGTCTTCTTTGACTACCTCTACCTCCATTTTGTACAGTATTCTTCTTGACTACCAGCTGACTACCTCATGCAGTCTTCTTTGACTACCTCTTTGTATCTTCTTTGACTACCTCTATGCAGTCTTCTTTGACTACCTCTTTGTACAGTATTCTTCTTTGACTACCTCTATGCAGTCTTCTTTGACTACCTCTTTGACAGTAGTCTTCTTTGTACCTCTATGTCTTCTTTGACTACCTCTATGTAGTCTTCAGTATTCTTCTTTGACTACCTCTTTGTAGTCTTCTTTGACTACCTTGACTTCTTTGACTACCTCTACCACTTTGTACAGTCTTCTTTGACTACCTCTATGCAGTCTTCTTTGACTACCTCTTTGTAGTCTACCACTTTGTACAGTATTCTTCTTTGACTACCTCTTTGCAGTCTTCTTTGACTACCACTTACAGTATTCTTCTTTGACTACCTCTATGTGTCTTCTTTGACTACCTCTTTGACTACCTCTTTGTACTTTGACTACCTCTTGCAGTCTTCTTTGACTACCTCTATGACTACCACTTTGTACAGTAGTCTTCTTTGACTACCTCTATGCAGTCTTCTTTGACTACCTCTTTGTAGTCTTCTTTGACTACCTCTTTGTGACTACCTCTACAGTCTTTTGACTTCTTCTTTGACTACCTCTATGCAGTCTTCTTTGACTACCTCTTTGTAGTCTTCTTTGACTACCTCTTTGTAGTCTTCTATTCTTCTTTGACTACCTCTTTGCAGTCTTCTTTACCTCTATGACTTCTTTGACTACCACTTTGTACAGTATTCTTCTTTGACTACCTCTATGCAGTCTTCTTTGACTACCTCTATGCAGTCTTCTTTGACTACCTCTTTGTAGTCTTCTTTGACTACCTCTTTGTAGTCAGTCTTCTTTGACTACCTCTTTGTAGTCTTCTTTGACTACCTCTTTGTAGTCTTCTTTGACTACCACTTTGTACAGTATTCTTCTTTGACTACCTCTATGCAGTCTTCTTTGACTACCTCTTTGTAGTCTTCTTTTGTACTACCTCTATGCAGTCTTCTTTGACTACCTCTATGCAGTCTTCTTTGACTACCTCTATGCAGTCTTTCTACATTTTGTGTCTTCTTTGACTACCATTTTGTACAGTATTCTTCTTTGACTACCTCTATGCAGTCTTCTTTGACTACCTCTTAGTCTTCTTTGACTACCACTTTGTACAGTATCTTTTTGACTACCTCTATGCAGTCTTCTTTGACTACCTCTTTGTAGTCTTCTTTGACTACCTCTATGCAGTCTTCTTTGACTACCTCTTTGTCTTCTTTGACACCTCTTTGTAGTCTTTTTGACTACTTTGTACTCTATGCAATCTGTCTTTTTGACTACCTCTTTGTAGTCTTCTTTGACTACCTCTTTGTAGTCTTCTTTGACTACCTCTATGCAGTCTTCTTTGACTACCTCTTTGTAGTCTTTTGACTACCACTTTGTACAGTATTCTTCTTTGACTACCTCTATGCAGTCTTCTTTGACTACCTCTTTGTAGTCTTCTTTGACTACCTTTGACTACCTCTATGCAGTCTTCTTTGACTACCTCTTTGTAGTCTTCTTTGACTACCTCTATGCAGTCTTCTTTGACTACCTCTATGCAGTCTTCTTTGACTACCTCTATGCAGTCTTCTTTGACTACATCTTTGTGTCTTCTTTGACTACCTCTTTGTGTCTTCTTTGACAACCTCTTTGTACAGTATTTTTCTTTGACTACCTCTTTGTACAGTATTCTTCTTTGACTATCTCTATGCAGTCTTCTTTGACTACCTCTTTGTAGTCTTCTTTGACTACCTCTTTGTAGTCTTCTTTGACTACCTCTATGCAGTCTTCTTTGACTACCTCTTTGTAATCTTCTTTGACTACCTCTTTGTAGTCTTCTTTGACTACCTCTTTGTAGTCTTCTTTGACTACATCTATGCAGTCTTCTTTGACTACCTCTTTGTAGTCTTCTTTGACTACCTCTATGCAGTCTTCTTTGACTACCTTCTTTGTAGTCTTCTTTGACTACCTCTTTGTAGTCTTCTTTGACTACCACTTTGTACAGTATTCTTCTTTGACTACCTTCTTTGACTACCTCTATGCAGTCTTCTTTGACTACCTCTATGCAGTCTTCTTTGACTACCACTTTGTACTTTGTATTCTTCTTTGACTACCTCTATGCAGTCTTCTTTGACTACCTCTTTTGTACAGTATTCTTCTTTGACTACCTCTATGCAGTCTTCTTTGACTATCTCTTTGTAGTCTTCTTTGACTACCACTTTGTACAGTATTCTTCTTTGACTACCTCTATGCAGTCTTCTTTGACTACCTCTTTGTAGGCTTCTTTGACTACCACTTTGTACAGTATTCTTCTTTGACTACCTCTATGCAGTCTTCTTTGACTACCTCTTTGTACAGTATTCTTCTTTGACTACCTCTTGCAGTATTCTTCTTTGACTACCTCTATGCAGTCTTCTTTGACTTCTTTGACCTCTATGCAGTTTTCTTTGACTACCATTTTGTACAGTATTCTTCTTTGACTACCTCTATGCAGTCTTCTTTGACTACCTCTGTAGTCTTCTTTGACTACCACTTTGTACAGTATTCTTCTTTGACTACCTCTATGCAGTCTTCTTTGACTACCTCTTTGTACAGTATTCTTCTTTGACTACCTCTATGCAGTCTTCTTTGACTACCTCTTTGTACAGTATTCTTCTTTGACTACCTCTATGCTGTCTTCTTTGACTACCTCTTTGTACAGTATTCTTCTTTACCTCTATGCAGTCTTCTTTGACTACCTCTTTGTACAGTATTCTTCTTTGACTACCTCTATGCAGTCTTCTTTGACTACCTCTTTGTACAGTATTCTTCTTTGACTACCTCTATGCTGTCTTCTTTGACTACCTCTATGCAGTCTTCTTTGACTACCTCTTTGTACAGTATTCTTCTTTGACTACCCCTATGCCGTCTTCTTAACAGTGTTTATTTGATGGCAGTAACCATGGCTTGAACATCTTCAAACGATACAAAAACTGATGCAATGTGTTTAGAACATGACAGGAGTTTGTGCTGGCAGGAGAGAATCAGCAGTCACTCAGTCTGTATGGTCACCAGTCAGTCTGTCACTTGTTTGGCATGTCAATCAATGGAGCAGTCCATCCCCCACTGTGTGGGTGAGCGGAGTGGACAGCAATTCACCTGGTCTTGGATCAGTCACTAGACGCTGTCTTAGTGGATCAGTGTCTGGAGGTAGAGGACACCCTGCACCCCCAGGCCTAGACAATGACTGGTCTGTTAACAGTGCTAAAGGCAGATAGATGGGAGAGCAACAGGTGGGCAGGCAGCCCCGGCCTCCCACATTGCATCTGGAGAACAGCTGGAATGAAGGATGCCAAACAAGTCAGGCAAACAGAGAGGAGAGGCTGGGATAGAGGAGGACAGAACATCAATGTTTTAATTTTAATTTCCTACAGCAAATATGTTTTGTTAAGATGTGTTGATTATAAATACAGTATATACATATAAAGTGGGTAAAACAGTATGTAAACATTATTAAAGTGACAGTACCTGTCACACCCTGACCATAGTTTGCTTTGTATGTTTCTATGTTTTGGTTGGTCAGGGTGTGATCTGAGTGGGCATTCTATGTTGGATGTCTTGTTTGTCTATTTCTATGTCTGGCCTGATATGGTTCTCAATCAGAGGCAGGTGTTAGTCATTGTCTCTGATTGGGAACCATATTTAGGTAGCCTGGGTTTCACTGTGTGTTTGTGGGTGATTGTTCCTGTCTCTGTGTTTGTTGTCACCAGATAGGCTGTTTAGGTTTTCACACATTTATTGTTTTTGTTAGTTATTAATGTCGAGTTCCTTTATTAAAGAACATGAATAACCACCACGCTGCATTTTGGTCCGCTTCTCTTTCACCAGAGGAAAACCCTAACAGTACCGTACAGTACCAATCAAATGTTTGGACACACCTACTCATTCAAGGATTTTTCTTTATTTTTACTATTTTCTACATTGTAGAATAATAGTCAAGACATCAAAACTATGAAATAACATATATGGAATCATGTAGTAACCAAAAAAAAGTGTTACACAAATCAAAATATATTTGAGATTTGAGATTCACCCTTTGCCTTGATGACAGCTTTGCACACTCTTGGCATTCTCTCAACCAGCTTCACCTGGAATGCTTTTCCAACAGTCTTGAAGGAGTACCCACATATTCTGAGCACTTGTTAGCTGCTTTTCCTTCACTCTGTGGTCCAACTCATCCCAAATGGGTTGATGTCGGGTGATTGTGGAGGCCAGTTCATCTGATGCAGCACTCCATCACTCTTATTATCGGTAAAATAGCCCTTACACAGCCTGGAGATGTGTTGGGTCATTGTCCTGTTAAAAACAAATGATAGTCCCACTAAGCGCAAACCAGATGGGATGGCATATCGCTACAGAATGCTGTGGTAGCCATTCTGGTTAAATGTGCCTTGAATTCTAAATAAATCACTGAAAGTATCACCAGCAAAGCACCCCCACACCATCACACCTCCTCCTCCATGCTTCACAGTAGGAACCACACATGCAGAGATCATCTGTTCACTTACTCTGCATCTCACAAAGAATCAAAAATCCCAAATTTGGACTCATCAGACCAAAGGACAGATTTCCACCGGTTTAATGCCCATTGCTCGTGTTTCTTGGCCCAAGCAAGTCTATTCTTCTTATTGGTGTCCTTCAGTAGTGGTTTCTTTGCAGCAATTCGACCATGAAGGTCTGAAAGTTCTTGAAATGTTCTACATTGACTGACCTTCATGTCTGAAAGTAATGATGGACTGTCATTTCTCTTTGTTTATTTGACCTGTTCTTGCCATAATATGGACTTTGTCTTTTACCAAATAGGGCCATCTTCTGTATACCACCCCTACCTTGTCACAATCGTGTGTTTTGTTTGTGTCTCGTGTACTTTTGTATTTTTCGTATTTTTTGTATATATATTTCAAGTTTATTTTCAATCTCTTTACGATTTTTAATTCGATTATACCTTCCGGTAACCCGCCTCACCCAATGCGATACGGTAACGCTATTATTTTTAATTTTAGAACACATTCAAGAACCTCCAGAAGCTAACCAGCTAATTAGCTATTCAGCCATTGTTAACCAGTTCCATCATCTTTCGTTCCAGTACTCTGCTGCCTGTGACTGGAACGAATTGCAAAAATCGCTGAAGTTGGAGACCTTTATCTCCCTCACCAACTTCAAACATCAGCTATCTGAGCAGCTAACCGATCGCTGCAGCTGTACATAATCTATTGGTAAATAGCCCACCCATTGTCACCTACCTCATCCCCACAGTTTTTATTTATTTACTTTTCTGCTCTTTTGCACACCAATATCTCTACCTGTACATGATCATTTATCACTCCAGTGTTAATCTGCAATATTGTAATTATTCACCTACCTCCTCATGCCTTTTGCACACATTATAGACTCCCCTTTTTTTCTACTGTGATATTGACTTGTTAATTGTTTACTCCATGTGTAACTCTGTGTTGCCTGTTCACACTGCTATGCTTTATCTTGGCCAGGTCGCAGTTGTAAATGAGAACTTGTTCTCAACTAGCCTACCTGGTTAAATAAAGGTGAAATAAAATAAAAAATAAAAATAAAATCTACTGCTGCCCCCTGGACACTGCTGCCCCCTGGACACTTGGCTACATAGCTGATGCCTGCTGGACTGTCCATTAATCACGGTACTCCATTCTGTTTATTTATTTTTTATCTGTCGGCCCCAGCCTCGAACTCAGGCTCTGTGTGTAGTTAATCCGACCCTCTCTGCCTAGTCATCACCATTTTACCTGCTGTTGTTGTGTTAGCTGATTAGCTGTTGTTGTCTCACCTGTTGTTTTAGCTAGCTGTCCCAATCAACATCTGTGATTACTTTATGCCTCGCTGTATGTCTCTCTCAAATGTCAATATGCCTTGTATACTGTTGTTCAGGTTAGTTATCATTGTTTTAGTTTACAATGGAGCCCCTAGTTCCACTCTTCATACCTCTGATGCCTCCTTTGTCCCACCTCCCACACATGCAGTGACCTCACCCATTACAACTAGCATGTCCAGAGATACAACCTCTCTTATCATCACCCAGTGCCTGGGCTTACCTCCGCTGTACCTGCACCCCACCATACCCCTGTCTGCGCATTATGCCCTGAATATATTCTACCATGCCCAGAAATCTGCTCCTTTTATTCTTTGTCCCCAACACTCTAGGCGACCAGTTTTGATAGCCTTTAGCCGCACCCTCATACTACTCCTCCTCTGTTCCGCGGATGATGTGGAGGTAAACCCAGGCCCTGCATGTCCCCAGGCACCCACATTTGTTGACTTCTGTGATCGAAAAAGCCTTGGTTTCATGCATGTCAACATCAGAAGCCTCCTCCCCAAGTTTGTTTTACTCACTGCTTTAGCACACTCTGCCAACCCTGATGTCCTTGCCGTGTCTGAATCCTGGATTAGGAAGGCCACCAAAAATTCTGAGATTTCCATACCCAACTATAACATTTTCTGTCAAGATAGAACTGCCAAAGGGGGAGGAGTTGCAGTCTACTGCAGAGATAGCCTGCAAAGTAATGTCATACTTTCCTGGTCCATACCCAAACAGTTTGAACTACTAATTTTAAAAATCACTCTCTCCAGAAATAAGTCTCTCACTGTTGCCGCCTGCTACCGACCCCCCTCAGCTCCCAGCTGTGCCCTGGACACCATTTGTGAATTGATCGCCCCACATCTAGCTTCAGAGTTTGTTCTGTTAGGTGACCTAAACTAGGATATGCTTAACACCCCGGTACTCCTACAATCTAAGCTAGATGTCCTCAATCTCACACAAATCATCAAGGAACCCACCAGGTACAACCCTAAATCTGAAAACAAGGGCACCCTCATAGACGTTTTCTTGACCAACTGGCCCTCCAAATACACCTCAGCTGTCTTCAACCAGGATCTCAGGGATCACTGCCTCATTGCCTGTATCCGCTACGGGTCCGCAGTCAAACGACCACCCATCATCACCACTTCTGCGAGTGGGCCTTTCTAATCGACCTGGCAGGATATTGACCTCATCCCGTCAGTTGAGGCATTCTTTAAAAGTAACTTCCTCACCATCTTAGATAAGCATGCTCCGTTCAAAAAATGCAGAACTAACTCCAGACCTGACTGCCTTCGACCAGCACAAAAACATCCTGTGGCGGACTGCAATAGCATCAAATAGTCCCCGCGATATGCAACTGTTCAGGGAAGTCAGGTACCAATACACGCAGTCAGTCAGGAAAGCAAAGGCCAGCTTTTTCAAGCAGAAATTTGCATCCTGTAGCTCTAACTCCAAAATGTTCTGGGACACTGTAAAGTCCATGGAGAACAAGAGCACCTCCTCCCAGCTGCCCACTGCACTGAGGCTAGGTAACACATTCACCACCGATAAATCCATGATAATCGAAAACTTCAACAAGCATTTCTCAACGGCTGACCATGCCTTCCTCCTGGCTACTCCAACCTTGGCCAACAGCTCCGCCCCAGCTTCTCCTTTACCCAAATCCAGATAGCAGATGTTCTGAAAGAGCTGCAAAACCTGGACCCGTACAAATCAGCTGGGCTTGACAATCTGGACCCTGGACCCTCTATTTCTGAAACTATCCACCGCCATTGTCGCAACCCCTATTACCAGCCTGTTCAACCTCTCTTTCATATCGTCTGAGATCCCCAAGGATTGGAAAGCTGCCGCAGTCTTCCCCCTCTTCAAAGGTGGGAGACACCCTGGACCCAAACTGTTACAGACCTATATCCATCCTGCCCTGGCTATCTAAGGTCTTCGAAAGCCAAGTCAACAAACAGATCACTGACCATCTCGAATTCCACCGTACTTTCTCCGCTGTGCAATCTGGTTTCCGAGCCGGTCACGGGTGCACCTCAGCCACGCTCAAGGTACTAAATGATATCATAACCGCCATCGATAAAAGATAGTACTGTGCAGCCGTCTTCATCGACCTTGCCAAGGCTTTCGACTCTGTCAATCACCATATTCTTACCGGCAAACTCAGTAGCCTCGGTTTTTCTAATGACTGCCTTGCCTGGTTCACCAACTACTTTGCAGACAGAGTTCAGTGTGTCAAATCGGAGGGCATGTTGTCCGGTTCTCTGGCAGTCTCTATGGGGTGCCAATTCTCGGGCCGACTCTTTTCTCTGTATATATCAATGGTGTTGCTCTTGCTGCGGGCGATTCCCTGATCCACCTCTACGCAGACGACACCATTCTGTGTACTTCTGGCCCTTCCTTGGACACTGTGCTATCTAACCTCCAAATGAGCTTCAATGCCATACAACACTCCTTCCGTGGCCTCCAACTGCTCTTAAACGCTAGTAAAACCAAATGCATGCTTTTCAACCGTTCGCTGCCTGCACCTGCACGCCCGACGAGCATCACCACCCTGGATGGTTCCAACCTAGAATATGTAGACATCTATAAGTACCTAGGTGTCTGGCTAGACTGTAAACTCTCCTTCCAGACTCATATCAAACATCTCCAATCTAAAATCAAATCCAGAGTCGGCTTTCTATTCCGCAACAAAGCCTCCTTCGCTCACACCGCCAAACTTACCCTAGTAAAACTGACTATCCTACTGATCCTCGACTTTGGCGATGTCATCTACAAAATAGCTTCCAATACTCTACTCAGCATACTGGATGCAGTGTATCACAGTGCCATCCGTGTTGTTACTAAAGCACCTTATACCACCCACCACTGCGACCTGTATGCTCTAGTCGGCTGGCCCTCGCTACATACTCGTCGCCAGACCCACTGGCTTCAGGTAATCTACAAGTCCATGCTAGGTAAAGCTCCACCTTATCTCAGTTCACTGGTCACGATGGCAACACCCACCCGTAGCACGCGCTCCAGCAGGTGTATCTCACTGATCATCCCTAAAGCCAACACCTCATTTGGCCGCCTTTCCTTCCAGTTCTCTGCTGAAGTTGGAGACTTTTATCTCCCTCACCAACTTTAAACATCTGCTATCTGCGCAACTAACCGATCGCTGCAGCTGTACATCGTCCATCGGTAAATAGCCCACCCAATTTACCTACCTCATCCCCATACTGTTTTTATTTATTTACTTTTCTGCTCTTTTGCACACCAGTATCTCTACCTGCACATGACCATCTGATCATTTATAACTCCAGTGTTAATCTGCAAAATTGTAATTATTCGCCTACCTCCTCACGCCTTTTGCACACAATGTATATAGACTCTTTTTTTCTACTGTGTTATTGACTTGTTTATTGTTTACTCCATGTGTAACTCTGTGTTGTTGTCTGTTCCCACTGCTATGCTTTATCTTGGCCAGGTCGCAGTTGTAAATGAGAACTTGTTCTCAACTAGCCTACCTGGTTAAATAAAGGTGAAATTAAAAACTAAAACAACACAACTGATTGGCTCAAACTCATTAAGAAGGAAAGAAATTCCACAAATGTACTTTTAACGAGGCACACCTGTTAATTGAAATACATTCCAGGTGACTACCTCATGAAGCTGGTTTAGAGAATGCCAAGATTGTTCAAAGCTGTCATCAAGGCAAAGGGTGGCTACTTTGAAGAATCTCAAATATAAAATATAATTTGATTTGTTTAACACTTTTTTGGTTACTACATGATTCCATATGTGTTATTTCATAGTTTTGATGTCTTCACTATTATTCTACAATGTAGAAAATAGTACAAATAAAGAAAAACCCTTGAGCGAGTAGGTGTGTCCAAACTTTTGACTGATACTGTACATAGGGCATCAGTCTCTATGTTGCAGAGTACAGTACTAGATGGTAGCCGGCTAGTGACAGTGACTAAGTTCAGGGAAGGGTACTGGGCGGTGGCTGGCTCGTGAGTGAGTATTTAACAGTCTGATGGCCTAGAGGTAGATGCTGTTTTCAGTCAATCGGACCAAGCTTTGATGCACCTGTACTGTCTCCGACTTCTAGATGGTAGCGGGGTGAGCAGGCCGTGCCTCGGGTGGCTGAGGCCCTTGATGATCTTCTTGGCCTTACTGTGACACCGGGTGCTGTAGATGTCCTGGTGGGCAAGCAGTTTGCCCCCGGTGGTGAGTTGGGCTGACTGCACCACCCTCACGTGAGCCCTGCGGTTGCGGACGGTGCAATTGCCATACCAGAAAGTGATACAGCCTGACAGGATGCTCTCAATAGTGCCTCTGTAGAAGTTGGGAGGGGCTTAGGGACAAAGCTGAATTTCTTCAGCCTCCTGAGGTTGAAGAGGCACTGTTGCACCTTCACCAGACTGTGTGGATGGACCATTTCAGGTCGCCAGTGATGAGCACACCATGGAACTTAAAGCTGTTGATCCTCTCCACTGCAGCCCCATCTATGTAGATTGGAGCATGCTCCCTCTGCTGTCTACTGAAGTCCACAATCAGCTCCTTCGTTTTGTATATATCAATGATAAAAAATAATAAATCAGTGCATCAGAGTAAAAATATTTCCCCTTCGGCTGTATAGGAAAGAAAATGCAAAACTGAATGCTTTTTATTGTCAACGTTTTGGCTGGAGCGTTTCTCAAAACAAGTCTCCTAAATATTCACGTTATGAACTATAAAACATTTTTTATGTATTAGTACTAGCCTACACAGGCTCAAAGCTAGAATTAGCCATCCTGTATGGTCCAAGTGTCCATCAGACCTGCCTGTACATTGTGTGTGTGTGTGTGTGCATGTCCTTTGTGTGACAGCTCAGTTATAGAGTTCTCTCTCAGTATGTATGTATGTGTGTGCGTGTGTGTGTCCTTTGTGTGACAGCTCTGTGTGGACTCTATGATGAGGATGAGGGGGGACAGGGCAGATGGCACTCACAGGGTTAAAAGTGCTGAATTAAAGTCAGGCCAGATGCAGGCGTGTTGATTGTGGTGGACAGGTCCAGTAAACAGGGCCAGATTGCTGAGTCAGGTGGCTTGTCACTCTGGGTGAAGGGCTGTGGCTTCAGTCTGAAGCCACACTTGTTGACAAGCAGAGCTCAAGTCCTGCTGTATAATTAAGGTTGTTAGGGAAGGGCATCAATTGGCAGAGCTGCAGCCATCTGCAGCAGGGTAAACGGCTGAATATGGGTGTGTGTGTCTGTGGAGAATGCGGACAAGAAAAATCGGGAAGTTGTGCAAGCTTGAAGGTGTGGCAGGCTCTTTTTGAAAAGAATCTTCAGAATTTGGTCTCACACCATATAGAGATTGCATTTATAGATAAGTAACCACACACACACACATACACACACACACACACACACACACACACACACACACACACACACACACACACACACACACACACACACACACACACACACACCACACACACACACAGCTCTGTATTACTATACTTATGAGGACTTTTTATTCTAACCTTGACTCCTAAACCTACTTTTAACTCTAAACCTAACCCCCAACCACCACCCCCCACCCCACATATACACACACACAATTACACTCACTGTCACACTGTGGAAGCTAATCATTTCCCACTTTCTCCACACCATTGATGTGTTTCATTTTACTGGTACAGTACTTCATTATGCCGGCAAGCACAATCACGTAGCAACACAAACACACACATCCCCAGGTTCACGGCCCCAACCATGCCACCAGGCAATCTCAATGGTCTCAACAATTTGGTTAAAGGGCGTATGGAATGTGTCTGAAAGGGCAAGGGCCAGGGTGGTGCAGGGTGTATCATTGTTTAGGCTGTGTTTGCAGTATTTCACCATGTGCTGGGAGAAACAGGTTCAGGTGGAGTCTAGCCTATTATTAGCCTTACACTGCAATTACTAAATCTATTACAATTGAAAAACAGTGTCCCCAAGCTCCTCTTAGCAAGATGCAAGCATTTGTTATTTGTAGTTGAAGACATTCTGTATATACTGTGTGCACAAAACATTAGAAATACCTTCCTAATATTGAGTTGCCCTCCCCCTTTTGCCCTCAGAACAGCCTCAATTTGTTGGGGCATGGACTACAAGGTGCCGAAAGCGTTCTGGCTCAAATCAAATCAAATCAAATTTTATTTGTCACATACACATGGTTAGCAGATGTTAATGCGAGTGTAGCGAAATGCTTGTGCTTCTCGTTCCGACAATGCAGTAATAACCAACAAGTAATCTAACTAACAATTCCAAAACTACTGTCTTATACACAAGTGTAAGGGGATAAAGAATATGTACATAAAGATATATGAATGAGTGATGGTACAGAGCAGCATAGGCAAGATACAGTAGATGGTATCGAGTACAGTTTATACATATGAGATGAGAATGTAAACAAAGTGGCATAGTTAAAGTGGCTAGTGATACATGTTTACATAAGGATGCAGTAGATGATATAGAGTACAGTACATACGTATACATATGAGATTAATAATGTAGGGTATGTAAACATTATATTAGGTAGCATTGTTTAAAGTGGCTAGTGATATATTTTACATCATTTTACATCATTTCCCATCAATTCCCATTATTAATTCCCATTATTAAAGTTGCTGGAGTTGAGTCAGTTTGTTGGCAGCAGCCACTCAGTTAGGTCAAGTAGGCTGGATGTCCTTTGGGTGGTAGACCATTCTTGATACACACAGGAAACTGTTGAGCATGAAAAACCCAGCAGCTTTCCAGTTCTTGACACACTCAAACCAGTGCGCCTGGCACCTACTACCATAC
Organism: Oncorhynchus masou masou; assembly: GCF_036934945.1. NCBI lineage: Eukaryota > Metazoa > Chordata > Actinopteri > Salmoniformes > Salmonidae > Oncorhynchus > Oncorhynchus masou. The sequence goes on from NC_088226.1 coordinate 7,715,513, forward strand.
CCCGTTCAAAGGCACTTAAGTCTTAAGTCCCAACAACCTGCCCGCTTGACCCTATCCCCTCCATACCATTTCCGGAGACCTTCTCCCTTACCTCACCTCGCTCATCAACTCATCCCTGACCGCTGGCTACGTCCCTTCCGTCTTCAAGAGAGCGAGAGTTGCACCCCTTCTGAAAAAACCTACACTCGATCCCTCCGATGTCAACAACTACAGACCAGTATCCCTTCTTTCTTTTCTCTCCAAAACTCTTGAACGTGCCGTCCTTGGCCAGCTCTCCCGCTATCTCTCTCAGAATGACCTTCTTGATCCTAATCAGTCAGGTTTCAAGACTAGTCATTCAACTGAGACTGCTCTTCTCTGTATCACGGAGGCGCTCCGCACTGCTAAAGCTAACTCTCTCTCCTCTGCTCTCATCCTTCTAGACCTATCGGCTGCCTTCGATACTGTGAACCATCAGATCCTCCTCTCCACCCTCTCCGAGTTGGGCATCTCCGGCGCGGCCCACGCTTGGATTGCGTCCTACCTGACAGGTCGCTCCTACCAGGTGGCGTGGCGAGAATCTGTCTCCTCGCCACGCGCTCTCACCACTGGTGTCCCCCAGGGCTCTGTTCTAGGCCCTCTCCTATTCTCGCTATACACCAAGTCACTTGGCTCTGTCATAACCTCACATGGTCTCTCCTATCATTGCTATGCAGACGACACACAATTAATCTTCTCCTTTCCCCTTCTGATGACCAGGTGGCGAATCGCATCTCTGCATGTCTGGCAAACATATCAGTGTGGATGACGGATCACCACCTCAAGCTGAACCTCGGCAAGACGGAGCTGCTCTTCCTCCCGGGGAAGGACTGCCCGTTCCATGATCTCGCCATCACGGTTGACAACTCCATTGTGTCCTCCTCCCAGAGCGCTAAGAACCTTGGCGTGATCCTGGACAACACCCTGTCGTTCTCAACTAACATCAAGGCGGTGGCCCGTTCCTGTAGGTTCATGCTCTACAACATCCGCAGAGTACGACCCTGCCTCACACAGGAAGCGCGCAGGTCCTAATCCAGGCACTTGTCATCTCCCGTCTGGATTACTGCAACTCGCTGTTGGCTGGGCTCCCTGCCTGTGCCATTAAACCCCTACAACTCATCCAGAACGCCGCAGCCCGTCTGGTGTTCAACCTTCCCAAGTTCTCTCACGTCACCCCGCTCCTCCGCTCTCTCCACTGGCTTCCAGTTGAAGCTCGCATCCGCTACAAGACCATGGTGCTTGCCTACGGAGCTGTGAGGGGAACGGCACCGCAGTACCTCCAGGCTCTGATCAGGCCCTACACCCAAACAAGGACACTGCGTTCATCCACCTCTGGCCTGCTCGCCTCCCTACCACTGAGGAAGTACAGTTCCCGCTCAGCCCAGTCAAAACTGTTCGCTGCTCTGGCCCCCCAATGGTGGAACAAACTCCCTCACGACGCCAGGACAGCGGAGTCAATCACCACCTTCCGGAGACACCTGAAACCCCACCTCTTTAAGGAATACCTAGGATAGGATAAAGTAATCCTTCTCACCCCCCCCCCTTAAATGATTTAGATGCACTATTGTAAAGTGGCTGTTCCACTGGATGTCATAAGGTGAATTCACCAATTTGTAAGTCGCTCTGGATAAGAGCGTCTGCCAAATGACTTAAATGTAAATGTAAATGTCTTTTGTCTTGCACATTCACCCTCTGAACACATACACAATCCATGTTTCAATTGTCTCACGTCATAAAAATCCTTCTTTAAACTTTTCCTCCCCTTAATCTACAATGATTGAAGTGGATTTAACAGGTGACATCAATAAGGGATCATTGCTTTCACCTGGATTCACCTGATCAGTCTATATCATGAAAAGTGGGCCTAAATTCAACATGGAAAAAATGCCAAGGGCCAGTTAAAAGTAAAACAGTCTTGTCATAATGTAGCCTATAGATTGTTAAATACATTATACATTACATAGTGGTTGTATAATATAATCTTCATTTGTTGTGCAGAACTAAGATGCTTTTTCCAGAGGAGGGAGGTCAACCATCCTGTGTCCATGGGGCCAGGGGCGGATTGGGACTAGAAATTGGCTCCGGTATTTCTAACATACCGGACATTTTTTTTCTTGTGGTCCCCACACTGGCCCATTTTCCGAAATGCCAGATGGCCAGTCTGCCCCTGTATGGGGCTCTGGTGAGAGGACTGCAGGCAGATCTTTTGTCACCAGACAGGGCTAAACTACACAATAATAAAGTATAGACTAGCTACTCCCGGAACAATGTTCTCCAGGCATCACTACAGTCAGTGGCCCAGCACCCAGTTAGGCCAGGTCGCCTTGTGTTCATGTGCGTGCATTTCGTGATGAACACTCAAATAAGGGATATTGCCAAAGCCATAAATCTCTGTTTAGAGAGCAGAGGAAGATACGGCCGATAAGAAGGAGCAGTGAATCTCAGTCAGGTTTTCCCCTCCCATTTATGTATTTTCGGTAGAACTACATAGGCTGGATGACTTCATGTCTTGAGAGCTTGGGTTCTAATTGGACTTCTGTGTATCTCTCACTAACCCTGCACTCCCTCTTTCACCCTCACTGCTCTATTCAGTTTTGTTTTCCTGCATTTCCAACACCTGGCCTGGGAAAGAGCTGTGGGGAGATGAAACTTCTGACAACATTCCAACAAATTCCAGCCCCAATGCCTGGGCACAGCAGTGGATTGTTCGCATTTCTTTATTTAAAGGCGCAGTGTGCTATTGTTTCTCATGACCATAAACTTAATTCATGTGCAAGTATAGGCTAAATACATGAAGGAGAACTTGAGAGCTAAGATGTTTGCTCTTTATTCTTCTTATACACCAGTGCCAGATCAGCATGACATTATGATAGCCTTCAACAGAAGAATTCTGAATCATGTGCTCTGTACTTGTGTGTCTATGCCATGGATAAAGTTACTGAAACCTGTGTGGAAAAGGCAATAATGTGAAAACCATGAAGTATGTAGGTCCGTGAAGTGTGAATAAGGAACCATCACCAAATAGTTTTCCAACCGAAGAAACCACAACATTTAAAAAAAATATATATAATTACCCAATCTTTTTCTGTTTTCCCTCCCCACCTCCACCCCTCCCCACCTCACTGGAGGATGCATGTGCGTCAGACTGGGGTCGGAAAAGAGGAGAAGTACTGCTTTCTGACTTTCAGGAAGGAAACACATCTGGGGAATAAGGAAAGAAAGAACAAGTATAAAGAATTAGAGTGCAGGAGGGGGAGCGGGCCAAAAATAGTCAACCTCCTCTTATGCCTCACCAATATCCTCAGCAGACCCCTCCCTCAGTGGATGACTAAACCATTGAACCCCCAGCCATGAACCTTACTTCCTCCCAGGTCTCATACTCTTATCATACTCTTATCTTCTATGATGGATACATTATATAACATCTAAACACATTTTTTGAGACTATATTGGTAGATGGTGGGTAGCAATGTAGTCTATAACGGACAGAGGATAAACATGTGCAGTCATTTACACAGAACATTGGCTCTGGTGGTTTGACAAATATGTTGAAGCCGCATATAAGACTGAGTTTAGCATTCAGTAGTGACTAAACAAAGTTGATGGGCAGGTCTGTTTGGGAGACACACAGTGCCTTGCAAAAGTATTCATCCCTCTTGGCGTTTTTCCTATTTTGTTGCATTACAACCTCTAATTCAAAAAATTCTAAAAAAATAAAAAACTTAAAAGTGGTGTTTGCAAATGTATTCACCCCCTTTGCTATGAAGCCCCTAAATAAGATCTGGTGCAATCAATTACCTCCAGAAGTCACATAAGTAGTTAAAGAAAAGTCCACCTATGTGCAATCTAAGTGTCACATGATCTGTCACATGATCAATATATATGTGTGTATATATACAGTTGAAGTCAGAAGTTTACATACACTTAGGTTGGAGTCATTAAAACTCGTTTTTCAACCACTCCACAAATTTCTTGTTAACAAACTATAGTTTTGACAAGTTGGTTAGGACATCTATTTTGTGCATGACAATACATTTTCCCAACAATTGTTTACAGACAGATTATTTCACTTACAATTCACTGTATCACAATTCCAGTGGGTCAGAAGTTAACATACACTAAGTTGACTGTGCCTTTAAACAGCTTGGAAAATTCCAGAAAATGATGTCATGGCTTTAGAAGTTTCTGATAGGCTAATTGACATCATTTTAGTCATTTGGAGGTGTACCTATGGATGTATTTCAAGGCCTACCTTCAAACTTTGTGCCTCTTTTCTTGACATAATGGGAAAACCAAAAGAAATCAGCCAAGACCTCAGAAAATAAATTGTAGACCTCCACAAGTCTGGTTCATCCCTGGGAGAAATTTCCAAACGCCTGAAGGTACCACGTTCATCTGTACAAACAATAGTACGCAAGTATAAACACCATGGGAACACGCAGCCGTCATACCGCTCAGGAAGGAGACGCGTTCTGTCTCCTAGAGATTAACGTACTTTGGTGCGAAAAGTGCAAATCAATCCCAGAACAACAGCAGAGGACCTTGTGAAGAAGCTGGAGGAAACAGGTACAAAAGTGTTTGTGTCCACAGTAAAACGAGTCCTACATCGACATAACCTGAAAGGCCGCTCACAGCAAGGAAGAAGCCACTGCCCTAAAACCGCCATAAAAAAGCGACTACGGTTTGCAACTGCACATAAGGACAAAGATTGTACTTTTTTGGAGAATTGTCCTCTGGTCTGAAGAAAAAGAAATAGAACTGTTTGGCCATAATGACCATCATTATGTTTGGAGGAAAAAGGGGGAGGCTTGCAAGCCGCAGAACACCGTCCCAACCGTGAAGCACGGGGGTGGCAGCTTCATGTTGTGGGGGTGCTTTGCTGCAGGAGGGACTGGTGCACTTCACAAAATAGATGGTATCATGAGGATGGAGAATTATGTGGATATATTGAAGCAACATCTCAAGACATCAGTCAGGAAGTTAAAGCTTTTTCACAAATGGGTCTTCCAAATGTACAATGACCCCAAGTATAGTTCCAAAGTTGTGGCAAAATGGCTTAAGGACAACAAAGTCAAGGTATTCGAGTGGTCATCACAAAGCCCTAACCTCAATCCTATAGAAAATTTGTGGGTAGAACTGAAAAAGCGTGTGTGAGCAAGGAGGCCTACAAACCTGACTCAGTTACACCAGCTCTGTCAGGAGGAATGGGCCAAAATTCACCCAACTTATTGTGGGAAGCTTGTGGAAGGCTCTCTGAAACGTTTGACCCAAATTAAACAATTGAAAGGCAATGCTACCAAATACTAATTAAGTGTATGTAAACTTCTGATCCACTGGGAATGTGATGAAAGGTTGAAAATCTGAAATAAATCATTCTCTCTACTATTATTCTGCCATTTCACATTCTTAAAATAAAGTGGTGATCCTAACTGACCTAAGACAGGGAATTTTTATAAGGATTAAATGTCAGGAATTGTGAAAAACTGGGTTTAAATGTATTTGGCTGTGGTATATGTAAACTTCCGACTTATATATACTTGTATAGACTTGTATATATACACAGTTGAAGTCGGAAGTGTACATATACCATAGCCAAATACATTTAAATATATATATATATATTTAAATATATATACACCTGTTCTGAAAGGCCCCAGAGTCTGCAACACCACTAAGCAAGGGGCACCACCAAGCAAGCGACACCATGAAGACCAAGAAGCTCCCCAAACAGGTCAGGGACAAAGTTGTGGAGAAGTACAGATCAGGGTTGGGTTATAAAAAAATATCAGAAACTTTGCACATCCCATGGAGCACCATTAAATCCATTATAAAAAAATTGAAAGAATATGGCACCACAACAAACCTGCCAAGAGAAGGCCGCCCATGAAAACTCATAGACCAGGCAAGGAGGGCATTAATCAGAGAGGCAACAAAGAGACCAAAGATAACCCTGAAGGAGCTGCAAAGTCCCACAGCGGAGACTGGAGTATCTGTCCATAGGATCACGTTAAGCAGTACACTCCACAGAGCTGGGCTTTACGGAAGAGTGGCCAGAAAAAAGCCATTGCTAAAATAAAAAAATAAGCAAACACATTTGGTGTTCGCCAAAAAGCATGAGGCAGACTCCCCAAACATATGGAAAAAGGTACTTTGGTCAGATGAGACTAAAATTGAGCTTTATTGCCATCAAGGAAAACGCTATGTCTGGCTCAAACCCAACATCTCTCATCACACCGAGAACATGTTTTTCATCGGCAGGGACTGGGAAACTGGTCAGAAATGAAGGAATGATGGATGGAGCTAAATACAGGGGAATTTTTGAGGGAAACCTGTTTTGTCTTCCAGAGATTTGAGACTGGGATGGGGGTTCACCTTCCAGCAGGACAATGACCCTAAGCATACTGCTAAAGCAACACTCGAGTGGTTTAAGGTGAAACATTTAAATGTCTTGGAATGGCCTAGTCAAAGCCCAGACCTCAATCCAATTGAGAATCTGTGGTATGATTGATTGCTGTACACCAACGGAACCCATCCAACTTGAAGGAGCTGGAGCGGTTTTGCCTTGAAGAATGGGCAAAAATCCCAGTGGCTAGATGTGCCAAGTTAATAGAGACACACCCCAAGAGACTTGCAGCTGTAAAAGGTGGCTCTACAAAGTATTCACCTTAGGGGGAGGGGGGATTCTTGAATACTTTCGCAAAGCCACTGTAGGAAGGGAAACAGACATGTCACACGGGTAGGTGTTCTAGGAGAGCAGGTAGCCTACAGTGGGTGGGCCATGGAGGAAGCCTGACTTGTTGGGCTGGCCAGGGCAAACAGGAAGTTGGCAAATACATCAGGTTGAACTGTGAGTATTGGAGCGAGAAGGAAGAGGTGTTAACAGGGAGATAGAGTACTTAGGAAAATAAGTGTATGTCTGCATGTTATGACACTGGGAGGCCCTCACACTGAGCTGATAAAGCACATTTTCTCAGGAGTCAGATCAATGTGAGAGCTATGCATATGCCTAGAATAGATGGCCTCGATATATCAGCACTTAGGCACAGTGAATTTAGACCCTGGAATAATTGTGAAACCATTAGGCTAATTGCTGTGATACATTAATGTGTCTTATTTTACAGCCACTAGATAAACACATTTTGACAATGTGAGATTGTATTTTAAAAAAAGTATATATTTCAACTGTAGGGAAGTGTTTTTCTATTTTAATTGCTTAACATAATTGATTTATGTACTTGTTTCTGCTAGGCTAGCTACATGATCAGTGTTGTTAGGACTCGAGACACCTTCACTCCTCAGTTCTGTCATTTTGTCAACTTGAGCCATCTACTGTTCTTTTGTGGAACATTTTCGAACAAATTCCTTTTTTAATTCCAAAAACGCATGCTAAAGGTTTTCGAAACATACACAACATAACACCCACAAATGATCTCTACAATACCGCGCTCTGTTTTGAGCAACATGCAGGCGAAACAACAACAAATAGAATCCCCTGATCACGCTGGTAGGCGATGTCATGGCGACGTTGGATTGCTGGTGCCGCGTGCAAGTGCTCGTTGGGACTTGGAAACTCGGAAATGTCCGACCTCCTAACTGGTTGTAGTTATACACGTGCCGCGTTCAACGAATCAGTATGTTAGAAATATCAGAGTTTCATCGTTCCAACTAGCACGTGACCGCGACAACTGCTCATGCGCAGAAACACGTAATAGGGCGTAACGGTTGTCTCGCGCAAAGCTGCGCATGTGCAATAAATCAAAACCTGTCCGTTTGACACTTTCACGCGGTTGGAGTAATAACATGTTCAAATATTTAGTACATTGTCTCGAATCTAGGTTGTGCCTTTAGATTTAGAGAAAATTAACAACTAAGGAATAATTTGTCACTTCTCAAACACTGGCCTGGTCTGCTTCCTAAGCGTTCCGGAAGTCTCGCGATGTTGCGTGCGTCTCTGGGTTTAGAAACTCTGTGACAACGATAAGTAAACACGTCTGTTGTCATGACAATGTTCTTAATACGGAGTCTCACTCGGATGGTTTATGGAGCAAAAACGCGAAAGTCAAGCTCGCTAACAGGAGGCCATGGTTTTCTGACGTGATAGTGCAAGCTAAAAATAAACTTGAAGCTGAAAGTCTCCCAATCGATTGCTAGTGTGCTAACTGCAGAGTGTTGGTCAGACAAACCAAAATGAGTCTGGATAAAGCAAAGCTATGCGATTCGTTACTAAATTGGGTAAGTTTTACAAAGTTAGGGAACTGGGATGTCTTGCTAGCCGGTCGTCATCCAAAAGGACCTCTCGCTTGCAGTTAACGAAATTAAATTAGGTGTTTTTACAATTAAATGTAGCTAGGCATTTTATAGTTAGTAGTGCCTTGAACCAGCTCAAATAAAAAATAACATAATTAACTAGCTGTCACTGTCAAATAAAGCTAACTAAATTGTTTTGATGGTCTACTGTAAACATCAGAAATGGTCGTCTTAGACAAGCTCAAGTTTCCAGCCAGCAACTGAGCTAGCCACTATCTTATGCAATCAGTACGAAGGTCTAGCCAAGCCCCAGCAAGCCAGTCACACTCCTAGCTAGCCTCTAAGTTTCTCAACTCCACGATAAGTACCATTAAGATGGTACATAGTTGAAAAACTCAGCCATGAACCCTCCAAATATAGGTTGTTTAGGCTATATTAAAACTAGCTAGAAATGTGGAATGATCTCTTATAAATTGCCAGCTATAAGTAGCTAGCTGAGGTCTATCATTTCGTGGTTAGCTAACACTTTAGCTGTACAGCACATTAGTAGAATGGCTTTCCAGCACTTCTAGACCGCACAATCAATCAAATGTATTTTATAAAGCCCTCTTTTATCAACAGGTGTCAAAAAGTGCTTAATAGATACCCATCCTAAAACCCCAAATAGCAAGCAATTTGCCCAACGTGTTGGCAGTAGCATTTGCATTGTTCATCTTCTCGATCAGTTGATTTCTAATTGATTGACGTGAAGTATAATAAATGACACACTAACACATTTTCTGTTCATTCATCATGTCCAACCCTTCCAGCTACAGACATTTCAGGTGCCCTCATGCACCAGCAAGCAGGACCTGATGAGCGGAGTGGCTATTGCACACGTTCTACACAGGATGTAAGGGCACAACACTTTTTTCTGTGTTTTGAGGTTGGTGGTGGTGGGTTAACACAAGAGTAGACAACAGCTAAGCGTAGGAAAACTGGGGGAGATGTATGTAGTGTTCACATGTTAGTCGGAACTAGGAAACTCAAATGTCGGACTTGCTGATTCGATGAATGCGGCCCATGTATAACTGCAACCAGTTAGCGAGTTGTACATTTCCGAATTTCCTAGTTCTGACTAGCATGTGAACGCAGAAAAAGGTCCTTACTTGCAGAACCCATTAGCCTGTCACAGTAGCAAATGGCAATAGTAAGAGATTTGTGGAGTACGTTCAATCCCAGTCATTCTCAATTCACAGACCAATTTGCTTATCAGTTGCACACTGACATTTTGTTCTGGGCCTTGAACTACTTTGAGTAGAACCTGATTAGAGCAAATTCAAGCATCTATTCAAAAGCCTTTTTGTAAAGTTAGAGGATGGGCTGTTAGTCTGTTTTATTTCTATTCCTACGCTTGATAGGGAATAGGTCCGTATTTCTCAAGGCCTGGGTCTTGCAGATTGTGCCCAGGTGGGATTTTGTGCAAGGGCCTGTCCATTTAAGTGTACTGTCTGTCCAAGCCAAATTACCTTCATACCTCATCTGCTGTAGTATTTGTGTGCCTTTCTGTCCACACACACACACACATAGAAATGTATCAAACTGGAAACAGGCAGTGCTTTTGTCTGAGGGTTCGTTGAATTGGGTCATGGCAATTCTGGCCTCAAGCAAGTTTCCAATGATTGTTTGCTTGTTGTGACATTCATTGAGTGTCACATTAGGGAGTTTGCGTTTTCCAGTTTAGAAATACTCTGCCCTGTGGCTTCCTGTGTATTGTATGTCCCAAGAATATGTATTGTTAAGTGTTTAATCTCGTTAACAGAGACCCCTCCTGGTTTAATGAGGCATGGCTGGGCAGGATCAAGGAGGAGAGTGAGGCCAACTGGCGCCTCAAGGTGCAGTATGAGATAGAAGGATATAACACAGTGCCTCTAGGTTTTCACCTAGGCAACCGAGTGACCACTGGCCTTACTGTTTAAAGATGGTGTATTTTCACCAAGGCAAAGATGCCTGTGTTCTCCAGCTCAGATTTATTTCACTTTCCTCCAGGTCAGCAACCTGAAGAAGATTCTTCAGAGCATGCTTGAGTATTACCATGATGTGAGTAAAGGCTTTTCCTCATTAAAGATCGGAAGGAAGGGATGGATGGTATATGCACGTTTCCTGCATTTCTTTTAAGAGCTCAATCTCCTCCCGTTGTTCCTCAGTGTTTGCATCTGTCTTAGTCCATTTGAAATATCATTGCTAATGCATATATTTTTTCACAATCCCCATTGTCTCCATCCTTCTATGAACAGGTGCTTGGTCACCAGGTAGCAGACTTGCACCTGCCAGACATCAATCTGATTGGGGAGTTTGGAGATGTAACTGAACTTGGCAAGCTGGTGCAGTTGGTGCTTGGCTGTGCTGTCAGCTGTGAGAAAAAGCAAGGTGAGCTAGCTGGGATAGAGGAGGCTCTGCTGGGTAACAGGAAGTCACCTATGGAGAAAATGCAGAATTAATGCAATGACCTGATTATCACGAGTTGATAAACTGAGCATTCATTGGTTCGTTCCTACAAAGCCCCAACCATGTACTGTATACAGATTATGATAAAAGAGTTTTAAAAGACAATGTGATCCTCAGATGAACAAGCTAGTGGGTTTGATGTGAATGCAGGAGAAACTGTTGCACTGTGTGTAAAGCAGTGTGTTTGAGTGTCTGACTGTCAGATGTGAATGTGATATTCAGTGGTCTCCTCCTCTGTGTTTTTTCTCAGAGCAAATCCAGCACATAATGACCCTGGAGGAGTCTGTCCAGCATGTTGTCATGACAGCCATACAGGAGGTGAGTGATCAGTCTTTTTGATATTATCATCTTTGTTGATCTGTCTGTCCTTTTGTGAGATTACACCTACAGTCGTGGCTAAAAGTTTTGAGAATGACACAAATATTAATTTCCCCAAAGTTTGCTGCTTCAGTGGCTTTAGATATTTTTGTCAATGTTACTATGGAATACTGAAGTATAACTGAATACTGAAGTATAACTGCAAGCAAGTGTCAAAGGCTTTTATTGACAATTACATGAAGTTGATTCAAAGAGTCAATATTTGCAGTGTTGACCCTTCTTTTTCAAGACCTCTGCAATCCGCCCTGGCATGCTGTCAATTAACTTCTGGGCCATATCCTGACTGATATTCCAGCCCATTCTTGCATAATCAATGCTTGGAGTTTGTCAGAATTTGTGGGTTTTTGTTTGTCCACCCGTCTCTTGATTGACCACAAGTTCTCAATGGGATTAAGGTCTGGGGAGTTTTCTGGCCATGGACCCAAAATATCGATATTTTGTTCACCGAGCCACTTAGTTATCACTTTTGCCTTATGGCAAGGTGCTCCATCATGCTGGAAAAGGCATTGTTCGTCACCGAACTGTTCCTGGATGGTTGGGAGAAGTTGCTCTCAGAGGATGTGTTGGTACCATTCTTTATTCATACCTGTGTTCATAGGCAAAATTGTGAGTGAGCCCACTCCCTTGGCTGAGAAGCAACCCCACACATGAATGGTCTCAGGATGCTTTAATGTTGGCATGACACAGGACTGATGGTAGCGCTCACCTTGTCTTCCCCGGACAAGCTTTTTTTCCGGGTGCCCCAAACAATCGGAAAGGGTATTTATCAGAGAAAATGACATTACCCCAGTCCTCAGCTGTCCAATCCCTGTACCTTTTGCAGAACATCAGTCTGTCCCTGTTGTTTCTCCTGGAGATAAGTGGCTTCTTTGCTGCCCTTCTTGACACCAGGCCATTCTCCAAAAGTCTTTGCCTCACTGTGCGTGCAGATGCACTCACACCTGCCTGCTGCCATTCCTGAGCAAGCTCTGTACTGGTGGTGCCCCGATCCCGCAGCTGAATCAACTTTAGGAGACGGTCCTGGCGCTTGCTGGACTTTCTTGGGCACCCTGAAGCATTCTTCACAACATTTGAACCGCTCTCCTTGAAGTTCTTGATGATCCGATAAATGCTTGTACCTAAATCAATCTTACTGGCAGCAATATCCTTGCCTGTGAAGCCCTTTTTGTGCAAAGCAATGAGGACGGCACATGTTTCCTTGCAGGTAACCATGGTTGACAGAGGAAGAACAATGATTCCAAGCACCACCCTCCTTTTGAAGCTTCCAGTCTGTTATTCGAACTCAATCAGCATAAGAGTAATCTCCAGCCTTGTCCTCGTCAGCACTCACACCTGTGTTAACGAGGGAATCACTGACATGATGTCAGCTGGTCCTTTTGTGGTAGGGCTAAAATGCAGTGGAAATGTTTTTGGGGGATTCAGTTCATTTGCATGGCAAAGAGGGACTTTGCAATTAATTGCAATTCATCTGATCACTCTTCGTAACATTTCTGGAGTATATGCAAATTGCAGCAGACTTTGAAAATTTAATATTTGTGTCATTCTCAACATTTTTGGCTACAACTGTTCAAGCACAATTCTTTGCTCCCTGAAACCTTTCTGTATTTAACAGCAATATACACTAAAACAGGCAATAGCTCACTTATTGTCCTGCTTACCTCTATATTGACAATGGGTTTCACCATGTGATCTGTCTTTCTGGAGTTTGAACCAGCAATTGAATGTTTTGTTGTGGTGTAGCTCCTAGCTAAAGAGCCAACTGTTCCAGGAAGTCCTGAGACCTACGGGGACTTTGACTACCAGGTGGGACCCGCTCTCTTCTTACTCTGCTTCTCTGAATACATTAAACTTTCACTCTCCTGCAAGTTGGTTTTATCGCTATTCCTCAATTTCCGTCTCATATACTTGTCTTTCGTGGTATCTCTCGCGCTCTCTCTCTCGTTCTCTACCTCCCACTGTGCTGTCTATAACCTCCCTTGTGCCTATCTCCGTGTCTGCAGTCCAGGAAGTATTATTTTCTCAGTGAGGAGGTGGAGGCGAAGGAGGATCTGGGCCAGCGCTGTCGGGACCTGGAGCACCAGGTGGGCAGAGGGGACTGTTTGTTAGTTAGCATGTTGAGTGTGTATCTGCAGCTCTTTGCCATGAGTGAAGTGACCCTATTTATTCGCTTAACTGAGGATTGTTGTCCAGTCTGACTGATTCCCCCTGATGGTTTGTTGTGTAAACGGTGCATAGAGAGTGATGGGACTCTTTTTTTTTTCCTGTATCTGTCCATGATGGCTTTTGTGAGTGCACAGGCAGCACCATTGAAGCCATCTCTATTTTGAACAGTGGAGGCTGGTGAGAGGAGCTATATGATGATGTGCTCATTGTAATGGCTGTTATGGAATTAAAGGAACGGAGTCAAACATGTGGTTACCATATTATTGATGCCATTCCAGCCATTCCAATGAGCCTGTCCTCCTATAGCTCCTCCCACCAGCCTCTGCTGATTTTGAAGTAGTCAATTTTCTTCTACTACTTCTGAGTTGGTAAATAAACTGAAAGGGTGCATACTGCCACCTGGAGTGTGTTGTTTGAACAGGTATAAAGCAATGAGGCAGCATTAACAAACATAACCTGAAGTAATGGAATTGTTGCTCACAAATAATTAATTGGCTGATCCTTCCTGATGTCCTGGATGGAATTATGTGATCCTTTCTTAACCAATAGGAAGCCACACCTAGTTGACTACTTCAAAATGGTGAAAGTTCTCAATGGCGCTACACATGCTAAAATGGGCTTTTGGGTACTAGAATCCTCTTATTCTCTATGAAACAGTGCTAACTGTGCTGTTAATGCTGCCTCTGATTAGGCAATGTCATTGGGTACAAAGACTTAAGTCATTGATCCCCAATAATTACATTGTATAGTATTTAGGATTAGAAGGCAATTACCACTTATGTATTCAGCATATTTCTTAATATGTTAACATTAAACACGTTAAGAAATTCTCAGTAGTTTATGTAGTTCTTTACTTTCTCCCTGGTGTGATGCTAAAGCAAGCCATTTGTCCTTAAAGTTCAGTGTAGATTTTTGCTGTGCTCAAACTGGAAAGATGTCCAACAGGTAAGTAATAGACTCCCCCTTTTTATATTGGCATGCCTGCTTGCCTAACCCACAAACATATTCAGGGTGGGCGTTTTACCCTAAACCACCAACCAACATTCTTGTCCATGATAACCCCAAGGATAGTTCATCTTTCATCAAGCCTCACTAGCTTGAATCCTTAATCAACATCCCTTTCTGAGCCCACTCTCCAGTCTCCCCACTTTGTAACTGTTAGTCTGACTGACTCAGACATCTGGCTTTCTATTCCCCTCCTTGAGGGGTAATGCTAACAACTGCTCCATTGAGAAAGTGGCCCACCCGACTGAGAACATAGCAGACCAGCTGACTAACTGCGTTGTTTGTGCATGTGAAGTTAACACCAACCCTCATGGAAAAACATTGCATGTTTTGCAAGCATTGTACAGTGTCTGTTGCTGGATATGTGAGTGTGGCTCTTTTTTCTTCAGCATTTGTGGAGTGTCTTTTTTCTATTCTGCATTTTCATGAGTAAATATGTGGGTTTTTTGGCGGTGTTCTGCATTTTGAAGTGTGTCCTTTTTCTGTGCTCAGCACTTTCTATGACTCAATGTGTGACTGTTTGTTCATTTGTCTCTAGGTCTCCTCCCTCTCTAGCCTTTGTTACATGCCACTTTGTCTGGTTCTCTCTCTGCCTCTCCACCCCTGACTATGTCTGTGTGTGTGTTTGGTCCTCAGTTGGCAACCGTCCTGGAGGAGAAGTCGTCCCTGCAGGTGGAGACACAGTCCCTGAGGGAGAAGCTCAGCCTCCGTGACCTACAGGATGCTTCTACCACCATCACTGGCAAGAAGCTGCTGCTGCTGCAGAGCCAGATGGAGCAGCTACAGGAGGAGAATTACAGGTCACAGTCATATCCTCAACACAGACTTCCAAACTAAATGCATTCTACTCTTTTGATACAATTAATTTAGCATTTTCTGTTTGCCCCCCTGTTTGTGACACAGACTAGAGAACAGCCGAGATGACATGCGTGTGCGAGGGGAGATTCTGGAGCGTGACGTTTTGGACCTCACTCACCGTAACGATGAACTGACCAGCATCGCCCAGGAAGCCCAGTCTCTCAAAGATGAGATGGACGTCCTCCGGTGAGCCCAGGGGGAGAGCAGCCTCTCAGTAGTCTGTGGCCTCCTATCCTTCTCTCCTTTCCTGTCCCATCCTCAAAACGGCTTCCCCATCTCACCCTCTCCCCTCTTACAGGCATTCGTCTGACCGAGTGAGCCGGCTGGAGGCGCTGGTAGAGACGTACAAGCGCAAGCTGGAGGACCTGGGGGACCTGCGCAGACAGGTGCGTCTGCTGGAGGAGCGCAACACTGTCTACATGCAGCGCACATGTGAGCTGGAGGAGGAGCTATGCAGGGCCAACTCAGTCCGCACCCAGCTGGACACCTACAAGAGACAGGTGGGCAGAGAGGGCTAGAGAATGGGGAGGGTTAAGAAAGGTGTGGAGATGGATGTGTGTATGACACAGGATGCTATGACCTCTCTTCAGACCCTGAATGTGTTTGCCTCCCTGCTGTCAGGTCCATGAGCTTCACACCAAGCATTCGTCAGAGGCACTGAAGGCTGAGAAGTGGCAGTTTGAGTACAAGAACCTTCAGGACAAGTATGATGCCCTGCTTAAGGAGAAAGAGGTGAGAGAGGATGGCCGGGGACGACTCCTTTCCAGACTAAGATGTATTACTTAAAAGGGCATGGTGTCAAAGTGGATGTGGATTTAAAATCTCTGAAATTCTGAGGCAGTCACTTTGAATACTTCTCGTAGGATCAGATTGAGTGCAGTCTAACCCCCACGTTATCCCAATGTGTTTTCCAGCGTTTGATTTCAGAGCGAGACACACTACGGGAAACCAATGATGAGCTCAGGTGTGCACAGGTCCAACAGAAGGGCCTCAGTCAACCAGGTGAGTCCAATGGACACAGCTAACATCCTGAACCTTCAGCCTTTGTTTTTCTAAATTACAAGATGGTAGAGGGGGGTTGTTTGACCTTTTGTGGCAGTTGATAAGACTACTGTCAAAACAAATGTGATATATTTTCCCCTGACATCTTGGCGCTCTCTCTCTCCCCTTCAGGTGGATTATGTGAGGACTCTGGCACAGTGGGAAACCTGGCCTCTGAGATAATGCCCACAGAGTTCAAGTATGTGAGACTGAGTGAAAGTTTAATCTGTTAGATAACACCTATCTGACCTATCAATAGACATACAGTGGTGTCAGAATTCAATTGCTCATTTACAGCTGTAGGCTTGGGCGGTACCGGGGTGTTTAGATTTGTTGTTTTTTTTAACTACAATTCAGTTGAGCCAGTCACATGGTATATTTGTTTGTTAAGAGCATGTGGAGCAAACTGAAGTTTCGTGACGTCCACTGTCGAGCAGTACAAGAGCTAATCAAGTTAGACTTGAAATTCACTACTAATGTTTGCCAGGTAAATATATCTATATGTTTAACGATCTTAATGCCAAATACATTTTCTCCAGCTATGCATTTGGTTTGCTAACCTGTTAGCTATAGGTGGCTAGCTTGCAAGATCAAGCTTCTTGGTTACAGCAGAGACAATCAATCCCCTCCTAGATTAAGTGTGAGTAGCCCTTTGAGATAGAACCCAGCTCATAAAGTTATAGAACTGTCTTTGCTTTTAGTTTATGTTCGCTTGCGCTTGTTGGCATTTAGCTAACGTTCGCTATGGGAATTCGCTAGTACTTTGATAGCATTTGAACAGAAATGATGCCCTTTGTGTGCACTGACGTTAATGCCGTAAAACCGGAATGCTTCAGGAACGATATGGAATTCTGGATCCGCCCAAACCTAGTGTTCAGCTGTGATAAATGGCAAAGGTCTTATTCTTCAGCCACACTATTTTTAGAACCAGAATGTGCCATTGGCTCCATGAATAGAATGGCTCTGTCAGATGGCACTGCTGTTAAATTGGCTGAGGTGGAGTTGAATACTTCTGTTGGTGTGTAGTGTACAGACCTTTGCCTCTCTGCCCCACTTCCCTGCCTTCTCTCTTTGACCTCATCCCTTCTGCTTCCACAGGGAGACGGTGGTGCGTCTGCAGAGTGAGAACAAGATGCTGTGTGTCCAGGAGGAGAGCTACAGACAGAGACTGGTGGAGGTACAGGGTCAGCTGGAGGAGTCTCAACGCAGCCAGAACACCCTGGAGACACAAAACAGGTGTGTAGGCATGCGTAAAATAAAAGATACGTTCTATATACGAATACCACTGCATCTCATCCACAAAAGTAAAATAAAGTGTTTTTAGTGATTTGATTGTACGTATCAAGGTCAGTCCGTGACGATATTTGTCACAGTATATATTGCCAGTGTTTCTGTTTTGAGTTTCACATTTGGCTAAACGGAGGAGCGATCTAGCTAAATGTCAGCTCACTCTCTGGTCTGTGTGTTGAGTTGTGTTGTGTGGGCCGGAGCAGAGGATGGACAGCAATGAGCCAGATTGTCCCCCGGCTGTCCGTACAGCGCGCGTGTGTGTGTGTGGGCGGTTTTTCTGAGTGGATTGTGTGTGTGACGATGGGTCCAGAGTGTGGGAGGCAGGCAGCAGTCTTCAGCAGCAGGATGAGAGCATCCCGAGCTGTGGATTTTGGCTGAAGTAGCTCTGTCTTCCCCTAATTAACCACAACACACAGAGAGGGGAGTGGGTGGGTGGGACACCTCTAGAGTGGACTAATGCAGCGGCTGATGTGACATTGTATGCATCGCCAGCCTCTCCCACTCACTCATCAAAACCAGCTTAATCGATTTTCCTCATTTTCTCTTCCTTTCCCCTTCTCTCCCTCCTGCTTTTCTTATTTGTTCTGTCTCTCCTCCTTCCAGGCTGAACCAGCAGCAGATCTCTGAGCTGCGGTCCCAGGTGGAGGATCTCCAGAAGGCTCTACAGGAGCAGGGCAGCAAGGCTGAGGACGTGAGTGGAGAGACAGACCCTCCTCATTTACCCCTCTCCTCCTCCTCCTCTAAACATCCTGTTACCTTGTCCATACCAATCACCGAGTGGGCCCAGTCTTCTCCAATCAAAGATGACAGTATACTGAAAATCTATAGGAATCAGGAATGAAAGGACCAATCTCTCTTAATCGGTTGACCATCTTAGTTCAAATGTTTTTTTGTTTTTAGTCATTTATTTTGTAGTCATTATAATTGGAAAAAGAGACCTAGACCTCAATATAGTCCTTGAGGACTGTTGTAGACTGTATCCTTCTCTCCCCTCCGTTGACTGCCTGCCTGTGACTGCTCTCTGAGATTTTGTGTGGGAACTTTAACCGTTGTTTGCTATGTTGATTCACCATTAACGTCTACCCTTCTGTCTCTCCGCCTGCCCCCACCGACCGACATTCGGCCAATCAGGCCATCGTAAGTACAGCCCATCCCTGCCTGGGCTCTGATTTGACTTTGACTACTTCAGTTGTGTATTATGCTTATTATTTGTGTCTCTGTCTAACAGAAGTCTGTTTCTCTGTAGTTTGAGTGTTGACTGACTTTCTTCCTCCCTGTTCAGTCCTCCCTGCTGAAGAAGAAGCTTGAGGAGCACCTGTGAGTACTATTATCACTGATGCTTGCACACTGCACCTGTGAAGGGAGTATTATTACCGCTCTGTAGATTCTTGCACGTCCGGCTCCTCCATGCTTTTCCTCTGTCCTCGTCCCAGGGAGAAGCTCCATGAGGCCCACTCAGACCTGCAGAAGAAGAGAGAGGTCATTGATGACCTGGAGCCAAAAGCGGACGGCAACAGTAAGTAGCCTCTTATTTCCTGCCCTTGGGAGCAGTGCTATCAAATAGTATCAAACTTTCAAGCTCTGAAAATGCTGTTAATATTTCCTCTTCGACCTCCCTCCTGTCAGTGGCGAAGAAGATCGATGAGCTGCAGGAGATCCTGAAGAAGAAGGATGAGGATATGAAGCTGATGGAGCAACGCTACAAGCGCTATGTGGAGAAGGCCAGGACGGTCAGTCAACACTGCCTGACACTAAACTCATCAGTACAGCACCACGGTGCTTGGCCGCTGCCTTAAATCTGAGTTGCAGATATCAATGTCAAAGATTGTCATGCACATTGTGACATAGTTGAGAATTTCCGCACCAAGTATATGTGTGTTTGTGTTCATTGTGAAGGTGATCAAGACTCTGGACCCCAAGCAGCCGCCTCTGACTGTGTCTCCTGATGTTCAGGCCCTCAAGAACCAGTTGACTGAGAGAGACCGCAAGATCCAACACCTGGAGGTAAGAGCCACTCTACATTGACTGATGAGATGCAGATGAGTGGTGCATTTCTGACCCTCCATATGCATGAACAACTCCTCTGTGTGCAGCATGACTATGAGAAGAGCAGGTCCAGACATGACCAGGAGGAGAAACTCATCATCAGTGCCTGGTACAACATGGTGAGTAAGTAAACCTCTCCGTATCTGCCTAATATACATAGTATTAAAGCAGTTGGCATGATAGGTGCTACAATGCTGTGCAAAGACTTGTATAAATAATGGTCTTGGTTTTTATGGTAGTAAGACATTTACCTGTCTTATGGCTTTATTTCTCTCTCTCCCTCCCCAGGGTATGGCCCTGCATCAGAAGGTGGTGGGAGAGCGGTCGGGTCCGTCCAACCAGGCCCAGTCCTTCTTGGCCCAGCAGAGGCAGTCCACCCACGCCAGGAGAGGCCTCGCAGCCCGCCACCAGCCCAGATAAGACATATCAACTCTGGGAGAGGATGTGAAAATGAGGCAAAACATTGTCTATATCTTAGTGTTCACTTCTTCCGTACTCCCTCTCACTGCTCTGATGCCTTCTCCTCTTGGTGTTTTGTGAAGATTGCTGCTGCTGCCCCCTGCTGGGCATCTCTATTACATGATTTTCTGGAGTGTCCGCGATGCAGAGCTACTTAATGCACCTTCAAGTGCTTTCAAAGCTGCCAGGACTTTTGAACAAAGATGAGTCTTGGGTCTAAATGAGAGCTGGAATGAAGGAACATGAAGTGGATAGAAAGAAGCTGAGTGACTAATCCTTTGTCATGGAATTCTTAGATAATGTTTGTCATTCAGTCCTTCCATTTCTTTCAAGCCCTCTTTTTAGCTATAGTGTATTTGATGTTTTCTTAAGGTTTAGATTAGGACATTATGAGAATCAATGCTTTGGAAGGCCACAATGATGACCGAGATGGAAAGGGTTGATTTCTGCTGTCAATAGGGCAGGGGTCTTTACCTTCCCCCTACTACTACTACTACTATATATTTTCACTCTTATTGTCCAGCCCACTGCCAGGCTAAATATATATTATCCTCTTACTCTGACATATAAACACTAATAAGAGAGACCTATGGGTTGAGATCATGGTGAATTTGTGCGATTTGTATTAATTTGTGCCCAAGTCATTTGGAGATTCTGTCTTGTGCTGTGTCTCTGACACTTTTAAATGTACTTGGGGAGAGAGACTGGTGAAGTGCTAGAACAGGGGTGTCATCCGGATCCAGGGGGGGTGTACGTGATATTCTTTTTCAATGATTAAAACCAAGTTTGAAACTGTAGAAATGATAATGGACCTACATTCATACAGTTTATTGACTGTCCAGCTCACTAATAATCATCACAATGGCAGTCAGGGAGCATCACTTTTTGCCAATTTTGATGGCGAGGAAATGTTGTTGAAGACTGAATTTTGCCCCCGGGGCAAAATGGGTTTGGCGCCCCTGATCTAGAAGAGCTCAATAATACGTCTTAGATATGAGAGGAACACATTTTCTATGCACACACAGTCTTGACCTCTTTATTTCTCTGTGTTTACTCTTTCAAGCTGTATCATCTACTTGATTTTTCTTCATTTGTTATGAGTTGTTTTATTGTTTGAAGAGCAGGAAGAATAGCTTTCTAGACTTTTATTTTATTTTTCTAAATGAACCTCTGCATTTTGAAGTTGTGTTAGTCTGTATAATAATGTACAGAAAAGCACTCCCTCACATTTAAATATGGTTAATTTCCTCTGTTAACCTATCTACTTTTAAATACTTTTGTATCAAATTCCTGTGTGGTGTTCACATGTAATGGTAGAAGTTCAGAAAGACTAGAAGATATGGGTCCTCTTCTGTCAGGACCATTTGACTGGTAGTATTCACACAGACTATTGAACAAGGTTTTGTTTAAAGCTGTAATATGGGAATTTATTATTTGAAGAATGGACTAGATGTTGTTCTTTTTAACTTTTAATGTATCCCCTCTAAAGAGTTACAGGGTGTTTTTAAGAATTATAATTGGTTGCACACATCACTTTAGACTGATGTGAATGTAGGGAATGCTGGTGCTTGTGAGAACCAGAATGTGGGGTTATTGATTTACATTTAATTGATATGTGGGGGAAATCTGGCCACACTGGAGGTTGTTACTGTGTAATCCTGAAGGGAAATAAGGTTTCAAGGTAGCAATGGTATGTAGCTTTTCTCTCGTTCTCAGCAGAAACACTCAACTATAGATGCTTCTGTTCGCTGACACTGGAACTTACCTAGCTAAAGAACAGACAATGTGTGCTCTTTTAATGTCAGAAT
This sequence comes from Oncorhynchus masou masou, assembly GCF_036934945.1. NCBI lineage: Eukaryota > Metazoa > Chordata > Actinopteri > Salmoniformes > Salmonidae > Oncorhynchus > Oncorhynchus masou. The sequence continues at coordinate 7,737,313 of NC_088226.1, forward strand.
TATTTACAACTGAATTTATGTACATTTTTACCTATCATTTTCTCAAGATGAACCTGTGAAGGACAGTGCTATTGTTGAACACTATCTGATTACTTTGACAGTATCCACTTAAACATGGAACTTCTTTTTGGTACCCAAACTGCTCTCTATGACTTGTACCTAACCCTCTTAAGTGTGTAACTATCTGTGCAATGTTATTTACCAGGCTATGAAACCACAACTGTGTGGACATTTAACTTCACTTAGTGTTTTACTCTTTAAGTAGATTTGGTGTTTATTTGGTATTAAATAAGGAAGTCTGACTTTTAATTTCAAAGTAGTAAATCAACATTCCAACTGAACTGTTATGTTCTAGTACTGAGATGGGGCTTGCGTAATTCAACCTGTCCTTGTCGTGACTGGAAATCTGTCAATGTACTGTCCAATTGCAGTATAACTTGACACTGTCCATTAGCAATCTAGTACAATTGGCATTTACCATCACAAATTGGACATGCAGTTAAAGGGCTTACTCTCTACTGAACAAATATAAACGCCACATGCAAAGGGTTGGTTTCATGAGCTGAAATAAAAGATCCCATATGTTCAATACGCAAATCTCTCAAATGTTGTGCACAAATTTGTTTACATTCCTGTTAGTAAACATTTCTCCTTTGCCAAGACAATCCATCCCCCTGACAGGGGTGGCATATCAAGAAGCTGATTAAAGTGCATAATCATTACAAAGGTGCACCTTGTCCTGGGGACAAGAAAGTGTGACAACACAATGCCATAGATGTCTCAAGTTTTGAGGGAGCGTGCAATTGGCATGCTTACTGCAGGAATGTCCTACAGAGCTTTTGCCAGAGAATTGCATGTACATTTTTCTACCAATGTTGTTTTAGACAATTTGGCAGTATGTCCAACAGGCCTCATAACAGCAGACCACGTGTATGATGTGTGGGTGAGCAGTTTACTGATGACAACTTTGTGAACAGAGTGCCCCGTAGTGGGGTTATGGTAGGGGCAGGCGTAAGCTACGGACAATGAACACAATTGCATTTTATCAATGGCAATTTGAATGCACAGAGATACCGTGACGAGATCTTGAGACCATTGTTGTGCCATTCATCCGCCATCACCTCATGTTTCAGCATAATAATGCTCGGCCCCACGTTGCAAGGATCTGTAGACAATTCCTGGAAGCTGAACATGTCCCCGTTCTTCCATGGCCTGCATACTCACCAAACATGTCACCCATTGAGCATGATTGGAAACTCTGGATCGACAGGTACAACCGCGTGTTCCAGTTCCCGCCCAATATCCAGCAACATCACACATGTCCATTAACAATATACAGTATGAGTCATACAGTGTTTCCTCTCCCTCACTCTTGGTCATTTCAGTCTGTCCACTTCGTGATGGTAAATCCCTATTCAAATATACTGGCAATGGACACTGTCCAATTACAGTATAACATGTTGAAACTGGCAATATACTGTAAATGTCATGGACATATCGCAATGGGCATTTACCATCACTAATTGGACATGCTGTTACATTGCTGAAACGCCGACCCGTTGAACTCGGGACGGCCTAACAGTGCTAGAGATTCCTCTCCCTCGTTTGTTGGTGTTCATTTCAGCCTGTCATTTTGATGATGGTAAATCACTGCTTAAATATATTGGAAATGGACAGTGTCTTTTAGACATGATATAAGGTCAGTACCAACATATGCAGTATGAAATGTTGGCACTGGCAATATACACTACAAAACTGTGGACACCTGCTCATAAAACATCTCATTCCAAAATCATGGGCATTAACTTCTTGAAACTCCCCATCCCGGATCCGGGTTTGTGACTAAAGCCTCAGGCTCATTAGCATAACGCAACGTTAACGATTTCTGAAAATCGCAAATAAAATGAAAATAATGCGTCTGCTCTCAAGCTTAGCCTTTTCTTAACAACACTGTCATCTCAGATTTTCAAAATATGCTTTTGAACCATAGAAATTGACTAATTTGTGTAAGAGTATGCAAAGCTAGCATAGCATTTTGAGTAGCATTTAGCACGCAACATTTTCACAAAAACCAGATAACCAAATAAATAAAATCATTTACCTTTGAAGAGCTTCTGATGTTTTCAATGAGGAGACTCTCAGTTACATACCAAATGCACAGTTTTTCCTGAAAGCGTCTGTGTGTAGGAGAAATCGTTCCGTTTTCTACATTGCGTCTGGCTACCGAAACAAACCGAAAATTCAGTCACCTACAACGTAAAACTTTTTCCGGATTAACTACATAATATCGACCGAAACATGGCAAACGTTGTTTGGAATCAATCCTCAAGGTGTTTTTTCACATATCTCTTCATTGATATGCAGTTCGTGGAAGCTTGCTTTCCTCTCTGTATCCCATGGAAAAATACTGGCAGGTGACTTTTGCGCACCAATTTCGGCGCAGGACACCGGGCGGACACCTGGTAAATGTGGTCTCTTATGGTCAATCTTCCAATGATCTGCCTACAAATACGTCACAATGCTGCAGACACCTTGGGGAAACGACAGAAAGGGCAGGCTCATTCCTCTCGCATTCACAGCCATATAAGGAGACAATGGAAAACAGAGCTTCAAAAATCCTTGTCATTTCCTGGATGCCATCTCATCTTGGTTTTGCCTGAAGCTCACGTTCTAGGGCACGCACAGAGAATATCTTGGTATTTCTGGACACGTCAGAGTGTTTTCTTTCGAATGCTATCAATTATATGCATAGTCGAGCATCTTTTTGTGACAAAATATCTTGTTTAAAACGGGAACGTTTTTCATCCAAAAATGAAATAGCGCCCCCATAGATGTAAGAGGTTAATATGAACTTGGTCCCCCCTTTTGCTATACAGCCTCCACTCTTCTATGAAGCCTTTTCACTAGATGTTGTAACATTGCTGCATGAACTGGCTTCCATTCAGCCACGAGCACTAGTGAGGCTGGGTACTGATGTTGGCCGATAAGGCCTGGCTCGCAGTCTGCATTCCAATTAATCCCAAAGGTGTTTGATGGGGTTGAGGTCAGATTGTGCAGGCCAGCCAGGTTCTTCCACACTGATCTCAACAAACCATTTCTGTATGGACCTCACTTTGTGCACAGGGGCTTTGTCATGCTGAAACAGGAAAGGGCCTTCGACAAACTTGGACGCACATCTTCTAGAATGTAATTTGTATGCTGTAGTATTAAGATGTCCCTTCACTGGAACCAAGGGGTCTAGCCCGAACCAGGAAAAACAGCCCCAGACCATTATTCACTATGAAGTGGGGCAGGTAGCGTTCTCCTGGTATCTGCAAAACCCAGATTTGGCTGTCGGACTGCCAGATGGTGACGTTTGATTCATCACTCCAGAGAATGTGTTTTCACTGCTCCAGAGTCCAATGGCCCTAACCTTTACACCACTCCATCCGACGCTTGGCATTTTGCATGGTGATCTTAGACTTGTTGGAAAGGTGGCATCCTATGATGGTGCCACGTTGAAAGTCCCTGAGCACTTCCGTTAGGCCATTCTACTGCCAATGTTTGTCTATGGAGATTTCATGGCTATGTGCTCGAATTTATAAACCTGTCAGCAACGGGTGTGGCTTAAATAGCTGGAGCCACTAATTTGAAGGGGTGTCCACATACTTTTGTGTATAAACTCAGCAAAAAAAAGAAACCTCTCTGTCAACTGAGTTTATTTCCAGCAAACTTAACATGTAAATGTATGAACATAAGTATCAACAACTGAGAAATAAACTGAACAAGTTACATAGACATGTGACTAACAGAAATTGAATGTGTCCCTGAACAAAGGGGGGGGGGGGGTCAAAATCAAAAGTAACTGTCAGTATCTAGTGTGGCCACCAGCTGCATGAAGTACTGCAGTGCATCTCCTCCTCGTGACCTGTACCAGATTTGCCAGTGCTTGCTGTGAGATGTTACCCCACTATTCCACCAAGGCACCTGCACATCTGTTCCCGGACATTTCTGGGGGGAATGGCCTTAGCCTTCACCCTTCGATCCAACAGGTCCCAGACGTACTCAATGGGATTGAGATCCGGGCTCTTCGCTGGACATGGTAGAACACTGATATTCCTATCTTGCAGGAAATCACGCACAGAACGAGCAGTATGGCTGGTGGCATTGTCATGCTGGAGGGTCATGTCAGGATGACCCTGCAGGAAGGGTACCACATGAGGGAGGAGGATGTCTTCCCTGTAACACACAGCGTTGAGATTGCCTGCAATGACAACAAGCTCAGTCCGATGATGCTGTGACACACCGCCCCAGACCATGACAGGCTCTCCACCTCCAAATCGATCCAGCTCCAGAGTACATGCCTCGGTATAATGCTCATTACTCGCCGGTGAAGAGCACTTTTTGCCAGTCTTGTCTGGTCCAGCGAAGGTGGGTTTGTGCCCATGGGCGACGTTGTTGCCGGTGATGTCTGGTGAGGACCTGCCTTACAACAGCTCTACAAGCCCTCAGTCCAGCCTCTCTCAGCCTATTGCGGACAGTCTGAGCACTGATGGAGGGATTGTGCATTCCTGGTGTAATTCGGGCAGTTGTTTCCATCCTGTACCAGTCCCGCAGGTGTGATGTTCGGATGTACCAACCCTGTGCAGGTGTTACACGTGGCCTGTCAATGCGAGGACTATCTGCTGTCCGTCCTGGCTCCCTGTAGCACTGTCTTAGGCGTCTCACAGTACGGACATTGCAATTTATTGTCCTGGCCACATCTGCATGCCTCCTTGCAGCATGCCTATGGCACATTCACGCAGACGAACAGGGACCCTAGGCATCTTTCTTTAGGAGTTTTTCAGAGTCAGTAGAAAGGCCTCTTTAGTGTCCTAAGTTTTCATAACTGTGACCTTAATTGCCAACCGTCTGTAAGCTGTTAGTGTCTTAACGACCGTTCCACAGGTGCATGTTCATGAATTGTTTATGGTTCATTGAACAAGCATTGGAAACAGTGTTTAAACCCTTTACAATGAAGATCAGTGAAGTTACTTGGATTTTTACTAATTATCTTTGAAAGACAGGGTCTTGAAAAAGGGACGCTTCTTTTTTTGCTGAGTTTTTATAGCGGAGGTCCTGCCGGCCAGATAGGTAGGACCAGTCGGCCAGACCTACCTACCTGTTGGGCCGACTAATCCAAACTGGACAAAAAAGGTGAAGCACGAAATCAGGGAACATCAGATAAAGGATTGTTTGTCAAGAAATCAAATCAAATAGGGAGGTCTCGCAAGACAACTGGAATGCTGGGCCAGCCACTCTTAAATAGCCCCTAGGCCAGCACAGGTGAAACACCTTCCTTCTAATGAGATGACCAACCAGCACAGGTGTAATACAGACTGACTAACAAAGGTGACACCAATCGGTGCGCCCCACTTGCTAATGTCCAACCTTTAAATATAAAATGGAAAAAACAAATCCTGTAACACTGGTGATTTTGCTACTGTCAAGCGTGTTTCAGTTTTTTAAAATGTAATGTGCAGTATCTATGTAAGCTGAATTTGTTATGTATTCTTATGTTTGTCATTTTTCTGCATAACATCCTTCTCTCTTACCAACAGCAGAAATCAAATAAAATGTATTTATATAGCCCTTCGTACATCAGCTGATATCTCAAAGTGCTGTACAGAAAGCCAGCCTAAAACCCCAAACAGCAAGCAATGCAGGTGTAGAAGCACGGTGGTTAGGAAAAACGCCCTAGAAAGGCCAAAACCTAGGAAGAAACCTAGAGAGGAACCAGGCTATGTGGGGTGGCCAGTCCTCTTCTGGCTGTGCCGGGTAGAGATTAGAACAGAACATGGCCAAGATGTTCAAATGTTTATAAATGACCAGCATGGTCGAATAATAATAAGGCAGAACAGTTGAAACTGGAGCAGCAGCACGGCCAGGTGGACTGGGGACAGCAAGGAGTCATCATGTCAGGTAGTCCTGGGGCATGGTCCTAGGGTTCAGGTCCTCCGAGAGAGAGAAAGAAAGAGAATTAGAGAGAGCATATGTGGGGTGGCCAGTCCTCTTCCGGCTGTGCCGGGTGGAGATTATAACAGAACATGGCCAAGATGTTCAAATGTTCATAAATGACCAGCATGGTCGAATAATAATAAGGCAGAACAGTTGAAACTGGAGCAGCAGCAAGGCCAGGTGGACTGGGGACAGCAAGGAGTCATCATGTCAGGTAGTCCTGGGGCATGGTCCGAGGGCTCAGGTCCTCCGAGAGAGAGAAAGAGAGAGAGAAGGAGAGAATTAGAGAACGCACACTTAGATTCACACAGGACACCGAATTGGACAGGATAAGTACTCCAGATATAACAAACTGACCCCAGCCCCCCGACACATAAACTACTGCAGCATAAATACTGGAGGCTGAGACAGGAGGGGTCAGGAGACACTGTGGCCCCATCCGAGGACACCCCCGGACAGGGCCAAACAGGAAGGATATAACCCCACCCACTTTGCCAAAGCACAGCCCCCACACCACTAGAGGGATATCTTCAACCACCAACTTACCATCCTGAGACAAAACTGAGTATAGCCCACAAAGATCTCCGCCATGGCACAACCCAAGGGGGGGCGCCAACCCAGACAGGATGACCACATCAGTGAATCAACCCACTCAGGTGACGCACCCCTTCCAGGGACGGCATGAGAGAGCCCCAGTAAGCCAGTGACTCAGCCCCTGTAATAGGGTTAGAGGCAGAGAATCCCAGTGGAAAGAGGGGAACCGGCCAGGCAGAGACAGCAAGGGCGGTTCGTTGCTCCAGAGCCTTTCCGTTCACCTTCCCACTCCTGGGCCAGACTACACTCAATCATATGACCAACTGAAGAGATGAGTCTTCAGTAAAGACTTAAAGGTTGAGACCGAGTTTGCGTCTCTGACATGGGTAGGCAGACCGTTCCATAAAAATGGAGCTCTATAGGAGAAAGCCCTGCCTCCAGCTGTTTGCTTAGTAATTCTAGGGACAATTAGGAGGCCTGCGTCTTGTGGCCGTAGGGTACGTGTAGGTATGTACGGCAGGACCAAATCAGAGAGATAGGAAGGAGCAAGCCCATGTAACGCTTTGTAGGTTAGCAGTAAAACCTTGAAATCAGCCCTTGCTTTGACAGGAAGCCAGTGTAGGGAGGCTAGCACTGGAGTAATATGATCAAATTGTTTGGTTCTAGTCAGGATTCTAGCAGCCGTATTTAGCACTAACTGAAGTTTATTTAGTGCTTTATCCGGGTAGCCGGAAAGTAGAGCATTGCAGTAGTCTAACCTAGAAGTGACAAAAGCATGGATTAATTTTATTTTTATATCTGTCTGTTTCTTTGTATAACATTTTAATCGGTGCATAAAGGGTTATATATATAAAAACAAGGTGAAGGACAAGTTTGTAGTCCAGTCTATTCTAGTATTTTGCACTACAAATAAAATGGGGACACCTGTATTTGAAAAAGCCAGTGATGAGGATATTGTTTTTGTAAATTGGCCTCCAGTGCGGTAGATGATGACATATGCATTCATTTACTAGGCTAACTGACGATTGGCGTGACTGAGGTGAAGAGCTTTTTGAGTTGATGCGACATGTTTACAGTAACCATTTGAACAGTTTGCTACTACAGCGTATGGAGGAGTGGAAAGATTGTGGAGATGTGGATATTGACAGCGACGAAGAAGGAAATGACATGAGGGAAGTGGTATGGTGTGGAAGATTGGCGTCAAGTACGAAAACAAAAAAATACCCTGGTAGCTCAGAAATTGAATGTGACGAGCGTGAGGGTGACCTGCGGTGGCAGGTGTGGTGAAGACCGCAGAGTTCGAGCCTCGTCCCAATGATTCTGGCCCAGTGCGAGAGAGATCTTTTCCTTTTGGCTGATCCATACGTGGTGTCAGGTTGGGGACTGTTGAATCTGTGAAAGGAACTCGAAGTGGACTCGTGAAAAGACCTGTGACTTGCTTTGCTCTCGGGAGCAGGGCTTCTTTGAAAGGAGCGCTAACTGTGGTGGCGTTAGGTTCTGACACCCGCCGTTTGGTGCAACGCAAGCCCAGTAGAGAGCGTTGTGAAACAGAGAAGACTGTCTATCCTGCTGAGTTTTGATGAAGGCAGGTCAAGGTTGCAAGGGTCAGAGTAGTACAGAAGGTGTCGTATGCTACAGCAGTGAAGAGAGTATAAGAGGAAGATGGATCCAGGGCAAGGGATTCGAAGATGCTCCCTGTGAGTAGGACGAGACCAATAGAGAGTGAAAGGAATAAGGTGCTTCAGTAAGATTGGCTTCTTAGTGTACATAGTGTCGTGGAAATTCTAGTCAAGTGAGAGAGACTTGTCATTTCTTCAAACAATCAATCTTTATTTGATATTGATTAATTATTGCAATAATAGAACAATTTTAAAGGGAGAGATAGGGACACCCCATCCTCTCCTGACAGAGAAAATAAAAATGTTGTTAAATCTTAATCTGTCCAAGCAATTAAAAAAATGTATTCTTATTTTCCATTTTACTTTCTAGTTAACTTCCCATTTCCTTTCTTTCCCACTTTCTTTGTTACTTTCCCTAGTCTACGCATCTGTTTACTTTAACTCAGAAGCCCTCTCAATCACTATCACCCTGTAAATTTCTCTTCCATTCAAATACTTGTTTCCCTCTACAATCTCTCTGTCTAACATTACTTTACCAGGTGAACAAAAAGTTTTAAAATATAGACAAAACAAACATGATAATTTATGTTAAAGGGGAGGTCACTGTCCTCCCTCCACTCAAATAATTTGTGTTTTAATCCACTCCAACATTTACTGTATATAAAATAACCAATCTCCGTTGGATATTCACTATTTGCTTCAGACTCATTAAATGTCAATTATTTTAAAATGATAAATTCGGAGTATTACATGTTAAACTACATCGGCCAATTTCAGAAGGGGAAATATAAACTTTCTGAAGTAGCTCTCGAGACGAGATTTCTTTATCATTATAACTTTCACTATAACATGCCTGGCACTATCCACCAGTCCCCTGTAGATGGCGCTCTCTGTCCATAATATGTTTGGCGCCTGAGGTGGCGTAGATAAGAAATCAGACACTTTCCATTTTGCCTACTCACGATTTGGAACGCAAACCTTTAGAATATCAACAACAACTCCATCGGGACTACAATAAATTATAGCCTTAAGTTTAAAACCAAATCTATACATGTTCAACATTTCAATGGTTCTATTTAACAGGGCAAAGGTTTTGTTTCAAAATGTATTACCAGGACGGAGGGCATCCCATGTATTTCTAGTTTTATTGGTTAGGGGGTAAATCAGTTCCCCTTACTTTTACCCAAAGTGGACATTCGCCAATATTTTTGTGAGACTATTTCCCAGACCCTGTATAGACAGTCATGTAATGTTTTAACCTTATCTCTGTCAAATGATCCATTTTTGTATTTTTATGGAACATTTATTTAACTTGGCATGTCAGTTAAAAACACATTCTTATTTACAATGAAGGCAAAGGCCTCCTGCAAGAACGGGGCTGGAATTTTAAAAAATTATAATAAATATAAAAATAGGACAAAACACACATCACGACAAGAGACAACACAACACTACATAAAGAGAGACCGAAGACAACAACATAGCAAGGCAGCTTCATATGACAACACAGCATGGTAGTAACACATGACAACAACATGGTAGCAGCACAACATGGTACAAACATGAATTGGGCACAGACAATAGCAAAAAGGACAAGAAGGTAGAGAGAACAAAACATCATGCAAAGCAGCCACAACTGTTAGTAAGAGTGTCCATGATTGAGTCTTTGAATGAAGAGATTGAGATAAACAGTTTGAGTGCTTGTTGCAGCTCGTTCCAGTCGCTAGCTGCAGCGAGCTGAAAAGACGAGCAACCCATGGATGTGTGTGCAATGGGGACCTTTAACAGAATGTAACTGGCAGAACGGGTGTTGAATGTGGAGGATAAGGGCTGCTGTAGATATCTCAGATAGGGGGGAGTGAGGCCTAAGAGTGTTTTTATAAATAAGCATCAACCAGTGGGTCTTGCGATGGGTGTATAGAGATGACTAGTTTACAGAGGAGTATAGAGTGCAGTGATGTGTCATTTAAGGAGCATTGGTGGCAAATCTGATGGCCGAATGGTAAAGCACATCTAGCCGCACGAGAGTACCCTATAAATTATGTCTGTAAACTGGCATGGGTAGGAATCAGGTATCAGGGTTAGTTTGGCAGCTGGGGTGAAAGAAGAACGATTATGATAAGAGGAACCCAAGTCTAGATGTAACTTTAGCCTACAGCTGTGATATGTGCCGAGAGAAGGACAGTGTACCGTCTAGCCATACTCCAAGTACTTGAATGTGGTGACTACCTCGAGCTCTAAACCCTCAGAGGTAGTAATCATACCGGTGGGGAGAGTGGCATTCTTCTTACCAAACCACAATACCTTTGTTTTGTAGGTGTTCAGAACTAGGTTAAAGGTAGAGAAAGCTTGTTGGACACGAAGGAAGCTTTGTTGTAGAGCATTTAACACAAAATCCTGGGAGGGGCCAGCTGAGTATAATACTTTATCATCTGCATATAAATGGATGAGAGAGCTTCCTACTGCCTGAGCTATGTTGCTGATATACATTGAAAAGAGTGTGGGGCATAGGATCAAGCCCTGGTGTACTCCCTTGGTGACAGGCAGTGGCTGAGAAAACAGATGTTCTGACTCTATATACTCCATACAGTGACCAACTCAGGATACTTTTTTTCACCCCTTACATATGTCTATGTTTGGGTGTGCATGTTTGTATATTATTACTATTATTACTTCATCAAATCTCCAGTAATCGACTATACACACAAACAATCTCATTTTTTAAATATGTTCACAGAATCCATATACAGTGGGGAGAACAAGTATTTGAGACACTGCCGATTTTGCAGGTTTTCCTACTTACAAAGCATGTAGAGGTCTGTCATTTTTATCATATGTACATTTCAACAGTGAGAGACAGAATCTAAAACAAAAATCCAGAAAATCACATTGTGTGATTTTTAAGTAATTAATTTGCATTTTATTGCATGACATAAGTATTTGATACATCATAAAAGCAGAACTTAATATTTGGTACAGAAATCTTTGTTTGCAATTACAGAGATCATACGTTTCCTGTAGTTCTTGACCAGGTTTGCACACACTGCCGTAGGGATTTTGGCCCACTCCTCCATACAGACCTTCTCCAGATCCTTCAGGTTTCGGGGCTGTTGCTGGGTAATACGGACTTTCAGCTCCATCCAAAGATGTTCTATTGTGTTCAGGTCTGGAGACTGGCTAGGCCACTCCAGGACCTTGAGATGCTTCTTACGGAGCCACTCCTTAGTTGCCCTGGCTGTGTGTTTCGGGTCGTTGTCATGCTGGAAGACCCAGCCACGACCCATCTTCAATGATCTTACTGAGGGAAGGAGGTTGTTGACCAAGATCTCGCGATAGATGACCCCATCCATCCTCCCATCAATACGGTGCAGTCGCCCTGTCCCCTTTGCAGAAAAGCATCCCCAAAGAATGATGTTTCCACCTCCATGCTTCACGGTTGGGATGGTGTTCTTGGGGTTATACTCATCCTTCTTCTTCCGCCAAACACAGCAAGTGGAGTTTAGACCAAAAAGTTATATTTTTGTCTCATCAGACCACATGACCTTCTCCCATTCCTTCTCTGGATCATCCAGATGGTCATTGGCAAACTTCAGATGGGCCTGGACATGCGCTGGCTTGAGCAGGGGGACCTTGCGTGTGTTGCAGGATTTTAATCCATGATGGGGTAGTGTGTTACTAATGGTTTTCTTTGAGACTGTGGTCCCAGCTCTCTTCAGGTCATTGACCAGGTCCTACCGTGTAGTCCCCTCACCTTCCTCATGATCATTGATGCCCCACGAGGTGAGATCTTGCATGGAGCACCAGACCGAGGGTGATTGACCGTCATCTTGAACTTCTTCCATTTTCTAATAATTGCGCCAACAGTTGTTGCCTTCTCACCAAGCTGCTTGCCTATTGTCCTGTAGCCCATCCCAGCCTTGTGCAGGTCTACAATTGTTTCCCTGATGTCCTTACACAGCTCTCTGGTCTTGACCATTGTGGAGAGGTTGGAGTCTGTTTGATTGAGTGTATGGACAGATGTCTTTTACACAGGTAACGAGTTCAAACAGGTGCAGTTAATACAGGTAATGAGTGGACAACTGGAGAGCTTCTTAAATAAAAACTAACAGGTCTGTGAGAGACAGAATTCTTACTGGTTGGTAGGTGATCAAATACTTATGTCATGCAATAAAATGCAAATTAATTACTTAAAAATCATACCATGTGATTTTCTGGATTTTTGTTTTAGATTCCGTCTCTCACAGTTTTATCATAGTGTACCTATGATCAAAATTACACACCTCAACATGCTTTGTAAGTAGGAAAACCTGCAAAATCAGCAGCGTATCAAATACTTGTTCTCCCCACTGTATAGCCCAACCTTGTAACATTTCCTTAATCCACCACAACTGTCTCAATGTGTCGAACTGACAGTTATCTACTGGATGAGGTGGCCAAATATTCAGAGTCCTCTGTGTTCTCCTGCGAGTACTAAGAACTATTTGTTCTTAGAATAGAGGATAAGGAGAGACTTCATTCATACAAGTTTCAGAGTACAGAGGGTGGGAGTAAGAACATGAGATGTGCACAGCCGTGGTGAATTAGGTTCAGAGTTATGTGAAAACAGCAACTTTCACAATCAGAGTAACAGGATTGTACTCACCTATCATTTATTTAAACCTTAAAGTAATGCTAATACTAATTTTACCCTTACAATAGCCATGGTTGTCAACTGTACCCCGGAAATCACAAAAAATAGATGTGGTGGTAGCTGCAAAGAAATACTTTGATTTACAAGATTTTACTTTAGAAGAGATCCAAGGTGTGTTGAACGATAGACAGTGTGCTGTCCTCCTGGCTGCCGGCCTGGTGTAGGATCAAATGACATTGTATTTGTCACATGCTTCGTAAACAACCGGTGTGGACTAACAGTGAAATGCTTACTTACAGACCCTTCCTAACAATGCAGAGAGAAAGAAAATAGAGAAATAATAGAAAAGTAAAACAAGTAATAAAAGATGCACAATGAATAACGATAACATGGTTATATATAATGGGTACCAGTACTGAGTCGATATGTAGGGGTATGAGGTAATTGAGGTAGATATGTGCAGTCGTAGCCAAAACTTTTGAGAATGACACAAATATTAAGTCTGCTGCCTCAGTTTGTATGATGGCAATTTGCATATACTCCAGAATGTTATGAAGAGTGATCAGATGAATTGCAATTAATTGCAAAGTCCCTCTTTGCCATGAAAATGAACTGAATCCCCCCAAAAAAACATTTCCACTGCATTTCAGCCCTGCCACAAAAGGACCAGCTGACATCATGTCAGTGATTCCCTCGTTAACACAGGTGTGAGTGCTGACGAGGACAAGGATGGTGATTACTCTGTTATGCTGATTGAGTTTGAATAACAGACTGGAAGCTTCAAAAGGAGGGTGGTGCTTGGAATCATTGTTCTTCCTCTGTCAACCATGGTTACCTGCAAGGAAACATGTGCCGTCCTCATTGCTTTGCACAAAAAGGGCTTCACAGGCAAGGATATTGCTGCCAGTAAGATTGCACCTAAATCAACCATTTATTGGATCATCAAGAACATTAAGGAGAGCGGTTCAAATGTTGTGAAGAAGGCTTCAGGGCGCCCAAGAAAGTCCAGCAAGCGCCAGGACCGTCTCCTAAAGTTGAATCAGCTACGGGATCGGGGCACCACCAGTGCTTGCTCAGGAATGGCAGCAGGCAGGTGCGAGTGCATCTGCACACACAGTGAGGCAAAGACTTTTGGAGGATGGCCTGGTGTCAAGAAGGGCAGCAAAGAAGCCACTTCTCTCCAGGAGAAACATCAGGGACAGACTGATATTCTGCTAAAGGTACAGGGATTGGACTGCTGAGGACTGGGGTAAAGTCATTTGATGAATCCCCTTTCCAATTGTTTGGGGCATCCTGAAAAAAGTTTGTCTGGAGAAGACAAGGTGAGCGCTACCATCAGTCGTGTGTCATGCCAACATTAAAGCATCCTGAGATCATTAATGTGTGGGGTTGCTTCTCAGCCAAGGGAGTGGGCTCACTCACAATTTAGCCGAAGAACACAGCCATGAATAAAGAATGGTACCAACACATCCTCCGAGAGCAACTTCTCCCAACCATCCAGGAACAGTTCGGTGATGAACAATGCCTTTTTCAGCATGATGGAGCACCTTGCCATAAGGCAAAAATGATAACGAAGTGGCTCGGGGAACAAAATATTGATATTTTGGGTCCATGGCCAGGAAACTCCCCAGACCTGAATCCCAATTGAGAACTTGTGGTCAATCATTTACATTACATTACATTTAAGTCATTTAGCAGACGCTCTTATCCAGAGCGACTTACAAATTGGTGAATTCACCTTCTGACATCAGTGGAACAGCCACTTTACAATAGTGCATCTAAATCATTTAAGGGGGGGTGAGAAGGATTACTTTATCCTATCCTAGGTATTCCTTGAAGAGGTGGGGTTTCAGGTGTCTCCGGAAGGTGGTGATTGACTCCGCTGTCCTGGCGTCGTGAGGGAGTTTGTTCCACCATTGGGGGGCCAGAGCAGCGAACAGTTTTGACTGGGCTGAGCGGGAACTGTACTTCCTCAGTGGTAGGGAGGCGAGCAGGCCAGAGGTGGATGAACGCAGTGCCCTTGTTTGGGTGTAGGGCCTGATCAGAGCCTGGAGGTACTGCGGTGCCGTTCCCCTTTTAGGTCACAGCTCCGTAGGCAAGCACCATGGTCTTGTAGCGGATGCAAGCTTCAACTGGAAGCCAGTGGAGAGAGCGGAGGAGCGGGGTGACGTGAGAGAACTTGGGAAGGTTGAACACCAGACGGGCTGCGGCGTTCTGGATGAGTTGTAGGGGTTTAATGGCACAGGCAGGGAGCCCAGCCAACAGCGAGTTGCAGTAATCCAGACGGGAGATGACAAGTGCCTGGATTAGGACCTGCGCGGCTTCCTGTGTGAGGCAGGGTCGTACTCTGCGGATGTTGTAGAGCATGAACCTACAGGAACGGGCCACCGCCTTGATGTTAGTTGAGAACGACAGGGTGTTGTCCAGGATCACGCAAAGGTTCTTAGCGCTCTGGGAGGAGGACACAATGGAGTTGTCAACCGTGATGGCGAGATCATGGAACGGGCAGTCCTTCCCCGGGAGGAAGAGCAGCTCCGTCTTGCCGAGGTTCAGCTTGAGGTGGTGATCCGTCATCCACACTGATATGTCTGCCAGACATGCAGAGATGCGATTCGCCACCTGGTCATCAGAAGGGGGAAAGGAGAAGATTAATTGTGTGTCGTCTGCATAGCAATGATAGGAGAGACCATGTGAGGTTATGACAGAGCCAAGTGACTTGGTGTATAGCGAGAATAGGAGAGGGCCTAGAACAGAGCCCTGGGGGACACCAGTGGTGAGAGCGCGTGGCGAGGAGACAGATTCTCGCCACGCCACCTGGTAGGAGCGACCTGTCAGGTAGGACGCAATCCAAGCGTGGGCCGCGCCGGAGATGCCCAACTCGGAGAGGGTGGAGAGGAGGATCTGATGGTTCACAGTATCGAAGACAGCCGATAGGTCTAGAAGGATGAGAGCAGAGGAGAGAGAGTTAGCTTTAGCAGTGCGGAGCGCCTCCGTGATACAGAGAAGAGCAGTCTCAGTTGAATGACTAGACTTGAAACCTGACTGATTTGGATCAAGAAGGTCATTCTGAGAGAGATAGCGGGAGAGCTGGCCAAGGACGGCACGTTCAAGAGTTTTGGAGAGAAAAGAAAGAAGGGATACTGGTCTGTAGTTGTTGACATCGGAGGGATCGAGTGTAGGTTTTTTCAGAAGGGGTGCAACTCTCGCTCTCTTGAAGACGGAAGGGACGTAGCCAGCGGTCAGGGATGAGTTGATGAGCGAGGTGAGGTAAGGGAGAAGGTCTCCGGAAATGGTCTGGAGAAGAGAGGAGGGGATAGGGTCAAGCGGGCAGGTTGTTGGGCGGCCGGCCGTCACAAGAAGCGAGATTTCATCTGGAGAGAGAGGGGAGAAAGCACAGGGTAGGGCAGTGTGAGCAGAACCAGCGGTGTCGTTTGACTTAGCAAACGAGGATCGGATGTCGTCGACCTTCTTTTCAAAATGGTTGACGAAGTCATCTGCAGAGAGGGAGGAGGGGGGAGGAGGATTCAGGAGGGAGGAGAAGGTGGCAAAGAGCTTCCTAGGGTTAGAGGCAGATGCTTGGAATTTAGAGTGGAAGAAAGTGGCTTTAGCAGCAGAGACAGAGGAGGAAAATGTAGAGAGGAGGGAGTGAAAGGATGCCAGGTCCGCAGGGAGGCGAGTTTTCCTCCATTTCCGCTCGGCTGCCCGGAGCACTGTTCTGTGAGCTCGCAATGAGTCGTCGAGCCACGGAGCGGAAGGGGAGGACCGAGCCGGCCTGGAGGATAGGGGACATAGAGAGTCAAAGGATGCAGAAAGGGAAGAGAGGAGGGTTGAGGAGGCAGAATCAGGAGATAGGTTTGAGAAGGTATGAGCAGAGGGAAGAGATGATAGGATGGAAGAGGAGAGAGTAGCGGGGGAGAGAGAGCGAAGGTTGGGACGGCGCGATACCATCGGAGTAGGGGCAGTGTGGGAAGTGTTGGATGAGAGCGAGAGGGAAAAGGATACAAGGTAGTGGTCGGAGACTTGGAGGGGAGTTGCAATGAGGTTAGTGGAAGAACAGCATCTAGTAAAGATGAGGTCGAGCGTATTGCCTGCCTTGTGAGTAGGGGGAAGGTGAGAGGGTGAGGTCAAAAGAGGAGAGGAGTGGAAAGAAGGAGGCAGAGAGGAATGAGTCAAAGGTAGACGTGGGGAGGTTAAAGTCGCCCAGGACTGTGAGAGGTGAGCCGTCCTCAGGAAAGGAGCTTATCAAGGCATCAAGCTCATTGATGAACTCTCCGAGGGAACCTGGAGGGCGATAAATGATAAGGATGTTAAGCTTGAAAGGGCTGGTAACTGTGACAGCATGGAATTCAAAGGAGGCGATAGACAGATGGGTAAGGGGAGAAAGAGAGAATGACCACTTGGGAGAGATGAGGATCCCGGTGCCACCACCCCGCTGACCAGAAGCTCTCGGGGTGTCTGAGAACACGTGGGCGGACGAAGAGAGAGCAGTAGGAGTAGCAGTGTTATCTGTGGTGATCCATGTTTCCGTCAGAGCCAAGAAGTCGAGGGACTGGAGGGAGGCATAGGCTGAGATGAACTCTTCCTTGTTGGCCGCAGATCGGCAGTTCCAGAGGCTACCGGAGACCTGGAACTCCACGTGGGTCGTGCGTGCTGGGACCACCAGATTAGGGTGGCCGCAGCCACGCGGTGTGGAGCGTTTGTATGGTCTGTGCAGAGGGGAGAGAACAGGGATAGATAGACACATAGTTGACAGGCTACAGAAGAGGCTACGCTAATGCAAAGGAGATTGGAATGACAAGTGGACTACACGTCTCGAATGTTCAGAAAGTTAAGCTTACGTAGCAAGAATCTTATTGACTAAAAATGATTGAAATGATACAGTACTGCTGGAGTAGGCTAGCTGGCAGTGGCTGCGTTGTTGACTTTGTAGGCTAGCTGGCAGTGGCTGCGTTGTTGACACTACACTAATCAAGTCGTTCCGTCGAGTGTAATAGTTTCTACAGTGCTGCTATTCGGGGGCTAGCTGGCTAGCTAGCAGTGTTGATTACGTAACGTTACGTTAAAAGAACGACAATAGCTGGCTAGCTAACCTAGAAAATCGCTCTAGACTACACAATTGTCTTAGATACAAAGACGGCTATGTAGCTAGCTAGCTACGATCAAACAAATCAAACCGTTGTACTGTAATGAAGTGAAATGAAAATGTGATACTACCTGTGGAGCGAAGCGGAATGTTGACCGGGTAGTTGAAGTTCAATTCGGTAGACGTTGGCTAGCTGTTGGCTAGCTAGCTAGCAGTATCTCCTACATTAAGGACGACAAAAAGCTGGCTAGCTAACCTCGGTAAATTAAGATAATCACTCTAAGTCTACACACTCTAAACTACACAATTATCTTGGATACGAAGACAGCAAAGACAACTATGTAGCTAGCTAACACTACACTAATCGAGTCGTTCAGTTGAGTGTAATAGTTTCTACAGTGCTAGTAGACGGTGGACGATAGCTAGCTACTGGGCAGATAGCAGTGTAGACTACGTTAGGACTACGAAATACGATAATTACGCAATTATCTTTGATACAAAGACGGCTATGTAGCTAGCTAAGAAGAAATTGCTAAGATTAGACAAATCAAACCATTGTACTATAATGAAATGTAATGAAAATGTAATGAAAAGTTATACTACCTGCGGACTGAAGTGTAGATGCGACCGCTCGCTCCAACCCGGAACCGGAAAGATGGTTAAATAAAGAGCAAAATTATTGATTATTATTATATTATTATTTGTGACCTGGTCCTATAAGAGCTCTTTGTCACTTCCCACGAGCCACGTTGTTCCAAAAACTCACACTCATTCTTATGTTTAATAAATGTATCGTATAGTGTGAGTGTGGCAGGCTTACAATGATGGCAAAAAAACAAACATTTGAGAGTGCGCTGACCCTGGTGCTATGCTGCTGGAGGTTGAATGTTTGAAGAGGTATGGGACTATACAACGTTTGGGAACCACGGCTCTAAGGCAATTCAGAAAGCTGACTGAGGACCTTATTACTGATGTTTGTTTTTTATGGCCGTGCCTTTTTTTCAGTTTTTATTTTGTGTTAATATTTTGATATCTGTAGTTTCTGTAATTCAGGGCTGCTCATCTGTAAAAGAGACCTTGGTCCCAGTATTCAAACCTTTATTTAACTAGGCAAGTCAGTTAAGAACAAATTCTTATTTACAATGACAACCTACACCAGACAAACTCGGACAAAGTTGAGCCAATTGTGCACGCCACCCTAAGGGACGCCCAGTCACAACCGGTAATGAGACACCCTGGATATGAACTAGGGTGTCTGTATTGACGCCTCAAGCGCTGCAATGCAGTGTATTAGACCGCTGCGCCACTCGGGAGCCCTGAGTATGACTTCCTGATAAAAATAAAGGTTAAATAAAAAGATAGGGTCAAGAAGTGTAATAGTAGTGAGGTTTTAATGGGTGAAGGGTTGGTTCGTAGGGCAATTTTTCTTCCATTTTCCCTCTCCTTTTTATTTCAAGAAGTCTATTGAATTCACACTCCAGAACATTAAACTGACACAGCCCACACAGTAGGTGGCGGCATGCACCTCTAACGAATGTTTGCGGACCGCCATAATACCATAGAATATTGACGTGCTGACGTAAATGATAAGCCGAAATTCAACATGGCCGATAACATGTGAAAGAAAACCACATCTGGACAAATGTAGCCAATATATCAGTAATATACTTAGCTTTGAGAGTCGTTTGAAAAAATATATTATATATATATATATATCTAATGTGGTTTATTTGTGTTTTGCACTAGTTTAGCTGCTCATGACACAATTGTTTGGTCCTTAGCTAGTTGACATTTTTCGAATAGCTAGCTAGATACAACGCTAACGTTAGCTAGCCACCAACAACAAGCCTGCGTTTTTTTGCCGTGAGGACCTGTGCTAGCTCGCTGGGAGACGGACAAGTGTGACTCCGATTAATTTATGGATTACCACGTGTTTAATTAGACGGCTTCGTATGCTAGCTACTTTGCCTCGAAGTTTGTTGTTTTGTTTGGGGTACGGGTGGAGTCTCTGTCACGATAGCATTTTTTTGTCAAGTAGCTAGCCGGCTTTAGTTTACGTTGACACAGAACGACCAGAGAGCACACCACTAGTTACAGAAAGGCCTAAAGGAACTGAGCCCTTCTACATAAAAAAGCTAACATGGATCTGAAGCGTGGATACAGAAGAAGACATCAAAACAGCAGCGATTCGAGCAGTAACAGCCCGGGGTCGCCAGCCAGTCCTGCACCGGGAGTCAGCAAAGCAGCGGCGGCCAATTCATTTGCTAATGATGGAAGCTTTATGGAGATGTTCAAGAAAAAAATGGAGGAAGAAAAAATGAAAAAAGAAATGGACCAAGGATGCGGTGATAAAAGTACTGCTGACGGACAGTCGACACAGGAAAAGAAGACTCCAAGTGTGACCAGCTTTGTAAGGGGTTTGGCTGTTGTTAGCTATAGATTGTAGCCAATGGCAATGTCTCAATTAACAAATTAAACATTTTGTTTATCCACCACACACAGCTCACGTTAGTGTATAGTTACATAACCATAGAGGGATACATTCACACATGAAGAGGTGCACTGCAATGTCACCAAGTAACCTGATATCCACATCAGGTCTAGACATTGGAAAGCATTCATTAGCTACTTGACTTCAGGAATGTTTTCGGTGATAACATAGGCTTTTTCTTTGTTTTCTCGTCTTGTGTAGTCTCCATCATTGGCAGTCCACCTGCAAGGGCTCGTATAACGGTTTCAGTCTTCTATCCCCTAACCCAGGTGGGGAAGCGCAGAGGTGGCTCTAAATTGGCCCTCAAGACTGGCATGGTTGCGAAGAAACAGAAAGTGGACCCTGAGGTTCAAGAAATATTTTTTTCCTGATAGTTTTGTCATGACATTGTCTTCATGAAATACCACTTGCCTTCTAAACCATTGTGTAATTATTTATTCTGTTTTCCAGATGGAGGGCAAGGGGGATGCCTGGACAAAATACATGGCAGAGGTGAAAAAGTATAAAGCACACCAGTGTGGCGATGATGACAAAACCAGGCCTCTGGTCAAATAGACTCTGGAGGACCTTTTAGAAAGAAACCAACAGTGATTGGGACAGCCATCAAACCTTCTGCATACTGCCAGACTCTTTACAGCTGTAGAAGCGATCACCTATTTTAATGTTTAATCTTGTTTTTCCTGTTTTCTTTTTGGGTTTAAATGAATGTTAGCTTGTGTGCTGTATGGGGCAATAGCATTTTGATGTGGACTTAAAGGCTTTTGGGATTGTATTGGAGTACATTATTGGTCCTGCTTGATTATTTAAGGGTCATACTGTCAGGATTGTAGCTCCTGGAATAAGTTGAGTAATTTGAGTTTGAGATGGCATTTGATGTCAGCTGAAGTTTAAATTATAAGCACCGCCCATTGACCTGTGTGTTGTGCCTTGGGTGTGTTGGCTTTGTCTGGACCCAGAACCCTAAAGAACCTCTGGTGGAGGCACAGAAAGTTGTGCAGCCTTGTGTTGATTAATTTGACCTTTTGGGCTGCTTTGGATAAGCAACCGTCAGGTAGTGTCTCCGGTTAGATTGTTACCCGTCAAATAAACATTTGCTTAATCAGACTCCAGGTAGCATGGTAAAGTGTTTCTTTGCAATGCTGACCATTTGTGGATTTTAAGAGCTGATAGACTAACTTTTCACTATGTGGATGTTATTGGCTTGTTTTCCATTTTTACAAGTTATGGAGTGTAGCACTTCATGAAAGCGAGTGAAGGAACAAGACATGAGGGAACAGAATTACCCATGGAAAGTCACCAATATACCATTGTGTTATAATCCTGCATAGATCATGGCTTGTTTTATTGAATTTGGTGGAGTTATGTACAGAAAAAAATACAGCTCCGGTCCCTAAACAAATTCAACAACGTTCGCATTTTAGTAGCATTTCTTACAGGTCTAGATAATTACATTGAGAAAAAAAAGCACCAAATAGACACACTAACCAAGGTATCAGAGAGGGAGGGTTGTACACTGACGCTAAAGAATAGTACATACACACCAACAAGTAGACCTCTCATTCATTCTCCCTCCCTGACCACAGTGATAAAGGTCTGTTCTGTAAACATTGACAAAAACAAACTTGTCATTAAGCCTTAAAAATGTACAATATTTAAACAATTATCAAATTGCTGTTTAAAAAATAAGTAACAGCCGGAAGATTATCGAGAGGGTCCAATTCCCCATTTCAACCCCATCCTGTGTTTGGGCAGTTTCTGTTAGTCATTCAAAGTCGTCCTAGTTCCTGATTTGTCCTGATAGCTGTCATCATAGTGGATGTCCTCAGTGTTCCAAACAGGCGTGGTCAAAGAGACTTCCTCTTCACATCCCCTCCTTGGGTTTGATTGACATCTGGACAGGAAGAGTAGAGTTCTTGAAATATTGATAGGAAATAAAAATAAAAATATTTAAACTTAACACAAATGACAACCACCGACATGACGAAAGCGACAGGCATGCACAGAGACTACGGAGGGACAGACAGAGAAGATGTCCCCAAGAAGGGAAAAAAAGACTTGAAGTGACAGTGGGCTGAGAGGAAAGAGCGGGGTCACAGGGAAGGGCAGATTTTACCTGAGAAAGCGAGCTGTAAGTGAGGAGGCAGAGCAACCTGAGACCCTGACTGGAGACTCTTTAACAGATCTGAGGAGAGATGGGAGGGAGGAGGAGATGACACAGGAGAGTGTAGGTCAAGGGCATGGTGAGATAGGAAAGGCAGTGTAGACGAAACAAGAATGGGAAGCAAGACAGAAGAAACAGGTTGAAAGGAAAAGAGATGAGCCAGGTCAAATAGTGAATGGATGTAAGATCACAGGAGATTAATGGAAGAATAACATTTAAAAAGAAGAGGCAGAGGGATAAGGGGAGGAATGAACCAAAGAAACAATATGGGAGAATGTCAGACAATGGAGAAAAACATTGCAGGCTTCCAGACACAGCATGGGGATTTAACACAATGGTCCAACAACATAAAATACACAAAAACAAACTATACACATACCCAGACATCAACATACTAAAGCAACCCCATCTCGATCAGCTGTTCTACATTCAACTTTTGCTACGTTACAGCCTTATTCTAAAATTGATTAAATCACCCCCCTCCCCATCAATCTACACACAATAACTTATGATAAAGCAACAAAAGGGTTTTTGGAAATGTTTGCAAAAAGAACCCGTTACTTAGTATTTTGTTGAAGCACCTTTGCCAGCAATTACAGCTTCGAGTCTTCTTGGGTACGACGCTACAATCAGAGGTCCTGAGCGCTCTGGAGCAGGTTTTCATTAAGGCTCTCTCTGTACTTTGCACCGTTCATCTTTCCCTTGATCCTGACTAGTCTCCCAGTCCCTGCCGCTGAAAAACATCCCCACAGCATGATGCTGCCAAGACCATGATTCCCCATTTGGATGGTATTGGCCAGGTGATGAGTGGTGCCTGGTTTCTCCAGATGTGACACTTGACATTCAGGCCAAAGAGTTTTTAGGTGCCTTTTGGCAAAATCCTAGTGGGCTGTCATGCCTTTTACTAAGGAGTGGCTTCTGTCTGGGCACTCTACCATAAATGCCTGATTGGTAGAGTGCTGCAGAGATGGTTGTCCTTCTGGAAGGTTCTCCTATCTCCACAAAGCAACTCTGGAGCTCTGTCAGAGTGACCATCGGGTTCTTGGTCACCTCCCTGACCAAGGCCATTCTCCCCCGACTGCTCAACAGCTATCAGCTCTAGGAAGAGTCTTGGTGGTTCCAAACTTCTTACATTTAACAATAACGGAGGCCACTATGTTCTTGGGGACCTTCAATGCTGCAGACATTTTTGGTAGCCTTCCCCAGATCTGTGCCTCAAAACAATCTACGGACAATTCCTTCGACCTCATGGCTTGGTTTTGGCTCTGACATGCACTGTCAACTGTGGGACCTTATATAGACAGGTTGGTGCCTTTCCAAATCATGTCCAATCAATTGAATTTACCACAGGTGGGCTCCAATCAAGTTGCAGAAATATCTCAAAGATGATCAATGCAAACAGGATGCACCTAAGATCAATTTCCATTCTCATAGCAAAGGTTCTGAATACTTATGTAAATAAGTTAGTTTTTTATTTTTAATACATTTGCAAACCTGTTTTCATTATGGGCGTGTAGTAGAGGGTGTGTAGATTAAGGCTGTAATGTAACAAAATGTGGAAAAAGTGAAGGGGTCTGAATACTTTCCGAAAGCACTGTACATTTTAGTTTTTTCATGTTTCTGTGGACTGGCTGTGTCACTCACTCTGGGTTAGGGAGAATGCTGAGTTGTTGCTGGTTGAGGAGCCGCTGGCCCCGGTGCTGGAGCCAGCTGTGCCCCCTAATGGGGAAAGGTTTAAGAGTGAGGGAAACTGGAAGGGCAGGGACACAGGAACCAGCCCCCCCAACATCCCAAAGCCCAGTGGGAGAGACGGAGCAGAGCCAAGAAGACTGCTGCTGGCTGAGGACACCTGGAGAACAAAGGCATATAATTAAGCAATAAGGCCCGAGGGGTTGTGGTATATGGCCAATAATCCACAGCTAAGGGCTGTACTTATGCACAACGCACTGTGGAGTGCCTGGATAAAGCCCTTAGCTGTGGTATATTGGCAATATACCATAACCCCCTAAGGTGCCTTTATTGCTATTATAAACTGGTTACCAACGTAATTAGAGCAGTAAAAATAAATGTTTTGTCATTCTAGTGGTATACGGTCTGATACACCACGGCTTTCAGCATTCAGTGCTCAAACCACCCAATTTTTAATTAGAAATATAGACCCAGACCAACAGACAACATATACAAACAGAAATAAAATACATCAATATACAGACAACAGTAGACAAACTCATTTTGAACATTTGCTGCATCATGACCTTGTCCCACCCAGCTACAATCTCTTATTTCTCACTTACCTGTGGCAACTGAGAAGAGACAGACTGTGCGGATACAGATTTAATAGGCTTAGCCCCCTGAATGGTTCCACCTCCCGGCCTTTGTCGCTGATTGGCCGAGGTTGTGGTAGGGGAGGGACTTGATCCCGAATGCTTGCTGATGGATGAGGTGTTGGTAAGGCTGGTGTTGGCGCTGCTGATGATGATCTGAGAGGGGGTCTTCTGCCCTCCTAGAGGGGTGTAGCTGCCCTGGACAAGTTTGGCTGGCCCTCCCGGGGCACCTGAGAATGGTGGGCGGAACCCTGCTGGGCTTTTGGAGGAGTACTGGTGCATACTGGAAGCTGCCTGAGGCCTGGGATTGGTGGAGGGTGAGAAGGTGGTGGGCGTTAAGGGGTTGGGGAGGCGAGGGGTGAGTTTGATGATGGGCGAGGTGCTGCTGTGGGAGGACTTGGTGAGAGTGGCCTGCATGGGGGTGATGAAGTTGGACTGCTGCTGAGCTTGGGCTCCTAAGAGAGAGTGGGAGAAGGAGGGAGAAGGGGAGGAGAGGGGGGTGTCACCACTGTTGGCTTTAGTATTATTGCTGCCAAAGCCCTTCTGATTGGGGGGCGGCCGCGGCTTAAGCTGGGAGTGAGAGCCGGGAGCATTGGCTTTACTAAGTCCAGTCCCAGCAAGCCTCTGAGTGCTCTGCACTGATTGTCTGTGAGCCTGAGCCAGAGCACCTCCACCCTTCATCGACCCCAACCCCTCGCTCCTCGCTGAGGACAGAGAAGGGGAGACGGTGGGAGGCCGAGAGAGAGAGGAGGGGGAGGAGGAGGTAGAGACGAAGAGAGGTGTGTTGGAGCTGGGTGTGTTGATGGTGCCCTTTTTGTGCTTCTGGAAGAGAGGTGAGGCATGGAGGGAGGACGGGGCAGTCTTGGGCCTATCAGGGGAGGGGGGACTGTCCCCTTGGACCAGGCCCTTGGCTGCATTGCTGAGGAGGGCCAGAGCCTGGGAGATGGAGTCCAGGGCGGGGGCGGTCAGCTCTTCATCCAGGGAGTCCAACAGACAGATGGTCTCAGCGGGGGACTGGGAGGGCCGGCAGGCCACTGGGGCTGCAGGGGAGGGGGTCGCACCAACTGAGGGGGTGGATCTCTGGACCCAACTACCCTCCTGGGTCACCAAACAACATAGGGGATAGAAAGAGCAAACAATTATTGTGATCTAAAACTATTCAAACAACAAATGGTATTTAAATGACAAGCATGCGAGCAATGCATCAGACTGCAAAACACTAACTTTGGGTTTAGACTTGGGAGTAGGAACCATCTTTTTCTTGGCTCTGGATAACAGTGAAATCAAAAGGAAAAAGAGTGCATAATGAAGAACACCAGTGTTAACCTTCACTTTAATATAGTGATTTTTAAAATAAGCAGAGTATATCAAAGTAATGACTCACGGATTGCCAGTGAGGTGACAATGAACCACGAGGCTCTCTTTGAATAGCATCCTGAGGAGAGGAGAGTGGAGAGATTTTTTTAAACCTTTATATAACTAGGCAAGTCAGTCAAATTCTTATTTACAATGACGGCCTACCAGGGAACCGTGGGTTAACTGTCTTGTTCAGGGATTTTTACCTTGTCAGCTCATGGATTTGATCCAGCAACCTTTTGGTTACTGGCCCAAAGCTATAACCACTAGGCTACCTGCCGCCCCATGTGGTGTGGTGAAATGCAAACTAGGTTAAATGGTCAAATTGTATTATTTTATGCAAACACACATACTGACCTGCCCTGCATCCAGCCCTTGGGCCACAGTGGTTTCACCTCAGTCTCCATGAAGGCCTTGAGATAGTCCTCTGGAGACTGGGAGCTCTGGCCCTCCAGCTCATAGCAGCCCAGCTTCACCCTCACCAAGTTACACAGCAACATCCTACAGACCAACACACGTTCCACCAACTATGCATTACAATTTCAGCTCCACTGTTGGCGAATTATCTTTTTGGACAACTCTTCTTACTGACTCGAGAGTCATGATTCGCTTTTCTGAGTGACACGTTCATTTTAGTCATTCATTTGACTTGCTGCATTTAATTCTTCAGCAGGATTAATACGCACTCCTTCAGTGACCCCGGAGATGTGCTCCGACCAACAACTATTCGTCATGAGTGCAGGTAAAATAGATCATGCTGCAGGCAGCATAGAAAAGAAAAAAAGACATGTTTAGAACTAATACATTTTTGCATGGTGCAAGAATGAATGCTATGATGGACACAGCTTTGTAGAACCAAAAGATACATGGCTTCTGTTCAACAAACTCAAATCGTCGTGAACTGCGAACGATATTGTGCTTATCACCCTCACGCCACTCAAGCAAATCATTCCGCCAACAGTCGTTCATAACGCGTTTGCATTTACAAAATAGCCTCCAATACTCTACTCAGCAAATTGGATGCAGTCTATCACAGTGCCATCTGTTTTGTCACTAAAGACCCATATACTACCCACCACTGCGGCCCTCGCTACATATTTGTCGCCAAACCCACTGGCTCCAGGTCATCTATAAGTCTTTAAAGCCCGCCTTATCTCAGCTTACTGTTGACCATAGCAGCACCCATCTGTAGCACGCGCTCCAGCAGGTATATTTCACTGGTCACCCCCAAGGCCAATTCCTACTTTGGCCGCCTTTCCTTACAGTTCTCTGCTGCCAATGACTGTAACGAACTGCAAATATCACTGAAGCCGGAGACTCATATCTCCCTCACTAGCTTTAAGCACCAGCTGCCAGAGCAGCTCACAGATCACTGCACCTGTACCTAGCCCATCTGTAATTAGCCCATCCCCCATAATGTTATTTATTTGATCTATTTTGCTCCCTTGCACCCCAGTATCTCTACTTGCACATTCATCTTCTGCACATCTATCAGTGTTTAATTGCTAAATTGTAATTATTTCACCACTATGGCCTATTTATTGCCTTAACTCCCTTAGGGAAATTCAGGGAAGTCAGGAACCAATACACGCAGTCAGTCAGGAAAGCAAAGGCCAGCTTTTTCAAGCAGAAATGTGCATCCTGTATCTCTAGCTCCAAAAGGTTCTGGGACACTGTAAAGTCCATGGAGAACAAGAGCACCTCCTCCCAGCTGCCCACTGCACTGAGGCTAGGAAACACGGTCACCACTGATAAATCCATGATAATCGAAAACTTCAACAAGCATTTCTCAACGGCTGGCCATGCCTTCCTTCTGGCTACTCCAACCTTGGACAACAGCCCCCCCCCAGCTACTCGCCCAAGCCTCCCAGCTTCTGCTTTACCCAAATCCAGATAGCAGATGTTCTGAAAGAGCTGCAAAACCTGGACCCGTACAAATCAGCTGGTCTTGACAATCTGGACCCTCTATTTCTGAAACTATCTGCCACCATTGTCGCAACCCCTATTACCAGCCTGTTCAAACTCTCTTTCATATCGTCTGAGATCCCCAAGGATTGAAAAGCTGCCGCAGTCATCCCCCTCTTCAAAAGGGGAGACACCCTGGACCATAACTGTTACAGACCTATATCCATCCTGCCCTGCCTATCTAAGGTCTTCGAAAGCCTAGTCAACAAACAGATCACTGACCATCTCGAATCCTACCGTACCTTCTCCGCTGTGCAATCTGGTTTCCGAGCCGGTCACGGGTGCACCTCAGCTACGCTCAAGGTACTAAACGATATCATAAACGCCATCGATAAGACAGTACTGTGCAGCCGTCTTCATTGACCTGGCCAAGGCTTTCGACTCTGTCAATCACCATATTCTTATTGGCAGACTCAGTAGCCTCGGTTTTTCTAATGACTGCCTTGCCTGGTTCACCAACTACTTTGCAAACAGAGTTCAGTGTCAAATCGGAGGGCATGTTGTCCGGTCCTCTGGCAGTCTCTATGGGGGTGCCACAGGGTTCAATTCTCGGGCTGACTCTTTTCTCTGTATACATCAATGATGTTGCTCTTGCTGCGGGCAATTCCCTGATCCACCTCTACGCAGACGACACCATTCTGTATACTTCCGACCCTTCCTTGGACACTGTGCCATCTAACCTTCAAACGAGCTTCAATGCCATACAACACTCCTTCTGTGGCCTCCAACTGCTCTTAAACGCTAGTAAAAACCAAATGCATGCTTTTCAACCGTTCGCTGCCTGCACCCGCACACCCGACGAGCATCACCACCCTGGATGGTTCCGACCTAGAATATGTGGACATCTATAAGTACCTAGGTGTCTGGCTAGACTGTAAACTCTCCTTACAGACTCATATCAAACATCTCCAATCTAAAATCAAATCTAGAGTCTGCTTTCTATTCCGCAACAAAGCCTCCTTCACTCACGCCGCCAAACTTACCCTAGTAAAACTGACTATCCTACCGATCCTCGACGATGTCATCTACAAAATAGCTTCCAATACTCTACTCTGCAAACTGGATGCAGTTTATCACAGTGCCATCCGTTTTGTTACTAAAGCACCTTATACCACCCACCACTGCGAACTGTATGCTCTAGTCGGCTGGTCCTCGCTACATATTCGTCGCCAGACCCACTGGCTCCAGGTCATCTACAAGTCCATGCTAGGTAAAGCTCCGCCTTATCTCAGTTCACTGGTCACGATGGCAACACCCACCCGTAGCACGCGCTCCAGCAGGTGTATCTCACTGATCATCCCTAAAGCCAACACCTCATTTGGCCACCTTTCCTTCCAGTTCTCTGCTGCCTGTGACTGGAACGAATCGCAAAAAAAAAATCTACTTCAAACATCTGCTATCTGAGCAGCTAACCGATCGCTGTAGCTGTACATAGTCCATCGGTAAATAGCCCACCCAATTTACCTACCTCATCCCCATACTGTTTTTATTTATTTACTTTTCTGCTCTTTTGCACACAAGTATCTCTACCAGCCCATGACCATCTGATCATTTATAACTCCAGTGTTAATCTGCAAAACTGTAATTATTCTCCTACCTCCTCATGCCTTTTGCACACAATGTATAGAGACTCTTTTTTTTCTTTTTTTTTCTACTGTGTTATTCCATGTGTAACTCTGTGTTGTTGTCTGTTCACACTGTTGTAAATGAGAACTTGTTCTCAACTAGCCTACCTGGTTAAATAATGGTGAAATGAAAAATTTTTTTTTTATCCTACCTCATTTGCACACACTGAATATATACTTGTTCTATTGTATTATTGACTGCATGTTTGTTTATTTCATGTATAACTCTGTGTTGTTTGTGTCGCACTGCTTTGCTTTATCTTGGCCAGGTCGCAGTTGTAAATGAGAACTTGTTCTCAACTGGCCTACCTGGTTAAATAAAGGTGAATTTAAAAAAAAATGTATCTAGTCCGGTTGCGGTCACAACTCGACTTTGTTTCAAATGTACCAAGAAAAAATCATATTTGTATACCTAGCAAATCAACAAATATACATTGTTTAAAGCACCATTTTACAAGTCTGTCACAAACGACATCTCCAATAAGCCCCTTATGGTGAACGACCTATGAACGAGAGGCTTGTAGAATTATGACTATTTCTAGTTTTTAGTTATCGTTCGCTGGGGTCCTGCATGCTCTGGGCATTACTGACTCAAATGAACAAAATTAGTCGAAAGATTCATTCATTTGACTGAATGAGTCGAAAAGATCGGAGTCAGTAAAAGGAGTCAAACATCCCATCACTACACTAAACCAAAACCCCTACATAACATAATTGTATGACGTTCACAAATGAGAGAGCTCACCTGAGCTTCTCATCCCAGACAAACTTCTTGCGAGGTCCCATCACTCTCTTCCCAGGCTTCTCCTCATCCTCCTCTTCTGACCCGTTCTTTTCCCCCTCTTCTGACTGCTGCCTGTAAATACACAACCCAGCGATAATATTGATAAGGAGTGGAAAAATAGACAGCAAGGGACAAAGGGGGAGGTATGAGAAGAAATAAGAGGTGAACAGAATGCAGGAGAAGAAAGGAGAAGGCCTTACTTGGCCACTTTGGCGATGCAGTCCATATTGTATCTGGCAATCTGCTCTGGCATCACGCTGCACACAGCTAGCTTCAGCTTCAGTAGCGGAGCACGCAGACGGTCATCCTGGATGACAGAAGATGGAAAAGGTTACAATCACAAACACCAGATGACACTGACACCACACACTCCGTTAACAAACAATCTACAATTAGATAGAAGAGAATAACAGGCATAGTATGTGCACACACAAACATAAACATAAAATGTCAAACATTTTAGTGCATACACACACACCTGGATATTGAGGCTGAGTTTCTTTAGGCGTTTGAGCAGAGCCTCCTTGTTGCAGGGCACAAAGGCCTCGAGATGGGAGTAGACTGAAGAGCGCACTGCTGCCGGCTGCTCCTGGACCTGCAACTCAATACTGACCAACACACAGAAGAAGAGGGTTAGACATTGAGATAAACACTGACTAACACATGCAGAGAGATGGTCAGGGAAGGAAAGAGGGTTTGTACTGTTGTAAAGAGCTCAGAGCAGAGACTCACTCCAGTAGGATGTTGTTCATGTCCAGCGTGAAGAACTTTTTCCTGCCCTCTTGATCAAACTGATGAGAAGCCTGTTTGTTGGAGAATAATTCAACTTCAGAGATTCTCTAAAACAAAATATAGTATGCTCAAAAGGACACAAATATAATGCAAATCAATCAATTACCTGCCATTTCACTCCTCTACGCCTCACCTTGTCCTCTAAGCCTTTATTTTTGACTTCCTTCATTACAGTACCTCTCGCTTGCTCTTGGCCTCCTCTCCTCCCTGCCTCCACTCCTCTACCTTTCTCTCCTCTTCCTGATATTCCCCTCACCCTCATCGTTCTGTCAGAGAGAGTTGGCACTTGTTTTCCCCTCATCATCTCCCTCAAAGAACATCACTGCTCTCTTGTTGCCACAGCAACCTCTACTTCTCACTCCTACTTGTGCCTCTGAGAGAATGCATGTGTTACTCCGGTTTCTTTATGGAAGGAAATATCAGAATGGTGACAATCACTTTGTTTTTAAAGGGGGAAAAAAATCAATGCATTCCATGTAATGTGCTTGAACGTTTTCAACGAGCAGCGAGGGCCTTTAGACCCCACAAATCAAATAAAGAAACTGACTGAAGACCTAAAATATCTCTAAATATGAAATATAACTGGATTTATTGAAGATGTCAGTCACTTACCACACGGAGGTCCTCAATACGCTTACTGAGAGGGGCAGGCAGTCCATTAGGCAGAGGAGGAGGGGGCAGGAGACCTCCTTGTGCCCCCTGGACCCTACCCTGGACCCTACCCGGAGCACCGTTCTCCCCCTGCGCAGGACTGGGGGGCTGAGAAGAGTCCAGCAGCCCAAAGTCTAGGTCGCCCATCATGTCCTGCAGCATGTCGTTGTTATTGGCTGAGCCCAGCAGTGACATCATGGCAGGGTCGTTAGCCAGATCGGCCATGCTGATGTTGCTGGGTTTAGGGTGTGCGTTGAGCAGGGCACTGTTGGCATTGTGCTGGCCACGGGGCAGGCCGGGGTTCTTCTTGCGGTTCTCCTCCTTCTCCCGCGTGAAGCGGCGGAGCATGGCGGCCAGATTCAGAGAGTCCTTCATCAACTTCTTCCTTTTCTTCTTCTCTGGCCGGTGGACATTCAGGCCAGACACTCTGGAAGATAACATAGGACCGTTGAGTTGCTACACGGAACTTGTTACAAGCCATAGACACATAGCATAACTATGTCAAAGTCAGGCAATAAGTTCATACATCATATGAGCTTATACATCAGTTAACTTCAGAAGTGGCACAACAGATGTAGAACATTGCTCACCCTTGCTTTGGCATCCTGATCTTCCTGGGCTTTTTCTCATCCATGTTACTGCCATCTTGCTTTTTCATTCGCTTCTTTATCACACGCTCCTCACCATCTTTCAACTTCTAGACAGAAGGAACAAAAACTGAGCTTGTCACATGATATAGAAATAGAGTTTAATAATGAATAACATTTGTTCATTTATTGAAAAGGTGTGTGTGTGTAACCCACCTTGAAGTCCTCTCCCTCTGACTCGGAGGCTGCTCTGAACTGCAGGGTGCCAGTGTTGATGTAGAACCCTCCCAGCTTAGTGTTGAGGGAGGCTGGCACCAGCTCATCATACTGAGGGGAAGAAAGTAGCTAAGGGATCATCAACAAGGGGCTATGTATTCTCTGGAAAATAATAAACAACATGGAAGGTGTGTTCGACTACGCGCTAGTGGAGTGGAACTAACCTTCCATGGAGTTGCATTATTTTATGAGTTCATTTTCCCTTTTATACCATGGCTATAATTTAACAAATTTACAGTTAGGCGAAATTCATTCAACATCCACTGAAGTAGCTAGCAAGTTTTCTTGATATAGTAGCTACAGTAGTTGCCTTGGTAACCAAACAAACAGCTTGCTATTATAAAAATCAAATTCAACAATGCCAATACTGTTCTCAACTCAACTTTTGCTTTCAAATGCAGCTCAAACATAGAACATGTAAAAATGAACTGTAGCTATTGAATTCTACTGTGCTGATATGCCGTGCATTATAGGGAAATAATGCACGCTCTAGAATGCCCTTCAAGCCAACCAGGATATACTATTCAACAATGCCATGGCATAACCGGTTACAAACAGCAGAGAAACTAATAAGCAAGTATGGGAGAGAGGAATGCAATGTGCTAATGAAAAATTATCTATGATAGAGGGGCTAGGGGTAAAGTGCAAATATGTTAAAGCATATGTTGATGCTTGTTTACATGAGTCTTAAGTCTGTTCACAAAGGAAGGATTCTGCAGTATATGAGCAGACAGAGGGTACTTACAGCCTCAGAGTTATCAATGAATGGGTCAGTCTCATCATAGCCAAAACCAATGTCGATGAGATCCTGCACCCTGTCCTTCCGCTTCTTTTTCCCTGTATTGGCCTGTGACTAGAGGAAACAAACAACTACAGTTGACTAGGTGAAAATATACAACGCACATGAAACTAATTCAATCTATTTGATCTATGTGTAGACCTATTTGTTTCCCCCACAAAGTAAAGGGACCTACATATTTGCTCTCAAATTTCTTGGCGAGCGCCTCTACTTCTTTTCTCTCCTTCTCGTTGTCTGCAAAGGGGTCGTTGGGGTCCAGGGCTGGCGTCAGGTCTTTAGGAGGTCCTGGAGCAGGAGGCTTCTTCACCTTCAAGAGACAACCAGGCATGTCAGGAAATAAGAGTAGATAAAATGGGTTCAACAGTGGATTCTTAGTAGCTTAAAATGTCATCTTAAAAGTTGTACCTCTAAAAGATGGGAACTAGATGTGTAATTACCATATTATGATTTATATAACGGTAATATAAACATTCATATCAAAATTAGATGAATATTATTGCCTACATGAAGTTGGCATGCTTACATCATATCTAAGAATACTGTAGCTACAGTTGGCCAAGATCGCTCTTGTTGACAACAGCACCATAGCCTCGAGAGCTTACACTCCAAGCTGCCTACGCGTTCACCGGCCCAGCCTGCTGTTATCACTTGTAGCCTTGACTGATTTCACGTCTTTACCTGAGTAGATTGAACAAGTTCACTGTAGTTGAATTCAGCAGATCCCCGTTCGCTGGGTTCGGGCAAGGAGAGGTTCAAGCGCACTGTTACACGTTTTGTTTCCGCTGAATCCCCGTCACCGGCTTTCACGATACCGAATGGACTAGCACCAGTACCACCTCCTGGCCTGGTTGCTGCACTTCCACCCCCTCCATCTTCCCCCAAACTGATTTCGGCCTCATCTTCCCGGCGGCGTTTCTTTGAATCCGAAGGCGGTGCATTGTTGTTAAAGGAAGAGATTGTGACAAACGGTACTTTTCTCGGTTCGGCCATTTGATGCTGACCGTCACAGAGCCCCTCGGTAGGAACACACAAGGGAGGACGAGACTTCACTGAACTAACGTTACTGTAGCTTGCTATCTAAAATTGGGAATGTTCGACAACGTTAGCTAGCTAGATGGTAAACTATGTCAGGTAATAAAATGCCTTAAACCACAAAGTGGTATCTTCTGCACCTCCCAGGTTAGCTCCGGGGCCTTTAAATCACGAGGAAGAGTAGTTTTAGTTGTTTCCATTAAATTGTTCGGTAGCTACCGCAAGGAGGCATCTGAAGTAGCCATCTTGACCATTATTATCATTATTCAGTGAGAGTAGTAACTGGGCGTGCGTAAGAAAAGAAAGCGGAAACAGAAGTCAGGGAGCAGTCTTTGACCAATCATAGGGCGAGAACGCCCTTCAAGAACCGCCCACTTTGCATACTAGCGCGAATATGCAGAATCGATTGTTCCCGGACTCTGGCACGCGGGATGTTTTGATGAGGTTCCTTTTGAACACTTATCCCTGGACTGAACGCACTAACAAACACAGGACTACCGTTCATTAGAAAATATGCATTGAAACGAACAAATTCTCCTGTTTTATATTTCTGTATGCATGATAAGCACTGGTCTTTATGTGCTCTAAAACGTGATGTCAAGGCCAGAGATAGTAAAAGCACAGATGTGGTATAAGATTTAAATATTTATTCACATCCGCAAATATGTACAGAATAAATGTGCAAAAAAATGACACCAATACAATGTACTAACAAAATAACAAACAGGAAAGAGATGAATGTATAATGAAACAAACTGGCACTTTTGGTGAATTTTTGCATTTGACTGTCAGTTTGCCCAAAGGACCCTTTTCTTCATATAGGCTATGCATTCTTAAGTACGGAATGATAACATCACAGAGAAACCCTGTTGTCCTTGGCCCATTTCTTCAGAATCCTGATGATGTATTCCACTTGAGGATTCCCAGTGTGCCTCAGCAAGGGCAGCACTTCCTTCAAAGCCTCCCTGTAAAATACACACAATTGAACACATTATGGAAACAAACGCACATTGTCAGACTTCAGCAATGCAAAATACAGCTCATCATGTCAAAAAAAAAAGTGTAGATCACTGAGCTGAGGGCAGATTATTTTAACGCTATACAAAGTGGTGACATTCATGATCCTATATCAATCCAGTAGATTGCTAAGGTAGAAATGGTACCTACCTGGGTTCTCTGCTGGCCAAAATTAGCTGAAAGATACCCACACAGGCCCCCCTTTTGCCCTCCCAGTACTCAGGGTTGGGGTCCAATCTCTCCAAGACATCAAATGCCTTTGCTGAGTAGTAGAATTGGCCCATCTGTAGATGAGACAGAAGAGTTACACATGGTGCAAAAAACACTACTTAAGTCGTTTTTTGGGGTATTTAACTACTTTTACTTTATTACATTCCTAAAGAAAATTATGTACTTTTTACTCCATGCATTCTCTGACACCCAAAAGTACTCGTAACATTTTGAATTCATATAATTATTAAGAGAACATCCCTGGTCATGCCCACTGCCTCTGATCTGGCGGACTCAATAAACACATGCTTCATTTACAAATGAAGCCTGAATGTTGGAGTGTATGGAAATAAAAAAAACTAGAACAAGTGTCAGTCTGCTTTGCTTAATATTAGGAATTTGAAATTCTTTATACTTGTACTCTTACTTTTGATACATAAGTATTTTTTTAGCAATTACATTTACTTTTAATACTTAAGTATATTTCAAACCAAATACTTTTAGACATTTACTCAAGTAGTATTTTACTGGGTGACTTTTACTTGAGTCATTTTCTATTAAGGTATCTTTACTTTTACACAAGTATGACAATTGTGTACTTTTTCCCCCGCTGGTACAAGCGCTCTCAGAATGAAATAACTTCTGTCCTGATGGGGAAATTAAACATTTAGGAAGTTGAGTGATTTTGGAATTAATAAAGGAGAGTAACCTTGTAGCAATCGTTGGCAATGAGCTGCAGGAGGCTGAAGGACTCTGCTGAGGTCTCCATCTTCATGTAGAGCTCCCAGGCCAGACGGGCCTTCTGGTTCATAATGTCTGAGTAGGACAACAGGGTTCATTAACAACAATAGAACAACCACACAGTGTTATACCAGCAAATGTTTACATCGTTTAATGAGAAGGAGAACATACAGCAGCGTGCCAGCCAGCTCAGGTACACATAGTCACTCTTGTTCTTGTCATTCTGAATCAACAGGAAGATCTGGGAGACAAAGAGAAAGCACACACTTTTAAACAGACAATAAAACATATACAAAAAGTTAATAAAATGACATCAAATAATCCCAAAAGGACATGTCAAGGTTTTACCTCCTCTGCCTCCCTGTAGTTGCCAACAGCAGCTTTGGCCTGTGCATAGTTGAAGTTGAAGGCATCATCGTTGTAGAAGTAACTCTGTGAGCAATGAGAGTTCAGAGTATTTAGAATCCATTGAAGAATGATAATTATAGAACATCAATATTCTATGTGGACACAAATATGTGTCGGTGTATTATGCTGTGCTTACCTTGACAGAGTTGAGGTAGATGAGCACATCCTCAAACTGCCTGAGCAGAAAGAAACAAGAAGCCATGCACTGTCTGCCAGGGATGGTGTCTAAGACACAGGGAAAGGAATTGTTAAAGAAAGCATCAGTGTAAAAACATATTTACCATTGAAATAGTGCAGTACAAAAATGTAATTCGAGTCAGTATTTTAAATATCTGGAGGAGCACTCACCACATTCGCTAGCTGAGCCACCAACCAGCTGGAAAAACTGCTGAGCAATCTTCAGATGATCTCTCTGTAATGGAAAAATTACATGATCATGTCACACAAACAAAATCAGGTGGGTATCAAGGCAGAACTATATACAGTGGGGAGAACAAGTATTTGATACACTGCCGATTTTGCAGGTTTTCCCTACTTACAACGCATGTAGAGGTCTGTAATGTTTAATCATAGGTACACTTCAACTGTGAGAGACGGAATCTAAAACAAATCCAGAAAAATCACATTGTATGATTTTTAAGTAATTTATTTGCATTTTATTGCATGACATAAGTATTTGATACATCAGAAAAGCAGAACTTAATATTTGGTACAGAAACCTTTGTTTGAAATCAGAGATCATATGTTTCCTGTAGTTCTTGACCAGGTTTGCACACACTGCAGCAGGGATTTTGGCCGACTCCTCCATACAGACCTTCTCTAGATCCTTCAGGTGTGGGGTCTGTCGCTGGGCAATACGGACTTTCAGCTCCCTCCAAAGATTTTCTTTTGGGTTCAGGTCTGGAGACTGGCTAGGCCACTCCAGGACCTTGAGATGCTTCTTACGGAGCCACTCCTTAGTTGCCCTGGCTGTGTGTTTCGGGTCGTTGTCATGCTGGAAGACCCAGCCATGACCCATCTTCAATGCTCTTACTGAGGGAAGGAAGTTGTTGGCCAAGATCTTGCGATACATGGCCCCATCCATCCTCCCCTCAAAACGGTGCAGTCGTCCTGTCCCCTTTGCAGAAAAGCATGCCCAAAGAATGATGTTTCCACCTCCATGCTTCACGGTTGGGATGGTGTTCTTGGGATTGTACCCATCCTTCTTTTTCCTCCAAACACGGCAAGTGGAGTTTAGACCAAAAAGCTCTATTTTTGTCTCATCAGAACACATGACCTTCTCCCATTCCTCCTCTGGATCATCCAGATGGTCATTGGCAATTTCAGACGGGCCTGGAAATGCGCTGGCTTGAGCAGGGGGACCTTGCGTGCGCTGCAGGATTTTAATCCATGACGGCGTAGTGTGTTACTAATGGTTTTCTTTGAGACTGTGGTCCCAGCTCTCTTCAGATCATTGACCAGGTCCTGACGTGTAGTTCTGAGCTGAACCCTCACCTTATGATCATTGATGCCCCACGAGGTGAGAACTTGCATGGAGCCCCAGACCGAGGGTGATTAACCGTCATCTTGAACTTCTTCCATTTTCTAATAATTGCGCCAACAGGCTGCTTGCCTATTGTTCTGTAGCCCATCCCAGCCTTGTGCAGGTCTACAATTTTATCCCTGATGTCCTTACACAGCTCACTGTGTGGAAAGGTGTCTTTTATACAGGTAACGAGTTCAAACAGGTGCAGTTAATACAGGTAATACGTGAGGAACATGAGAGATTCTTAAAGAAAAACTAACAGGTCTGTGAGAGACGGAATTCTTACTGGTTGGTAGGTGATCAAATACGTATGTCATGCAATAAAATGCTAATTAATTTGTCACGGTTTTCTGTAGGTGAAAGAGAGTCGGACCAAAATGCGGCATGTCTATTACGATCCATGTTTAATAAAACTGAAGAAACACAAATCAATATGAAAAAACAATACACGAAAACCGAAACAGCCTAACTGGTGCAAACAAGCACACGACAGACAAAAGGACAGAAAAAGGAACAATCACCTACCAAACCCAACACCAAACAGGCTACCTAAATATGGTTCCCAATCAGAGACAATGACTAACACCTGCCTCTGATTGAGAACCATATCAGGACAAACACAGAAACAGACAAATGAGACACACAACATAGAATGCCCACTCAGATCACACCCTGACCAAACAAAACATATAAACATACAAAGCAAACTATGGTCAGGGTGTGACAGAATTACTTAAAAATCATACAATGTGATTTTCTGGATTTTTGTTTTAGATTCCATCTCTCACAGTTGAAGTGTACCTATGATTTAAAAAAATGACAGACCTCTACATGCTTTGTCAGTAGGGAAACCTGCAAAATCAGCAGTGTATCAAATACTTGTTCTCCCCACTGTATATACACTGTACATTAATCTATAGTTATATATTTACACTGAACAAAAATATAAAACCTAACAATTTCAAAGATTTTACTGAGTTACAGTTCATATAAGGAAATCAGTCAATTGAAATAAATGCATTCGGTCCTAATCTATGGAATTCACATGACTGGCAATGCAGATATGCATCTGTTGGTCACAGGTACCTTCAAAAGAAGGTTGGGGCATGGATCAGAAAACCAGTCATTATCTGGTGTGACCACTATTTGCCTCACATCTCGTTCGCATAGAGTTGATCAGGCTGTTGATTGTGGCCTGTGGAATGTTATCTCACTCATCTTCAATGGCTGTGTGAAGTTGCTGGATTTTGGTGGGAACTGGAACACGCTGTCCTACACATCAATTCAGAGCATCCCAAACAAGCTCAAGGGGTGACATGTCTGGTGACTATGCAGACCATGGAAGAACTGGGACATTTTCAGCTTCCAGGGATTGTGCACAGGTACTTAGGACATGGGGCTGTGCATTATCATACTGAAACATGAGGTGATGGAGGCCGATGAAAGGTATGCCAATGGGCCTCAGGATCTCGTCATGTTATCTCTGTGTATTCAAATTACCATTGATAAAATGCAATTGTATTCGTCGTCCGTAGCTTATGCCTGCCCTTACCATAATCCCACCGCCACCATGGGGCACTCTGTTCACAACGTCACATCAGCAAACCATTCGTCCACATGACGCCATACACGTGGTCTGCAGTTGTGAGGCCAGTTGGACGTACTGCCAAATTCTCTAAAACAACGTTGGCGGCGGTTTATGATAGAGAAATCAACATTCAATTCTTTGGCAGCAACTCGTGGACATTTCTGCAGTCAGCATGCCAATTGCACGCTCCCTCAAAACTTGAGACATGTATAAGGCATTGTATTGTGTGACAAAACTGCACATTTTAAAGAGGCCTTTTTTGTGTGTCCCCAGCACAAGGTGCACCTGTGTCATTGATCATGCTGTTTGAATTAATCAGCTTCTTGATATTCTACACCTGTTAGGTAGATGGATTATCTTGGCAAAAGATAAATGCTCACTAAGATGTAATCAAATTTGTGCACAGAAAGCTCATGAAACAAGGGAACAACACTTTACATGTTGTGCTTATAGTTTTGTCAGTGTAGTTTCTAAATGTATCTCTGGTACTTACTGACCCCATCTCCTGTCCAAGTGCAGCATTTACAACCCCCTTCAAGATGTACTCCTGAAAAAATGTCAGGGAAAGGTTACAGCACATATGCACTTACCATACACCACAATCTATTGAGTTTATGGCTGCACTAACCCTGGCAAAGAGAGGAGGAGGATAGGGAAAGAGGGGGAGATGGCGAGAGAAAGCTGTCTGCACACACACTTACTGTACGCTGATGTACATTAAGACTAACACTGCCCTGAACCTGAGAAAGAGAGAGAGAGAGAGAGCTAGAGCGAGAGAGAGAGAGAAAGGGGGAGGTTAATACACAAACGCCTATCACGAATGACTACTCTGCAAACGTAGAACAACATCGCAAACTACACTATCCTTGTAGAAGGAGGAAGAAGAAAATGGAGAGCAGGGAAAAGAGGGTAAGATTACTGGTCCCTAAAATAACAGAGGCAGGAGACGAATGATAGGCGGATTGAAAAAATAAAAAGGGAGGGAGAGAAATCTGGAAATGGTGAATGGAAATAGAGGAATTAACCTGTGGTGTGGTGGGTTCTAAGTCTTTGATGAGCTGGTAGGACTCCTGGACATCATCTGAGAGATATAGAAAAATATAATTACTATCCATATATGAACAGTAAAAAAAACACTTAGTTATCAATCAGTTATCATTAGATTGGCTAGTCAGTAATAAAAGTGGCAGCCCACCTTGTCTGAGGTAGTAGATGACCAGATTGAGACGAGCCTCAGTAATGACATCAATCAGTGCAGGCAGCACTTGCAAGGCCCCCTCCCCATTACGAAACACCACCTGAACCCCAGAGGAAGAATCAAAAGGGTAATTTGCTTGCATGCTGTTACACACATGAGGTGCAAAACTGCTATGTTCCCTAGGCTGATAAATCATGACTCTCACCAGGTTGTGTCGGATTAACTCCTTGGCAAATTCAAAGGAGCTGGAGGAGATATCTATCAGGTTTTTCAGCTCTGTCTGAGAGAAGGAAAATGTGATTTTAGTTGTTTAATACTACAATGTTGTACATTGCTGAGTCACTGACTGAAGCCTGACAAACAATAACAAAGCAACATTCAGACAAACAAGGTTACATTTTGTGAATGATTTGCTCAGGACTCTCTTGTCAAGTTGCGTTACCTCTGCTGCTTTTCCGTTGTAGAGCCTGAAGTGGTTGCAGGCCTTGAGGTTGAGAGCGATGGTGGAGTCTGGGACGCTCAGCAGGTAAACAGCCAGCACCTCCTGGGACACATCGTAGTAGTCCAACTTGTAGTAGCAGAGAGCCACATACACATTCAGGGCCAGGAAGTCTCTGTAGCAGACACAGTATGAACACAGCATGAGCTCCGCCGACTCACAGTATGTACAATGAATCTCTCTTTCCCACCCTCTCACCTGCACAAGCAGTCGCTATCTTCCTCTCCACTCTCCGTTATCTTCTCTCTGTCTCAACACAGGGAAACTATCACTCTCCCTCCCTCCACTCACTCTAACTCCCCCTCTCATAGTCTGTGCTGCTACTCCCATGTGTCAGGATTATATTTGGAGTGTTTCCCAGTGTCTCTGTCACTCTGTGGTGCATTCTGTTGCCTGTCACCTGTTCTGCAGCAGGATGCGTTTGTAGATGTCGATGGCCTCCTGGTAGTGGGAGCGCATGTAGTGGATGGAGGCCAGGCTGAGCTGGTCCTCTGTCACATCCTCCAACTCCTGGTGGAAACCCATCAGCTGCTTCTCATCATTGAACTGAAAAAAGAAAATAGACCAGAAATAAGGGTATAATAGAACAAATTCTGTTATATAAGTTGTTTCGTACCATAGCACTGAATGAATAAGTTAGCGATAAGGGCGAAAGCTGACCTTGTGAGCCAAGTGGAACAGTAGTCGATTCTGCAGCTGGCATTTAGGGGCTGAAAGAGGTAGAGGAAGCATGTATGGTCAGGGAGAAAATGTATTTAATTTTCCATATCACCTTTTGTAATAAAGCAACAAAATGTGAGAATGGGGAACAAGGTGGATGAGGTACCCTTGCGTGAAGCCTCCTCTGCTTCTTTGTAAAGCCCCAGGAAGAAGAGAGTACAGGCCAGGTAGACCCACACATCTGGGCGGCAGTCTGGTTTGTCTGTCAGGGCCTTGTATTCCTGAAGAAGGAATAGGCACATAGGTATTAGTTCATGTCTCACACAATCAAAAACAGGAAAATACTTTCACACATCCAAACCAATGTTACTGAATTCAATAAAGGTTTTCAAACCTCCATGGCTCTCTTGTAGTCACCAAGGTGGAAAGCACAGTAGGCCAACCACAGGTCTGCATCCTCCCCTCGCTCGCCAACATTGCGCTGAAACTGAGCAAATTCAACCATATTGATAGGATGAGCATCTTATTTTGCAGACAGTAATGTAAGCACTGCATTGTTCAAAGATATAACAGTGCTATAAACCTATATGTCACACTTCAGGAGCCATGCAGCCAGAGTGGCATTTACCTCCAACAATGTAATGGCCCCCAGATAGTCTCTTTGAACTAGGAAGTCCTCGACAAGCGGTGACCTTTTTTCTTTTATTTTCTTATTTACTGGGATCTCCCCACCAACAGCTGCTGGCTTTACTCTGGACAGAATCTGAGAAAATGAAAATTATAATTATATAGAACTCCCCCATCAGTGATGTCCACAACAGAGCCAGCCATAATTATTAAGGGCCCATCCAACAAGTTACTTGTCTCGAACCTGTGGCTGGGCTGTAACCTGGTCTCAAAGCATTTTGCATGATTCTCTATGTAAATCTGAGACACTCCATTTAGAATGATCTGTTATGTTTCGTATGAAATGTATTAATTTGTGGAGGTCCATCGCCATTTCGTATGATATGTTGTGAATTTACTAAACATACACTTTGTAACCATACAACCATCTGTCATGTAACCATACCAAACATACTAATTTCAGTATCCCGGATTTAAGTGTACTGTTACATATGTTACGGTCTAGTCTATGAGACCAGGCTGGCTTGCTAGGTAAAGTTAGATTTCTGCAACAAAAAAATATAAAAATAATCATCCAGCACGGCAATGTTTACAAACTTCTTTGTGTGGTAGCTAACCTAACATGAATGCTAAATTGCATAGACGACTAAGCAAAGTTTCAATAGCTAGCTAGCTAACTGGGACATGCTTAACACCCCCGGCTGTCCTACAATCTAAACTAGATGCCCTCAATTTCACTCAAATTATCAATGAACCTACCAGGTACAACCCCAAATCCCTAAACACGGGCACCCTCATAGATATCATCCTAACCAACCTGCCCTCCAAATACACATCTGCTGTCTTCAAACAGGATCTCAGCGATCACTGCCTCATTGCTTGCGTCTGTAATTGGTCTGCGGTCAAACGACCACCCCTCATCATTGTCAAACGCTTCCTAAAACACTTCAGCGAGCAGGCCTTTCTAAACGACCTGGCCCGGGTATCCTGGAAGGCTATTGACCTCATTCTGTCAGTAGAGGATGCCTGATTGTTCTTTAAAAGTGCTTTCCTCACCATCTTAAATAAGCATGCCCCATTCAAAAAAAAATGGAACCAGGAACAGATAAAGCCTTTAGTTCACCTCAGACCTGACTGCCCTTGACCAGCACAAAAACATCCTGTGGCGTACTGCAATAGCATCGAATAGCCCCCACGATATGCAACTTTCAGGGAAATTAGGAACCAATATACACAGGCAGTTAGGAAAGCAAAGGCTAGCTTTTTCAAACAGAAATGTGCATCCTGTATCACAAACTCAAAAAAATTCTGGGACACTAAAGTCCATGGAGAATAAGAGCACCTCCTCCCAGCTGCCCACTGCACTGAGGCTAGGAAACACTGTCACCGCCGATAAATCCACGATAATTAAGCATTTTTCTACGGCTGGCCATGCTTTCCACCTGGCTACCCCTACCCCGGTCAACAGCCCTGCACCCCCCACAGCAACTTGCCCAAGCCTCCCCCATTTCTCCTTCACCCAAATCCAGATAGCCGATGTTCTGAAAGAGCTCTTAAATACAAGTA
This sequence comes from Oncorhynchus masou masou, assembly GCF_036934945.1. Taxonomy (NCBI): domain Eukaryota; kingdom Metazoa; phylum Chordata; class Actinopteri; order Salmoniformes; family Salmonidae; genus Oncorhynchus; species Oncorhynchus masou. Next base: position 7,782,037 of record NC_088226.1, read on the forward strand.
CAACTAAATGCATGCTCTTCAACCGATCGCTGCCCGCACCTGCCCGCCCATCCAGCATCACTACTCTGAACGGTTCTGACTTAGAATATGTGGAAATATCTAGGTGTCTGGTTAGATTGTAAACTCTCCTCCCAGGCTCACATTAAGTATCTCCAATCCAAAATTAAATCTAGAATCGGCTTTCTATTTCGCAACAAAGCATCCTTCACTCATGCTGTCAAACATACCCTCGTAAAACTGACTATCCTACCGATCCTTGACTTCGACGATGTCATTTACAAAATAACCTCCAACACTCTACTCAGCAAATTGGATGCAGTCTACCACAGTGCCATCCATTTTGTCACCAAAGACCCATATACACTACCCACTACTGCTACCTGTATGCTCTCGTTGGCTGGACCTCGCTACATATTCATCGCCAGGCCCACTGGCTCCAGGTCATCTATAAGTCTTCGCTAGGTAAAGTCCTGCCTTATCTCAGCTCACTGGTCACCATAGCAGCACCCACCCGTAGCACGCGCTCCAGCAGGTATATTTCACTGGTCACCCCCAAAGCCAATTCCTCCATTGGCCACCTTCCCTTCCAGTTCTCTGCTGCCAATGACTGGAAGGAATTTCAAAAATCACTGAAGCTGGAGACTCATATCTCCCTCTCTAAATTTAAGCACCAGCTGTCAAAGCAGCTCACAGATCACTGCACCTGTACATAGCCCATCTGTAAATAACCCATGGAACAACCTCATCCCCATGCTGTTATTTTTTGTTGTTGCTCCTTTGCACATTCCTCTTCTGCACATCTATCACTTTAATTGTCATTATTTCGCCACTGTGGCCTATTTATTGTCTTACCAACCTTATCTTACCTCATTTGCACACACTGTAATATAGACCTTTCTATTGTGTTATTGACTGCATGTTTGTTTATTCCATGTGTAACTTTGTGTAGTTGTTTGAGTCGCACTGCTTTGCTTTATCTTGGCCAGGCCGCAGTTGTAAATGAGATATTGTTCTCAACTGGCCTACCTGGTTAAATAAAGGTGAAATAAAATAAAATAAAAATAGTACGTTAATGTTAGCGAAAGTTATGTTAGCGTAGCTGCATTCAGTAAAGCAAACACTTACCATGGCCAATGGAGTTTGTCGTCACGAAAGCACAGTAACAGCGCTCAGATAATCAGACAAGATAAATGTTTTTCTAATCAAGAAATATATGCTAACCCAGCCAGCTAACAGATAGCTGTTGACAAGCATGTAAGCTCTTGTCGCCAAGCAACTTCTACACCAGTCTTTGCCCCTCCCTAGCATACTGGTTCATCACTGTGTTAAGAGCTTGGGTTGTAGAAAGTGAATTATAGACGCATGGCGAGTATGCTAAAAAACATTAAGGTTTTATACTGCTAACACTATTACACACGCTTGTCTTATAAATGGACATAAAGTATCACATCCATTCATCATCACAGCAGATGAGGAATAGCAGATTCCTCAGTGGTTGAAAATTGTACCACTTCTCCCAATATGATGTAACAGGGTGATTCTGCAGCTACGGGCACTATGTCCTCAAGGGCAATTTTGGGGGATTTTATTTATACATGTTTTTATTCTTTATATGTTAAATTCAAATTACAATCACCCCTGATTTTTTAACACATCTCTATCAAGTATTTTAGCTACTTTTCAGATTCATTTTATACCTACATTTCACTGTTCTGCCTTGTCCCTGACCCATACTTTTGAGCTTCTACTATGTTTTTCTATGAGAAAACAGTAATAACTACACATTATAAACTGGGTGGGTCAAGCCCTGAATGCTGATTGGCTGACAGCGGTGGAATATCAGACAGGTATGACAAAACATTCATTTTTACTGCTCTAATTATGTTGGTAATCAGTTCATAATAGCAATAAGGCACCTCAGGGGGTTTGTGGTATATGGCCAATGTGTCCAGGCACTCCACAATGCGTTGTGCCTAAGAACAGCCCTTAGCCTGGTATATTGGCCACACCCCCCATGCCTTATTGCTTAATTATATAATGTTATCTCGTAGAGAAAGAGTCAATTAAATAAAATCTATATCAATATTTATTGTGAGTATGCCCTTTATATTTACACAAAATCAGTGGTATAAAGTACTTTAAGTAAAAATACTTTCAAGTACTAAAGTAATTTTTGGGGGTATCTGTACTTTCCTATTTATATTTTTGACAACTTTTAATTTTACCTCACTACATTACTAAAGAAAACGTAATTTTTACTCCATACATTTTCCCTGACACCCAAAAGTACTCGTTACATTTCGAATGCTTAGCAGGACATGAAAATGGTCCAATTCACACATTTATCAAGAGAACATCCCTGGTTATCCCTACTGCCTCTGATCTGGCAGACACACTTAACACACATGCTTAGTTTTTAAATTATGTCTTAGCGTTGGAGTTGTACTTTTTACTTATACTCGAGTCATTTTACTTTGAGTCATTTTTTAAAACTTTTACTCAAGTATAACAATTGCGTACTTTTCCCACCACTGCACAAAATACACCTGTCCTTTGGTAGTGGTGTCATTTCCACCACTGAGGGCAAAATTCCTCATAAAAAAAGTTTTGTCAAGAGAATGTTAATTTGGTTACCATGGAAGCGTAGTGACACTGAAGCATATGGCTGCAGTGGACAGTTGTTCCACGTGTCATGTCCAGAAGTTGAAGAAAAATCTAGGTAAATATTGCTGGTGTAGAGAATATTTTTATTATCAGTCAAACAAGCTATAATTTATTTAATTTGTGGTTGAATTTAGATTTTTTAAATGTCATTTTTGTTTAGTGTTAACTATATGCCTGCTGTAATATTAGCCAAAGCATGCTAAGCAGTCTGTCGTTTTTCTCCAAAAACGGTAGAAGTGTCATTTCCATCACAAACTTATAGTGGCTTGCAAAAGTATTCACCCCCTTGGCATTTTCCCAATTTTGTTGCCTTACAACCAGGAATTAAAGTTTATTTTTGTGGGGTTTGTATCATTTGATTCACACAACATGCCTACCACTTTGAAGATGCAAAATATTTGTGAAACAAACCAGAAATAAGACACAAAAAAAACAGAAAACTTTAGCATGCATAACTATTCACCCCCCAAAGTCAACACCTTGTAGAGCCACCTTTTGCAGCAATTACACCTGCAAGTCTCTTGGGGTGTCTCTCAATAAGTTTGGCACATCTAGCCACTGGGATTTTTGCCCATTCTTCAAGGCAAAACTGCTTCGGCTCCTTCAAGTTGGATGGGTTCCGCTGGTGTACAGCTATCTTTAAGTCATATCACAGATTCTCAATTGGACTGAGGTCTGGGCTTTGACTAGGCCATTCCAAGACATTTAAATCTTTCACCTTAAACCACTCGAGCGTTGCTTTAGCAGTATGCTTAGGGTCATTGTTCTGCTGGAAAGTGAACCTCCATCCCAGTGTCAAATCTCTGGAAGCCTGAAACAGGTTTCCCTCAAGAATTTCCCTGTATTGAGCACCATTGATCGTTCCTTCAATTCTGACCAGTTACCCTGTCTCTGCCAATGAATAACATCCACACAGCATGATGCTACCACCACCATGCTTCACTGTGGGGATGGTGTTCTCGGTGTGATGAGAGGTGTTGGGTTTGCACCAAACATAGCGTTTCGTTGAATGCTAAAAAGCTAAATTTTAGTATCATCTGACCAGAGTACATTCTTCCATATGTTTGGGAAGTTTCCCACATGCCTTTTGGCAAACACCAAATGTGTTTACTTATTTTTTTCTTAAGCAGTCTTTTTTCTAGCCACTCTTCTGTAAATCCCAGTTCTGTGGAGTGTACAGCTTAAAGTGGTCCTATGGACAGATACTCTAATCTCCGCTGTGGAGCTTTGCAGCTCCTTCCGGGTTATCTTAGGTCTCTTTGTTGCCTCGGATTAATGCCCTCCTTGCCTGGTCTGTGAGTTTTGGTGGGAGCCCCTCTCTTGGCAGGTTTGTTGTGGTGCCATATTCTTTCTTTTTTAGTAACGGATTTAACGGTGCTCCTTGGGATGTTCAAAGTTAGATTTTTTATACTTCTCCACAACTTTGGCCCTGACCTGTTTGGAGAGCTCCTCGGTCTTCATGGTGTCACTTGTGTGGTTGTGCCCCTTGCATAGTGGTGTTGCACTCTGGGCATTTCAGAACAGGTGAGATCATGTGACACTCAGTAAAATATAGTCCAGCTGTGTGCAATCTATTTATGTGACTTCTGAAGGTAATTGGTTGCACCAGATCTTATTTAGGGGCTTCTTAGGAAAGAGGTGAATACATATGCATGCACCACTTTTCCGTTTGTTATTCATTTTTAAAATTTCACTTCACAAATTTAGAATATTTTGTGTGTGTCCATTACATGAAATACAAATAAAAATCAATTTAAATTACAGGTTGTAATGCAACCATATAGGAAAAACACCAAGGGGAATGAGTACTTTTGCAAGGCACTAACTGGTGGCAATGACGTTTTGGAATTGACAATAAAACTTACTTTAATCATATTTCAAATTAATTTAATCTAGGAAATGCTCCAACGTGTGCAAAAGTTGAAAGTATTTATTTGCTGTTTTATGTGGCATCTAAAAGAGGTCACAGACACCAGTCACCAGATGACTTGCAGCCAGAGGGCAAAATACATGCCCCTAACTTACCTGCCCCTGATGCACACCCTGATGCCCACCCTGATACCCCTTCCTCATTGTCTGCAACAGGGAGAAGTCAAATACTTGCTGGAAGGAAAAAGGTTGGAAGAGGTCGCTCAAAAACATTGGGATCTTTGCATGACAAATGTCAAACTTGATAAAGCTTCACTGAAAACTGAGAAATACAAAAAAAAGTATAATCAACTGATGAAAATGGAGACAATATTTCCCAAATACAATACCGCAAATGAAGGGAACTCTGAATAACTTGAGGATTTTGTTTCAAAATCCCATTATTGCAGAGTTTAAGCAAAAGTACCAAAACATGTGCAGTGCTGAGGACAAACAAGTGGCTTCAAAAATGCATAGAAGCAACATCTTGAAAAAGGATGGCCACGGAAAAGCTGCAAACAGGGAATTTGGATTGTCAGCAAAAGCAATGAGGGCAAATGAACAGGCCAACAAGTCTTCAATACTCCAGGAAAAAGCAATGTAACAGAATTAGAACAGCCACAGAAGAGGAAAAAAATCAGATTCTATGACAAGTAGAAACAACATGGACAGAGGATACAAGGAACCAGCAGAAGCTCTTAAATGGCACAATTCAGAACCGTCAGAATTTTAAGAGGGACTATTCAGAGATTACAATGTCCTAGGAATTCTGCAAAATAATTCCTTTTTGGGTTGTCAAGCCAACAGTCCATGATAGGGACATATCTCTGCAAAACACAACCTCTAGTTCATGGTGGAAAAACTACAATAAAGTGATCAGCTACAGCGTGAGTCTTTGTGCTGTGAGAGCCTGAAGAGTGCTCCCTTTGCCAACCAAATAAAATATCTGACATTTCTCAGTAAAAGAAAAGGTGGCACACTGCACTCTACTGGACTACTTCTCCAAAGGATTGACAAAACACGAGAGATTTAAAAAACAACTGCAGAAAGAGGCGATCGTGCATATTGACTTTGCAGAGAATTACCTGTGTAAATTCAATGAAATCCAGGCATTTCACTTTGGTGATGCTGCTTTACTTTGCTCACTGAGCTCTATGTGAATGACCCCTCTGCAATCTGGGCCCATCTCAAAAACACTGGCCTACTTCATTGAGCATGGCCCATCAGCTCCTTTGTATAACAGTGTGATGTAATTGAGTAGAATGTGTTTTAGATTGGAAAATCAATTGTAATGTTGGGCGGAAATCTTATTTCTCATCTTTTTCAGCTGTAAAGGCAAGTTTATACATTCAGGCATGTTGAGTTATGAAAACCCTAAAAACAACTTAATATACATTTGTACATGAACTTGTGTAAGTATTTTAAATTGCATTTAATTTGCAACTAAAATTGATGTTTAATGACATGGAAATTACATTTGTCTACAGTGGTTTGACAAATATATTCCTGAATAGTACAATCACAGCCAGAGATATTTCTTGACAAATCAAACTGGTAAATGGTGTTTCAGTAAGTTTTAATTTCCGAACGCTTGCAGGACCAAAGTGCCCAAAGTTGCTAAATCACCCAACAGTGTAATTAAAGACCTTTACCCCTTTTGTCAGCATTAAGAGGGCTCAACATATGGCAACAGTCTAATTAAATGTTAGTATGTTTTTTCAATGTGAAGTGTAAGCATAACAGTGCTAATATTCATGTAGTATTGCTGTTAAGGTCACTTGCCTACTACACTGTAGTGTTTAAATTGTCAGGGTTCAGTTTGTACACCAAAAAAGCTATTTAGTGTACTGTCAAACATTAGGCCACCATTGCTTAGGACCAAGAAGCAGTCTCCCCACCCCATTCAGAGACCTGGGCAGTAGGGGCAGCTGACCAATCCTCAGTGGCTGGCTGGGAACTCCAGTCCTCTGCAAGAGAGAACATGGTCATGTATTTGCATATCTTTAACAACAATCACTAATTTGATATTTGAGTAGGTTAATCAATCAAGCCAACAATTATGGCAAATCAATTAGAGGGAGGCTGATGTTAAGCTCACAACACTCACCAGTGAACCCCTCAGCAGCTGGCTTGGCAAGAGCAGCAGCTGAAAGTCAAGCAGAAACTCAATTAGGATTACACCAAAACCTGAGACCTTTCAGACAAACACATTTGATAGGTCCTGACGTACCAAGAGTCATTTACATCCAACTCAATTAGACTTCGAAAATGCTGCCAAGTGCATCAATCAAGAACCTAAAACCAAGTTACAGCATAGTGGAACCAGAAACCACATCTTCACTATTCTTACCCGCAGAGAACTGCTGGATGGGGACTGAGGGCACAGCCACTCCCTCAGACCAGTCAGCCACCTCAGGCTGGGTGAACTCAGCTGCTGGAGCAGTCCACTCTCCCTGGAACTCCTCCTTTCCAATAGCTTTCTCAGCCTCAGCCTGCTCCTCCTTCTCAATCTGCCAGGGAAAACAATGAGTTGTCAGGCTAACAAACAGAACATACAAGATCCATTACTGTTGAGAAAGTAAGCTTGCCCTACTAGTAAATTTGGTGTATAATGGTTTAAGTAAGTGTCTAAAAGGCCTGCTTCTTACCTCCTCAGGGTCCCTGTAGAAATAGAGATCAGGCATGACCTCCCAGGGGTGCTCCCTGGAGATGGTGCCCCTCATTCTCAGCACCTCCCTGGACAGCATCCACCACATCAGACCCACAGAGTGGTGACCCTGGAGCACAGTTCAGACCATGACCAACTGCACCAGTGAGACTAGAACACCTGTCTTTTACAGAAATATGTAGCAAGGCCTATACCAAATTCCCCTCCTTCTTACACACGGATGGAGCAAGGGGAGAAAAGAGGCACTGAGTTTCTGTAGCACATATTCTACACCCAGCACCGCACTGACAGGACTGCGCCGGGCTCTAACGGTGTGCAAACACCAACCAGTAAACTCACGTAGGTGTTAAGTGTATGAGGGCAAAGCAGTCTAACCTTGTTGTTGCAGGGGATGGCGATGTCGACATATCGGAGTGGGGAGTCAGTGTTGCACAGGGCAATGGTGGGGATGTTGACGTAAGAGGCTTCAGTCAGGGGCTGGTGGTCAGCACGAGGGTCCGTTACAATTAGGAGGCGGGGCTCCCTGAAGGCAGCCTGGATCTGATTGGTGAAGGTTCCGGGGGTGAAACGACCGTGGAAGGTGGTGGCACCAGTGGCCGAGGCAAACTTCAGCACAGCTCTCTACAAAAATGTATATGAAAGGTTATTAGCGACCAAGCTACAGACAGAATGTGTAACACCCATCACTGCCCTTGGAATCTAAAGGCAAGTAGCACGAGACAGCATGCAGAATTGAAGCGGCTCAGGTAACTATAAAACAAAAATCATTGTGGGGAAGCCCTACCAATGTTACATCGAGAGCATCCTGACTGGTTGCGTCACTGCCTGGTATGGCAACTGCGCGGCCTCCGACCACAAGGCACTACAGAGGGTAGTGCGTACGGCCCAGTACATCACTGGGGCCAAGCTTCCTGCCATCCAGGACCTCTATACCAGGTGGTGTCAGAGGAAGGCCCCAAAAATTGTCAAAGACCCCACCTACCCCAGTCAGACTGTTCACTACCGCAAGCGGTACCTGAGCACCAAGTCTAGGAACAAAAGGCTTCTCAACAGCTTTTAACCCCAAAGCCATAAGACTCTTGAACAGGTAATCAAATGGTTACCCGGACTATTTGCAATCCCCCTGCCGAACCCCTCTTTCACACTGTTGCTACTCTGTTTATCATATATGCATAGTCACTTTAAACCATACCTACACGTACATACTACCTTCACTAACCGGTGCCCCCACACATTGGCTACCCGGACTATCTGCATTTTTTCCCAGCCACCCACCAACCCCTCTTACACGACTCTGTTTATCATAAACTCATCAAAAAAGAAACATCCCTTTTTCAGGGCCCCATCTTTCAAAGAATTCATAAAATCCAAATAACTTCACAGATCTTCAATGTAAAAGGTTTAACTTCTTCGATATAGGGGGCGCTCTTAATTTTTGGATAAAAAAAGTTCCCGTTTTAAACAAGATATTTTGTCACGAAAAGATGCTCGACTATGCATATAATTGACAGCTTTGGAAAGAAAACTGACGTTTCCAAAACCGCAAAGATATTGTCTGTGAGTGCCCCAGAACTAATGCTACAGGGGAAACCAAGATTAAATTTCATACAGGAAATGCCCCAGATTTTGAATGCGCTGTGTTCCAATGTCTCCTTATATGGCTGTGAATGCGCAAGGAATGAGCCTACACTTTCTGTCATTTCCCCAAGGTGTCTGCAGCATTGTGACGTATTTGTAGGCATATCATTGGAAGATAGACCATAAGAGACTACATTTACCAGGTGTCCGCCTGGTGTCCGTCAAAATTATTGCGTAATCTCCAGCTGCATGCACGTTTCCATTTGGTTCAGAAAAGAAAGGCAACTGCCACGAATGATTTATCATCGAAAAGATGTGAAAAACACCTTGAGGATTGATTCTAAACAACGTTTGCCATATTTCTGTCTATTATGGAGTTAATTTGGAAAAAAGTTCAGCGTTGTAATGACTGAATTTTCAGGGGGTTTTCTTAGCCAAACGTGATGAACAAAACGGAGCGATTTCTACACAAATAATCTTTTTGGAAAAACTGAACATTTGCAATCTAACTGAGTCTCCTCATTGAAAACATCCGAAGTTCTTCAAAGGTAAATGATTTTATTTGAATGCTTTTCTTGTTTTTGTGAAAATGTTGCCTGCTGAATGCTAGGCTTAATGCTATGCTAGCTATCAATACTCTTACAAATGCTTGTGTAGCTATGGTTGGAAAGCATATTTTGAAAATCTGAGATGACAGTGTTGTTAACAAAAAGCTAAGCATGTGAGCCAATATAATTTATTTCATTTGCGATTTTCAAAAATAGTTAACGTTGCGTTATGCTAATGAGCTTGAGGCTATAATTACGCTCCCGGATACGGGATTGCTCGACGCTAGAGGTTAAAGACTGTTTCCCATGCTTGTTCAATGAACCATAAACAAATGAACATGCCCCTGTAGGGCGGTCATTAAGACACTAACAGTTTACAGACATTAGGCAATTAAGGTCAGTTATGAAAACTTGGGGAACTTAGAGGGGCCATTCTGACTAAAAAACAACAAAAGAAAGATGCCCAGGGTCCCTGCGTGAACATGCCTTAAGCATGCTGCAAGGAGGCATGCAGATGTGGCTAGGGCAATAAATTGCAATGGCCGTACTGTGAGACACCTAAGACAGCGCTACAGGGAGACTGCACGGACAGCTGATCATCCTCGCAGTGGCAGACCATGTGTAACACCTGCACAGGATCTGTACATCCCACTTGCGGGACAGGTACAGGATAGCAACAACTGCCCAAGTTACACCAGGAACGCACAATCCCTCCATCAGTGCTCAGACTGTCCACAATAGGCTGAGAGAAGCTGGACTGAGGGCTTGTAGCCCTGTTGTAAGGCAGGGCCTCACCAGACATCACCGGCAACGACGTCACCTATGGGCACAAACCCACCATCGCTGGACCAGACATGACTGACAGAGTGCGGGATTGATTTGGAGGGTCTGTCATGGTCTGGGGCAGTGTGTCACAGCATCATCGGACTGAGCTTGTCATCATTGCAGACAATCTCAACGCTGTGCGTTACAGGGAAGACATCCTACTCCCTCATGTGGTACCCTTCCTGCGGGCTCATCCTGAAATGACCCTCCAGCATGACATTGCCTCCAGCCATCCTGTCTCGCAGGAAATCACGCACAGAACGAGCAGTAAAGTCAGTGTTCTGCCATGGCCAGCAAAGAGCCCGGATCTCAACCCCATTGAGCATGTCTGGAACCTGTTGGATTGGAAGTTGGGGGCTAAGGTCATTCCCCCCAGAAATGTCCAGGAACTTACAGAGGCCTTGGTGGAAGAGTGGGGTAGCATCTCACAGCAAGAACTGGAAAATCTGGTGTAGTCCATGAGGAGGAGATGCACTGCGGTACTTAATGCAGCTGGTGGCCATACTAGATACTGACTTACTTTAGACCACCCACCCCTTTGTTCAGGGACACATTATTCCATTTCTGTTAGTCACATGTCTGTGGAACTTGTTCAGTTTAGGTCACAGTTGTTGAATCTAATGATCATACAAATATTTACGCATGTAAGTTTGCTGAGTTCATATGCATCTTACTTTAACCATACCTACTACCTCAATTAGCACAACTAACCAGTGCCTGTATATAGCCTCGCTACTGTTATTATTCACTGTCTTTTAGTTCCTTAACTTATCTATGGTGCACCTATTTTTTACTTAAATTGCACTGTTGGTTAGGGCCTCTAAGCAAGCATTTCACTGTAAGGCCTAATGAACCGGTTGTATTCAGCTCACATGACAGATAGCCTTTTATTTGATTTGTTGACGTAAACCGGGCCCAATCATCTAGCAAACTTCCGACACCTGCACACAGACAACGGTGCAAGGCTTCGTGTGCACGCATGCAGCCACATCTACAGAAACATGTCTAATTGATGGGTAAACACATATGGCAAGTATTCAGTTCCATTCATTATTCACCGTGTCCACTACGCTGCCAGTTGGAGCTGTACCTGTCCAGTGTTCCTGGAGGAGATGACGCAGACGTCAGCTGGGTTCTCAATGGCAACAATGGCACGGGCTGCCAGCAGTAGCTTCTCCCAGGTCTTCCTCAGGTTGATGATGTACACACCTGAGGACAAGGGGCAGTCAGTACACCCAGATCTGTGTCCAGTTTACCCTGCCCAAATGTGATCCATCTAGTGAGAGAAAAAGTCAGTGATCAACTCTAGTTCTGTGAGCTGATGGGGACATAAGCATTTGTTGTTACAGCCCAGCATTGAAACAAACATCCATTTCAACTATTCATCAAAACCTTGAATATCAATCAAATGTATTTATAAAGCCCTTTAGACATAAGCCGACATCAAAGTGCTATACAGAAACCCAGCCCAAAAATCCAAATCAGGCATGCTTGCGCTAAAACAGCAGCCTGCATAGACAGTATTCCTCTACAACCAGGGTGGGTTGACCACTGTCTTATACCACTACAAGTAGTTTTGTTCCAAAGAGTGTTTTGGGTGTTCAGGACCGCCAACCACTCACCATCACTCTTTCGCTTGTAGGTGTAGTGCGCCATCTGAAAGTCCATGTTAGTTCCTCCCAGATGGGTTCCTGCAGCCAAGAACTTAAGCACATCCTCCTCCTTCATTTGTAGGACATCTAGATTTCCGGACATCTTGACCACTTTCCCTGCCTTGAGTGCCGGAAAAAAAGAGGAATCAGGAGTCAAGAGATATATAGTTATATAGTATACAACAACTATTCCAGTCTCAGACATTGTAGTTGATAGGTTCATCTACGCGTTGCGCTTATGCGCCAGTGGCCCATTGCCTAGAATTAAATGGCCTGGCTAGTGTACTTGGCAGGACACTGCGCCAAACAGCATGTCAGGCACGTGTCTACTCGACATGTTAGTGTTAGCTTTCAAGTCATATAAAGCCTTCAAATTCAAACATCTAGATAGACTAATGTGAGACATTCTGGACATGGTCACTGATTACTTCGTCTATTTAAGTGATGTTTGACATTTTTAAAAAGCGTGAAATGTAACTTAATTAAAACTCACCACGAAACAACGCAAAACATGTACCACGCGCGCCAAAGAGGAAGAATAAAGGAAATTACGCCAAATATATACTCAAATTTCAAAGCACATGATTGGTTGTTTCGCTGACTGGAACAATAACTGTCTAATTGGATATTTCATTCACTAGATGGCGCAAACACTCCAGCGCACTAGCAGCACAGAGTAGCAGCGTATGGGTTGGGTGAAACCGGTAACTGGAGGTCGGACAATGAGCCCATATTAAGACAATGCGATGGAAAGACCATATTAAGACAATGGGGAGACGTTGACTTCCCGGTTAGAGTGGCCTGTGTTGCAACTTTATTTGCTAGAGATACGGAGTTCCAGGTGAAGGTATCACAATATGTACATAGTGATTTTGCAATATGTTTTCAAATTCATTTTTTTTGTATAAGAATAGATCAATTTCAAAAATGCCAACTTGCCTCGGGACCTCTTGGGATGGGTGATGGAAAAGATTATTTCAATGTTTTGACCAATGTCATGGGGTAATTACAGGTGTATGTGTATGACATGCACAGGGTATGACATGTTATTGCGGGAAGTGGGGTTATGTGACTGAGTGAATAAAAAATAAGCTTTTATGATTTATTGAATAGGCCACTTAAAAAGGATAATTAAGTTAATGGGGTGTTCTCAAAGTCCTTTCAGTGGCTCAATCTTAATGTATTTGCGGTGCATCTATTTTAATTTTTTCATTTAACCTTTATTTAACCAAGAAAAGCCCACTGAGACCCAGAGTCTCTTTTTTCAATGGAAACCTGGCCAAGAAGGCAGCAAAACAATCAATACATTACATAATTAAAACATACAGCAACACAATACAACATGATCCAGCCTAAAAAAAGCATTTACACTCCTCTGTAACAAGTCTCCCATATTTTAAATTCATTCAGTGGCACTAACATATCTAGATATTTTAGATTACATTTACATTACATTTAAGTCATTTAGCAGACGCTCTTATCCAGAGCGACTTACAAATTGGTGAATTCACCTTCTGGCATCCAGTGGAACAGCCACTTTACAATAGTGCATCTAAATCATTTAAGGGGGGGGGTGAGAAGGATTACTTTATCCTATCCTAGGTATTCCTTGAAGAGGTGGGGTTTCAGGTGACTCCGGAAGGTGGTGATTGACTCCGCTGTCCTGGCGTCGTGAGGGAGTTTGTTCCACCATTGGGGGGCCAGAGCAGCGAACAGTTTTGACTGGGCTGAGCGGGAACTGTACTTCCTCAGTGGTAGGGAGGCGAGCAGGCCAGAGGTGGATGAATGCAGTGTCCTTGTTTGGGTGTAGGGCCTGATCAGAGCCTGGAGGTACTGCGGTGCCGTTCCCCTCACAGCTCCGTAGGCAAGCACCATGGTCTTGTAGCGGATGCGAGCTTCAACTGGAAGCCAGTGGAGAGAGCGGAGGAGCGGGGTGACGTGAGAGAACTTGGGAAGGTTGAACACCAGACAGGCTGCGGCGTTCTGGATGAGTTGTAGGGGTTTAATGGCACAGGCAGGGAGCCCAGCCAACAGCGAGTTGCAGTAATCCAGACGGGAGATGACAAGTGCCTGGATTAGGACCTGCGCCGCTTCCTGTGTGAGGCAGGGTCGTACTCTGCGGATGTTGTAGAGCATGAACCTACAGGAACGGGCCACCGCCTTGATGTTAGTTGAGAACGACAGGGTGTTGTCCAGGATCACGCCAAGGTTCTTAGCGCTCTGGGAGGAGGACACAATGGAGTTGTCAACCGTGATGGCGAGATCATGGAACGGGCAGTCCTTCCCCGGGAGGAAGAGCAGCTCCGTCTTGCCGAGGTTCAGCTTGAGGTGGTGATCCGTCATCCACACTGATATGTCTGCCAGACATGCAGAGATGCGATTCGCCACCTGGTCATCAGAAGGGGGAAAGGAGAAGATTAATTGTGTGTCGTCTGCATAGCAATGATAGGAGAGACCATGTGAGGTTATGACAGAGCCAAGTGACTTGGTGTATAGCGAGAACAGGAGAGGGCCTAGAACAGAGCCCTGGGGGACACCAGTGGTGAGAGCGCGTGGCGAGGAGACAGATTCTCGCCACGCCACCTGGTAGGAGCGACCGGTCAGGTAGGACGCAATCCAAGCGTGGGCCGCGCCGGAGATGCCCAACTCGGAGAGGGTGGAGAGGAGGATCTGATGGTTCACAGTATCGAAGGCAGCCGATAGGTCTAGAAGGATGAGAGCAGAGGAGAGAGAGTTAGCTTTAGCAGTGCGGAGCGCCTCCGTGATACAGAGAAGAGCAGTCTCAGTTGAATGACTAGTCTTGAAACCTGACTGATTTGGATCAAGAAGGTCATTCTGAGAGAGATAGCGGGAGAGCTGGCTAAGGACGGCACGTTCTAGAGTTTTGGAGAGAAAAGAAAGAAGGGATACTGGTCTGTAGTTGTTGACATCGGAGGGATCGAGTGTAGGTTTTTTCAGAAGGGGTGCAACTCTCGCTCTCTTGAAGACGGAAGGGACGTAGCCAGCGGTCAGGGATGAGTTGATGAGCGAGGTGAGGTAAGGGAGAAGGTCTCCGGAAATGGTCTGGAGAAGAGAGGAGGGGATAGGGTCAAGCGGGCAGGTTGTTGGGCGGCCGGCCGTCACAAGAAGCGAGATTTCATCTGGAGAGAGAGGGGAGAAAGAGGTCAGAGCACAGGGTAGGGCAGTGTGAGCAGAACCAGCGGTGTCGTTTGACTTAGCAAACGAGGATCGGATGTCGTCGACCTTCTTTTCAAAATGGTTGACGAAGTCATCTGCAGAGAGGGAGGGGGGGGGGGGGAGGATTCAGGAGGGAGGAGAAGGTGGCAAAGAGCTTCCTAGGGTTAGAGGCAGATGCTTGGAATTTAGAGTGGTAGAAAGTGGCTTTAGCAGCAGAGACAGAGGAGGAAAATGTAGAGAGGAGGGAGTGAAAGAGAGGAGGGAGTGAAAGATTATTCCATGCGTCTGGTGCACAAGAAAAGGCAGTCTTGCCTAATACTGTGAATGTCCTGGGGACTTTAAGTAGCAACCACCTAGGTATTCTCCACAGCAAGTTTACAGATATGTCATCTACGACCTCAATAAACTCCTAATCTGTGTCAAACTCACTTCATATGTCAGTGTACCCTATCTAACTTTGAAAGCAAAGGCCACTGTGACACATGCACACTGCAGTCCTTGATATAAGGTTTCTGATGAGAATAGTTGATTGCGTTGGAACTGGGTGTCAATGTCATTAAGCTGAAAAAATAGCCACAAAGTTGCACACGTTTCAAATAGGTTAACAATGTTTGTTTTAAGTAATGAGTTAGATATGTAATGCACAAACAATTAAATATGACTCATACTTAGCTAATAACATACAAAACATGGCATACTTAGCTAATAACATGGTTTTAATGTACAAGGTGTCTAGATGAAAAAAATAATCAAATAGAGACATTGTCAAGAAGAAAAACCGGTTTAGATCAGTATAGCCTAATGCCTTACTTTGGCTTGGCTCTTGCCTTTCACTCTTCTTATCATTAACTATCCCTTTGATGTCACAACCCTGCCCCCTTCTCCCAGTCTGATGTCTGACAGCTATGTGATAAGCATATTATCATCATGCACTACTATTACTGTTGGTAGGTATAATGGCTGTGTATAAGGTGAAATGAAAATAAAAGCAACCTCCAGTATTGCCGTACTAATGTTGATACTGAGAATGTCCTAGAAACATTCACTGCTCTCAAGTACTGTGTGGGCTTTTTATATGACCTCGTTGAATAACGAGGGCAATGTTGGGTTGTAGGTGTACTTATTAACGCTCAGAGACCAACTGTCATGGGATTTATGGGCCATATAAGTAGGGGATTGGTGGAACATGTATCTGTACTAAGCTGAGCTGCCTGCGTGTCGGCCTGTCTCTCTCACAGTGACCCCCTACCCACCGCCTCAGCCAGGATTCAGTATATCAGGTGTCATTTCATTTCCTTCCGAGGACACATGGGTTGCAGTGGTGGAAAGGTTCGCCAAGGCACTAATGTCATGTCACTTTCTGTTGTTTCACAGTGTGGAGAGAGAAAGGGAAGAGAACATGGAGAAAATGAGGTGTAAAGGGATACATGACAGACACAAAGCAAATGCCTTATATAATGAATATTAGCAGACTCATGTTGTATTCTTATATAATTTTATGTTGTTTTTTTTAATACATTTTTTACATAAAAAAAATGTTACATGTTCTCTTCAACACACCTGCATAATTATTCACCATTACAATAAACAGTAATAAATTATATCAAATATGAAAACATGAACAATTATAATACCCTTCTAAGGCAAATCAAATGTACAGCTCAAATGGACAGCAAGCAAAGCTTATTATATGTTACATCTCTACCAGAATAATAACTTAGAACAGTGGCATTAGTTTGGCACAAAGGGAAGGCAGGCAGACTCACTGCAGCATGAGACACTCCAGGATTTTAGATTAAGGAAGTGGTTAAAGTGCATTTCCAGCTAAGGATCAATATGTTAAGCAATTAGTGTTCTTTACCTTCAATTTAAAGACAAGCAGATACAAGTTGTGCTAAAGTCTAGAGAAAACAGGTACCTAACATTGTAGAATTCTACAGTGGGATATATATCTAAAGCCTAGAGTAGCAGTCAGTGTGGCTGGGAGTACAGTGGCTAGTTAGGGACCAACAATATCTTACGACTTATAGTGCAATAAGGAATTTTGAAAGCAGCCCAGTAGAATAATAAATGAAAGTCTTGTTTGGTGTAGCCTCACATACAATGACGACAGACAATATTGTGCAATGCAAAACTATTGCAATCCATTCAAATATACAGACATTTTAATAAAACTACTAGTCCTCATCTTTCTGTCAAAGTATGGATACCAGTCCTTGAGGTATCATATCTTTGCAATGTGTTAATAATGTTATGGCAAAATACTGTATGTCAGTGAAGCAGTCCATTGGCACACTCTCACAACTAGGCAGTCTTAAGAAAGAAACACAGCAGTGCCTTCCAGGGCACTCCTCACTGTACTGGTTTGTCCTCGGTGACTTGACTTTCACTTTCTTCCTCGGTCCACATTTCATTCTCTCTCTTCAGGACTTGTCATCCCTTCTTCTTGTCATCCCTCTTTTTTGTCATCCCTCCTCAGGACTTGAGCCCCATGTGGGCCATCATCTGTTCATACACCGTCCATGCCATGGCAGCAATCATGGTCCTCCTCAGAGAACGAGGCACCCCACCCCGGAAGAACCCTTGAAACCCTTGCTCCTGAGAGACGGAGAGAAAGAATGGCACATGTCAACTACTATAAATCAACCCTGATGTTTTATTACATAGTGTGACACTGTTTGCAGGCGAGAGGTCAGCATATAAGGTCAGCATATAAACACATACAGACAACAGTTTAGCCTGACCCATATAAGAGCAACATCAGTATATTATAACAGTGCTATTGCCCTAAGTATAGTAACAACACTGTATTCAATAAAACACCCAGAGAGATAGTTACATTGTAAATGTATCGCACAGCGTCTGCAGTCCTCCTGTACAGATGTGGGCTAACTTGGACATGGGTTTTGACCACGTCAGCTGGCTGGGTGACTAGGGAAGCCAGGACCCCGGCCAGAATCCCACAGCTGAAGTTAGCCAGGGCCGCGTAGGGAGACGTGCTTATCTCTGGGAGGAAGAAACAGAGAGACACTATAAATTCCACTCCACACCAAACAATTCACATTGAGATGGATACGTCAAAAGTTATCAAATGTGGCTTCTAGTGAGTGTAACCAATACTACTGCTCCATGTTTATGTCATCGGCGTCCCCATACTGACATTTCAAAGTGATCACACACAAGTGAAACAAATACTAGTGTTGAGCATTAGTGTGGTGTTCTGATACTGACCCTGTGGCAGAGTGTTCTTGCCCTGGCTGTAGAACATGACATAGAGGCCTGAGAAGGGAGCATCTCTGAGGATGGTGGCGGTCAGCCCTGAGAACAGAGCTCTGGGTCCCTCTGTTTGACACACACTGCGCAAAGCCCCTGCCACGCTCACGTAGTTATACCTGCCACTCTGAAACAACAACAGACACTACAGTAAACACCCACACATTAAACAGTACTCATGTAGTCACTGTAATCATACAGTATATAGAAAAGTATTTATCTTTTCCTTCCTGCCCCTCCTACCTGAACATACCTCAAAGCGAGTCTTAAGGACAGTGACAGGTAGCATGCAGACCCCTGCCACAGTCCTGGCCCCAGCTCCCAGCAGCACAGACTCCATGGCCCCGGGGCCCTGCTCCAGGAAGTAGTGCTGCTTCAGAGAGTAGTAGGTGCTGAAGTAGATCCCTACGCCGGGGATGGTCCTCACAAACGACTGGAAGAGGAAGCAGAGCAGACATACTGTCAGAGTCATATACTCAACCCACAGATTCAACACAATTGATGTGTTTCTATTTATATTACTGATCATAAAGAGAGGCCAACTTACTGGTGAGACCCCCTTCCAAAGTCCTATGAGCTTCTCTGTCCGTACAACACTTAAGAACACAGTCACCATCCCCACTCTTGCTGAACTGAAAGAGCGTAAGAGAGAGAGAAAGCCATATTAACACGTCCTATGAAACAACCTAAAAGTTCTTTTTCAGTGTCTTGCAACTACGCTTCATTTCAAAATAGCTGACGTGACATTGAGTTGGTACTAGCATACAGGCCATGTGGAACCAGCATGAGTTTTATGACTCTTTGGACTCTCAATGTTCAGATCTACAATATTGCTTAGTCAATGAGGCAAGTCAATAGAGTAATGCAATGCTAATTGGTCTCATGGTCTAGGACAAGACTGTAATCTAGAGCCTAGAAATCGTACTACAAACGTAACCTCACCTGATTACTATGTGGAAGTGTGGACTATGCTGTAGAGGTGTTGACTGAGCCAGCAAAAGGCTACTCACCCAGGCTGCATGTTGCTGTGAAGGGTCTGCAGGCGGGTCTTGACCAGGTCCAGAGGCTGGAAGAGCAGGGTGGAGCATGTTCCACTGAGAGAGCCACACATAAAGGCTTTGAGAGCCGGGTGGCCCTGAAGGGAGAGACAAGCAGAGAGGGGAGGAAGGGAGAGTGATAACACCGATCACACACCAGTCATGGTAGAGTGCTCTTCAGCGAGAGCCGAAAGCATGATGGAACTTATGATTGTTTACGATGGAAAGCACCAGGCAGAGTGGGTCCTGGGAAATAGGACAAATGCACATACACTCGCTACAGTATTTCACATTACATAAATACCCACACAAGTAGTAAATACAAACATTCAGACTAAAGAATATGAGTGATTACAACACAAAGCAATGATTGAACAAATGTGTGTAAATTAACATGGGACCACAAAGAGAACAGGCAAAAGGGCAAGGACTTTCCATTGAACAACTAAGATGCACCAACCCATGAACACGCACACTATTCCCCTCCCTGCAAGTGTCACCCTACATCAAGTATGTGTTATAATGCATTATCATAATTGGCATGCTTAGTTCTTTAAACAATCTGCCAACACAAATATCAACAAAGAACTGAATGTCTGCAGAAAAAGCATCATATACACCATACCCAGTCCCTCCAATATTCACATGCTGTTATTACAGACAAAAAAATAAGACGCCACACACAGAATATACAAAACAATACACACATCCCTCCTACAGCACACATCCCTACCTTCCCCGGGCTACTTTTCAGTGGCTGATCCTGTTTTTCCTGCATTTGTCCGTTTTCTTCCCCTCTCTGGCTAAGCTGTTATGAACTGTGGTGGGTTGTCAGGGCAAAAGCCTCCATCCCTCTCTTCACTTCTCTATAAGCTTTCCTCAGTTTCCCTTCACAAAGCAGCTTAATCCACTGGCGTATGTTTCCACTCTCTCTCACACACAACCTCTCAATGCTGCTTCTCCTACTCTACCCCTCATCTTTCTGCTTCCAGCTAATCCACATCTCTGCAAAATGCCATGCGTCATACATTGTTAATGTCACTGTGTGTATGAGCGCATGCAAATGATTTTGTATGTTCTGGCTTCCATAAAACAACTTATCACGGTTTACATTCTAGAGTGTATGTTCTTAGGGTATGTGCTGCTCTAGAACTAGTGTAAAAGTGCTTTTATTTCCTTATCACTGGGCATGAATTCTAGTACATTTCAATGTCCTCGGCTCTGGTAAATAACTTGAAGCTCTGGTAAATGAATGGTAGTTCCTGTACTGTGATGTAACATTGACAACCTGTACTCTTTCGCTGGGACTTGAAACCGACACTTTCTCAACATGTCCCTGCCCCTCCCTTAATGAGGCTGCTATGGCAACAGCCCGCCAACAGTGCTTGCTGACCAATGGCAGTGTTGGCACAGGGGAGGCTTGGCAAAGCCTTGCTCACTTGTTTGGCATGTCTATGAAGATTTAAGGTGGCACACCGGAGTTTGACCTACTTCAGGGCAAAGGACAATACAGAACTTGAAAACATTGAATATTATAGAACAGCCTGAGAAAGTGCATAGTATGAAAGTGTACTGAAACTCTCATCAGGTTAGAGGAGGGGTAAAGACAACTGGGTCAATCAACTATGTCACAGAATGGTAATGTGATTAACATAGCGGTTGGATTGAGAAAGTAGTCCTGGGTGACCCTGATCCAAAATCACAGCCTGACATAAAATGCATGTGAAATCTTAACTGAGATATTAAATATTATAACCCAATTAAATATTATAACCATATCAAGAAGACATACTCAGCTATTCACAGTACAGTACATGTACAAACGTACTAGAATTATTGTCCTTCAGACTTTCATTATGGATCAAATACTAAATTATCTATAAAAAATCCCACTCACCAGAGACAGTTCCATGGTTATTTTGAAAGTTGAGAATAAATTCCAATCCAATAATGTTGTCCTTGTATGATCAAAATCCTCTTTTGTCTTTTCCTCTTTTTTAATCACTTTCTCAGTCCTTACTCTGCCCCTGTCCATTCAACTTTTCCAAACGCTCCTGCACAAGAGATTACAAGTGAAGATTTCAAGAATGGGCATTTCAGCTGCACAATCCATTACATAACAGACAGAATAACCTTTCAAAACTGATATAGAATGTTACAGGCTGTAACTTAAAGCACGGGTGTTTTGCAATGTTGATACAGTGTGTCCCTTACAGCAGATACTGGAGAGCTGCGTTGCCTCTGATTGATCTACCGAGGGGTTGGGGCACTCACCACAGCACAAACCCAATGTAGGAATCACCTGACACACACTATGGTTCCCATTTAAGACACACAGTTACTTATTAACTAATCAAAAGACCACCACCCAGCACATTAGCATTACATACACCCTGATCACACTGCACATGTTTCTCATGAGGGTGTGTGTGCACATCTGTGTGAGTATGTGTATATGTCTGTGTGTGGTGTGAACATGTGTATATTTGGAGGGGGGCCCTGAAGCCTCATGCTCTCAATACTTTTTGAGGAGGCACAGGAGGACAAATTCAGTTTGAAAGTGCTTTTTAGTCCAGGACTGTTTTTAACCCTTAAATCTTGATATACATTTTTTATGGAATATGTTCTGTCATTTCAAGACATGACTTTAAATGGGTACAGACAGACATCTATGTGACTGATTTTGTGATTGAGTCAAGTGACTCAGCACACATTATATACATTGAAACAGATTAATACAATGAATTACTATTATTAATGTAACACAGACATCGCCAAATGACTAGGTGCAAACTCATTCAGCCAAAATTTAGCACTGAACTGGAATAGGAGTGATGATGATCCGGGGTTATAGAACTGTTGTACTTAAATGTAGAATCAGGACAGTACAGGAAAGACAGACAGGAATGAATTTGCACTCCCATGTCAACCTCTAATGTACATGTCGACTAACATTCAATGTAATTAAAACATATTTATATTAATTTTAACAAATATGAGCAACATTTATCACAGGTCTCACACTAGATCATTTTCAATCATGTTAAACAGAGGCCTACAGTGACCTTCTTTGGAACTATATGCACCTCAGGATTCCCACGCCGTTATTTAGGCGTTTATGCCTCGTTCTCGTGAGAGCCGGCACTAGGAAACTCTGACTTGGAGCTCTGAGTTTCCAATTTGAATGTACCAGAATCAACGAATAGTAAGCTCCAATACAAAACCCTAACAATCATGAACGGGATAGTTGTCAGAAGCCTTTCCCAGTCCAACAAAACATCTACCGAAAATCGTACGTCTAATACTATTTCAATTAATTAGAATGAGAACAAAACCCGAAGACAAGCTTGTTACAAAACGTGCATAATGAGAATAGAAACTCACATTTATAAAATGTAGAGCAAAGCATTGAACTGGAGAATGGACAAAAGATGTAAATCAACAGAAACAGGTATCTGTAATTATTTGATTAAACAATGATAAACACGTAAGGGCCATTCGCTGAAAGAGTGTAACATACAATAGTCCGTTGAACACAATATACAAACGACATTCAGTTCTCACCCAAATCTGTCCATCCGTGTGCAATATTCTGTTTAAACCGGTTGAGACTTGCTTCGTTATGCCGTTTGTCCTGGAGAACCATTGCAACTGGGATTTTTTTCCAGAGTCAAGACTGTCCTCTTGTGGTCATGTCTGAGATCACGTTACTAAAAAAATAAATACTACAGGACAATATTAGATCAGATAGTCTAGTGAATTGCCAGTATAAAGCGGCAATCAGCAGTAGACACACTAACTCGAAATCCCAGCCCGTTGCAGTAAACAGATGAGGGATGGGGCTGGAGGAATGTAACCACTCAAATTCATAGACAAAGCTATGGATGCAAGGACTAACCATCCATGATAACATTTTTAACCATGTTTCGAGGCCATTTGTTGACATTTACTTTGAACTAAGCTCATAAGGAATTTGTAGGTTGTTTTCTTTAAGAAGCAATATGTCAAATGTAGCAAGGTACAATTGTATTTTTTTTTTTTTTGGGGGGTAGTATCTGCTGATTGCCCCATTATGGACATAAACATTCTCAGGAGTCAATGGTTGCAGTTTAGGAAGCCATCTTTATTGCAATAATACCAACAATACACAACAAGATTTCATTTCAGAGCTGCAGAGAAAATGACGGTACAAAATGTAGATTTATTTTCTCTTCTTTTTTGCTTCCAAGTGCGAGAGAAAGAGAGTGATCCTTTGTCTGTTATCCATCATTAATAACAAATTCCTCACTTCCCAGCAGTGTGAGCAAAAAAGGCAACCCTGAGCACAGCCTGCAGGGGTCAGTTCACCCAGACCGAAAGCACATTCACTCATCTACCGTCACCCCATCCCTTAAATACATGGGATAAACACCTGGCCAGGCATTTCAACAGGGAGTCATCTTCCCAATCTTTCTGTCAGAGTAAAGATGCCATCAGGATATCATGTGATGTGTTAAGACTACAGCGCTGCAGAACGTAACAACGTCCCACTCATCCCAACATGCTTTATTCTGTTCAACCACCCCTATACCCTGCAAAGCAGAGCTCTGAGAATACAGCGTTCGTGAGTAATAAAGTACCCCACCACCCCTATACCCTGCAAAGCAGAGCTCTGAGAATACAGCGTTCGTGAGTAATAAAGTACCCCACCACCCCTATACCCTGCAAAGCAGAGCTCTGAGAATACAGCGTTCGTGAGTAATAAAGTACCCCACCACCCCGTAACCGTCGCCCTGCGCATCAATAAAAACATTGATAGTAAAGAAATGCAAATAAAAAAAATCTATACCTGGATCCAGGAAAAAAACAACCTTGAACAGTAGAATTTGACTGAGAGGCTTTAGTGTGTGTTGGCATGAATAGAGCCTGCAGGAGCCTGCAGTTTCTCTGAATTAGTCTTTTCTTGTTTGAGGTGTATCTGCTGTCTATCAATGTCTTCATTTAATGCACAAATGCAGTTGACTATCATTTCAAATCCAGAGTCCTAAATCTCAGTGCAAAAATAAGACAATTTGGCACAAATCAAATTCTCCAATTCTGTGTGTGCTTTCGTGTGTGTCTATAGTTGTATCCTTTTCTTAAGCCCAAAAGCATATTCATGTTTTAAGTACTATACGCAGCTGAATTAATACGGTACAATTGAGCACATAAACCTCCATTATAAACTGAGGTGAGAGCGAGCGAGAGCCATAGACATGTAGTACTTTCATACTTAACCATTATAAAAGCTATAGCATAAAATACAAATCTATAGATTGCGATATTACTTTGGTCCCCTCGAGTAATCCTTCTTCATTTATATTTCTTTCGTTCGTTCTTGCTTCAGTTAGAAAAAGATCCCCAAAACAGGACTATTTCTAATGGAATGTTTCCTTACAAAAATATCATTCATTTAAAAAAAATTCCCAGAGAATGAAGCAAGAGAAAATAAATTTGGCCCACAAGTTCATATGAGTTATGTCAGTATGGCAATTGTCTGAAGTACTGTTGTATTGGCTTATATGGAATACAAGTGTACAGAGATTGTCAAGTCTCTTATTAAAGAGAGACTGAGGTCTGGCTGTGAAGTACATTTACTGCCTCTAAATCATATAGTATCATGATGTTTGTGTCCCTCTAAGTGTACTTTATGTGGTATGTGTGGGTTTGTGTGTGTTTGTGTGTTGTGTATGACTGTTGCAGTTCCATCCTATGGAAAGCAGGGAACACTGTGGCTGTTCATTCAGTCTTGGGCTCGGGGGTCTCGCTCTTGGGCTCGCTCTCCTCGTCGCTCTCAATGCCTGCGCGGCTAACAATGCGGCGCATGGTGAAGGGGAGGTCCCCACGCCTGGAACAGACGGTAGAGATCGGTGATTAGGGCAGAGAGATCGTGACTGAGGCACAGCACATACCATGGAGGCCCTCTGAGGATACATGATCAGTAATGTAGCAGAGGGAATGAGTTTGATGCATACATTGTAAATGCAAGTATGCTGTGTAGGGTGCTAGTACAGAAGGCTTCATTTACAACAGAGTTCAGTGCTTCAGCATTTAGTCCGGTTGGGTGATGTGTACGTACCTGAGCTTGCTCTTGAGGGTGCTGACCTCACGGTTCATGGCGTCGGCTGACTCAGTGGCGTCCTCCAGCTCCCTTTGCAGTTTCCTGCGGTTGGCGTTGGCTCTCTGGGCCTCCTCCTCAGACTCCTCAAGCTGCCTCTTCAACTGCTTCATACGAGAGTTCAGCTTGTCCGACTGTGTACACACACACACACAAGCATTAGCATCAGGTACCAAGGTGGATGCGACATATAGGTGGTGGATAGGGTGAGATCCAAGATAATGTAAAGTACAAAGAGATCTAGTGTGAAAGCTTTATATAAATGTACTCAATTAAAATCATTCACATACATTCAAAATAGAATCACACAGGGGAAAATAGAGACTAAGTTTCCTGGTGTAAAGCTGTTGGGCTTGTGTTGAAACTTGTTTGAGTCCTGACCTGGTCTTTGTACTGCTCTGTGTTGCGTCTCTCGTCGTCCACCGCGAGGACGACCTCCTTTAGCTTCTTCTCTGTGCGGCGCACCAGCTTGGACGCCTGCTGCCTCTCCCTGTGGAAACATACATTTGGGTCACATGGACAGGCTGAAACGTCTACTTAACTTATCCATGGCTTGTGGGATTTTCACCATCTGATCTCACCCATGCTGCAATTTCAGTAATTTTATGCATCATGGAGAGCACATGAGATGTGGGTTCTGAATGAGGATGCAGGTGGTCTAAGGTCAGGCTCAGACCCACTCACCTGGTCTCGATGTCCACCTGCTCCTCCAGCTGGGCGATCTTGGCCTCCAGGGCGGCAATAGTGGCCTTGTACTTGGACTTGACAGTTCCTTCTAGCTCCTGCAGCTTCAGCTTCAGCTCCTTGTTCTGGCGCTCCAGCTGGGAGCGGGCCCCCTCCAGGCGCTGGGAGGTACTGCGCTCTGCCGTCAGCTCCACAGTCATCTGGTCAGTCTGACAGAGACAGGGGGTTAAAACTGCCTGACTCACCTCATCATTAGAAGTACACTATCCCAGTCTGTACACATGGGGCATGAAAGTCACTTGCCGTCCTTGGCTGTCCTACCTGCAGCAGAGCTCTCTTCAGCCTATCGTTGACCAGCTCAGTGTTACACTGCTCCTCCTCCAGCTCCTCCTCTAGCTGTGCAATACGAGCCTCCAGTCTTCTTTTTTCCTCCGCAATCAGAGCACTGAGGGGAAGAGGAAAGGTGGGAAAGAAAGATTGGGAGAGAAGAACCAGGGATAGACATTTGGGTCATTAGAAGCAGAGATAAACAGTAGGTTATGAAAGCTTTTGAAAATGGTTCCTACTTCTTGGCGGCCTGGTTGTTGATCTCATCCTGCAGCTCGTCTCGCTCTTGCTGGGCCTGTCTCTTCACACGCTCTGCAGAAGCCAGCTCCTGGGGGGATGGAGTGAAGCAGAACCAAAGTGTGTGCGGGGGACAAATCCTAACTTGAGATAAGTTCTCATAACTTTCCACATTAATCAGGATTTCAGTGGAGGATTTGTGCAAAAAAGTTTGAGTTAAGTGCGAATACAGTTTCACAGTAAAATGTATAAAGACCTAGTAGTAGAATAAAACGAGACAAGTGTGAGATGCTTAGGTAAGGGGCAGCAGCGCAGACTGACCTCTGTCATCTGGATCATGTCGGCCTCCATGCTCTTGAGCTTCTTCTCGTTCTCCTTGGCCTGGGCCATGATCTCATCTCTGGACATACGAGTGTCCTCCAGCTCCCTCAGAAGCTCCTTCATCTGGGCCTGGTGGAGAGGGAGAAGTTCAAAGCATATTTCAAGCAAACTATTCACCAACTGCATGCATCTTGATTAGAGTAGAGTAGAATGTGGTCATGGTATAAAAACTATAGTCAGAAGCTGGTGATAATTTAATTGGTTGTTACCTGGAGCTTCTTAAGCTGTTTGAGGGCCTCATCACGGTTCTTGTTGGCCATGTCGATGGCTGCCTCCAGCTCCTTCAGGTCCAGCTCCAGCTTCTTACGGGCTGCCACGGCAACAGAGCGCTGCTTCCTCTCATCCTCCAACTCCAACTCCATCTCCCGCACCTGAGGACCAGAGCGATTCAAGCTTTCAATCACTGGACTACATAAACCATCATGCAATGGACATAACACAGTAAGAAACCACTACCTACAAAGTTACACCTGTAGCTACTAGTGTACCTGTTTGACCAGCTGTCTCTTCTTCTCCTCGCCCATCTCATCTCGTCCTGCCAGGTCTCTCTCGTACTGGGCCTTCATGGCCTGCATGTTGACCTCCAGACGCAGCTTGGCGTCCTCCGTGGCCTGGAGCTCGTCCTCCAGCTCCTCCAACTGAGTTCTCATCTCCTCCAGCTGCTGCTCCATGCCACGCTTGGACTTCTCCAGCTCATGTACCTGAAGGCGAACAGTGGAGATTGTGATGAGAAATAGGATTTTGGGACCAGTGTGAAAACAGAGGATTTTAATTGATTTCTACCTAGAACAACCCCCCCCCCAAAAAAAAAATTTTTTTGACATTAGGCTGTCTTACACTCTTGCCAACGTCGTCCTTGGAGGAGACCAGGTCCTCCATCTCAGCACGGAGCAGCTTGTTGGCGCGGTCCATCTCATCCTTCATGTCAATGAGGGATTCCAGCTCGCGGGTCAGAGCCAGGGCCCGGGTCTCCTTTTCCCTGGCCTCAGCCTCAGCCTTGTCCCTCTCCTCAGCATAGCGGCATGAGATGGTCTTCTCCTCAGCCAGCATCTAGAAGTAAAATGGAGGAATGTCATACTACACTTCAAGACCCAGGTTTTACCTTAATAGTTATGGATCTTCAGAATCAACCCTTCCAAGTAGTTTACCCCCCAGTTTGAGTGAATTGTGGACAGTAACCAGGTTTCCTAGCACCTTTAAGCAAGTAAAGTACATGTCTGGTATAAGGAAAATATTTTCAAGGAAAAAGTGACAGGCTTGATGGAAAACACAAATCTGTCGACAACTCAAAATACACTAGACAAGATGTGATGTTTTTGTGTCTAAAATTAAGAGAGAAATGGTGAAATGCCTTTATGCACAAATATTGATATAGTAACCATCATATCAAAGTAAACTTGGGAGTAACGCAATGACGTGTGGTCCTCCCACTACGACTCGGGAAAGCAGTTTACTAGGTTCGATGAAGTAAGTTGGGATGAATTTCACAGGGTGGTGAAAGTACATAGTAATGAGCTTGATGCTCCTTTCCAATAATATTGAGGGCCTTATTCTGGTGACATGGTCGATGCTTGGCTGCCGTTTAACAAATAAAAATCCTAACTCTGTCCATAATAACCTTTTGTAGGTAGCTTACCCGCACTGTATCGGCGAGCTGTTGGCTAAAGCGCCCGTATCAAGGCCAGAGCAGGCACATTCTTTGTAGAACATCCCCCCCCAAAAATTAGGAAAACCCATTTAACATATCTTTCTTTTTTCACCCTCGGTACATGGGAATTTACCCACAAAAGTTATTTTTATGTGCACTATGTCGTCACGTACAGCCTTTGATTCACAACAAGTCAATTTGATGGAAACATCTCTGCTGGTAAAATGCATATTGTTTTTATGCAGAGTTCTGAATATTTGCATGAAAATCTGTCACAAATTGGATGGAAACTTAGCTAGTGTTACAACTAACCTGGTCGAACTTCTTCTGCTTCTTCTCCAGGTTGGTTACGATCTGTCTGAGGTGGTCCTGGTCCACCACCATGTCATCCAGCTCCTGCTGCAGACGAGTCTTGGTCTTGTCCAGTTTCTCAAAGGCACTGCACTTCTCCTCCATCCGCTGGCCGAGCCCCTCCAGGTCCCTCTGCAGCCTCTTCTTCCCCTCCTCTGCGCTCTCCAGACAGCCCGCCTCCTGCTCAGACTTCTTCTTAATCTCTGCCAGCTATAGGGGGACACAGCTTGTCACTCAAACATTCTGTGGTGCGGTTTATGGTTCTGGTGATGTGTTGAACAAAAACGTTCTAATACCACATTTGCATCAATCCAATTTTAAGGTGTATGTTGCTGTAAGTGTGTATACCTGAGCCTGCACGGTGAGCAGCTGCTTCTCCACATTCCTCTTGCCCTCCTCCTCCTCCTCCAGCTGTTCTCTCAGAGTGTTCTGTTCATCCTCCAGCTGACGCAGACGAGTGCCCATGGACAGCTTCTGACGAGTCTCCTCCTGGAGCAGCTCCTGTAGGTAGAAGAGAAACACCGGCACAGTTATAGCAGCTTAATGACTGAGCTTTTACAACCATGACACAACTAGTGCAATATTGAATACTTGGATCCGTTGTCATCTATGGAGTACTATACCTGCACATCCTGCAGCTGAGACTCCACAGAAGAGCAGTCCTTGGACGCTTTGATGGACTTACCCTCCACCTCACTGAGCAAGCCATTGACAGTCTCCAACTCAGCCTGGGGAGGAACACAAGAACCAACATAGTCATCAACATTGGCCTTCCAGCTAGTGTACAGGCCATATGCTCCAAATCATACCTGAAAGGAGATTAATAGTACTGTACCTGCATCTTGGCCACTCTCTCTGCCAGCTCAATCCTCTGGCGCTCGCTCTCTCCGTGTTTGACCTGTAGCTCTTGGACCTGGCCCTCAGCCTTCTTCCTGCGGTGCTCAGAGTCCCCCTTCCCCTGCATCAGGGTCTGCAGCTCAATGGCCAGCTCGTTACGCTCACTCTCCAGGGCCTGCTTAGTCTTGTCCACCGACACCTTGTTCTGTTAGGGGAGGGCAGAACACCAGGGGTCAGTGCATGTACAGATGCTGTAATACACAGGAATTATTGAGGGTGTATGTATATATAAATAACTCACTCGCTTGGCCTGCTCCAGTTGCTCGTTGAGCTCGTCAAAGGCCTGGCTATGTTTCAGTCTCATCTCCACCACCTGCTGCTCGTGGACCTTGGCTTCATCCTCTAGAACCTTCTTCAGCTGGTTCACCTCAGTCTCACGCTTTGTCCTGACAGACAGAAGTAGAGAAATTAAGGAATTGGAAATTGTCAGATTGTGCGCTAAGCTAAATACTGGGAAACAAGGAAAATAAAGCGATTTGAGAGTCTGAGAACTGTCATCAACTCATGAAATAATTTTTCTAGAAGGTCAACATGAAGGCATCTCAATAGCATCTTATTTCACAATAAACCAGTTTCATTGAAACACAGTAGCCGACTACGTCACTGATCTCCTCCGGGTGTCAGTACCTGAGCTCTTGCTGGGCAGCGGTGGAGTCCAGTGTGTCCTCCAGCTCAGTCTTGAGGGCCTCCAGCTCCTCTCCCAGGTCCCTGCGGTTCTTCTCAGCCTTGGTGCGTGCGGCCCTCTCTAGCTCCAGGTCCTCCTGCAGCTCAGAGAGCTGGGCTTCCATCTCCCGGATCTTCTTTTGGGCCAAGTTCTTCTGGGCTGCCTCCTCCTCAATCCTGAGGGGAGGAGAGGGAAAATGGAGGGAGTTATAACATTCATTTTGCCACGAAAATACAATTTACAGAGTGATCACACTAAAGCCACTATGTATGTGATTGCAGAGATCTTGTAGAGATCCACCTGGCCAGGGCTGCCTGCAGCTCCTCCTCCTTCTTGGCCAGCTGGGCGCGGAGCTCAGCGATCTGGGCCTGCAGCTCAGCTATCTGGTCAAGGAGATCAGTAGAATCTCCCTCCAGCTTACGCCGGTTCTTCTCCAGCTCCTGACGGCCCTTCTCCTCCCTGCGCAGGCGGTCTAATAGAGAAGGAGAACGTGTTGAGGAAATAAGAGCAACTTGGTCAACATGGTGTGTGTGCTCCACCTACCCTCTAGGTCAGTGATCATGGCCTCGTGTTTGTTCTTGAGTTTCTGAAGGCTCTTGGACTTCTCCTCCTCCTCAGTCAAGTTAGAGGTGAACTCAGAGATACGCTCCTCCATTAGCTTTTTCTCCTGTGGGACACACAACCAGGAGTTCACAACATAATTGTATCCATCCACACACCTGTCTGCCCATTGGTTGTATACGGACCTTCATGAGTTTGTTGTTCTGGTCTTCAAGAACCATGACGTCCTCCTCAATCTTCTTCAGCTTGGAGTCTGTGGTCACCTTCTCCAGCTGCAGCCTCTGCCTGGCAGCCTCCTCCTCATCCAACTGCTGCTCCAGGTCCTACTCACACACACAGGAGGGGAAAGAGTTAGTACAGTGTGTACCTGCCATGCTGCACACAAAGTGTGTGTTGGTTTGTGTGTGTCTTCACCGTGATGTTCTGCTGCATCTTCTTCTTCTCTGTCTGCAGATGTGTGGCTCTCTCCTCCTCCTCCTCCACTCTGGCCTCCAGGTCATGAAGGATCTCCTCCAGCTCCTGCTTCTTTGCGGCCAGACGGGCTCTCATCTCCTCAGCCTCGGCACACAACTCTGTCTCAGCCTGCAGTTGCTCCTGCAGGGCCTGCTTCTCGGCACTCAACTGGGGGAGACAGAAACAATATGGTGTTACAGGTTCATGAATGCATTTTCAAGTTAGCTTGAGCAATTATTGTTTCATTATAAAATCAACATGTCACTTCAGGGTTGTTTCAGTGATGGATGGCCTCCATCTTACCTGGTGCTGTTTGACCTCCATCTCCTGCAGCTGTATCTCAGCATACTCCTGCCTCTCCTTCACCTTGCTCAACTCATCATCCTTGGCCTGCATCTCCTCTTCCTGCCTGCTCACCTGCAGCAGGGGCTTCACCTGGGGAGGGGGACAGTTCAGAGGAGAAGAGAAAGGCAGTTATAGGCCAGTATTCCCCCGGGGGTCTGGCTGAGTCGAGTAGCATTGTATAGGAACAACATTAGCATAAGTATGTGTACCTTGGTGAAGAGTCTCCACCACTGCCAGTTCCTGAGTTTGAGGTAGGCAGAACAGTTCCTCTGGATCACCTTCATGGCGGTCAGCTGCTGCTGTCTCCTGGCAAAGGCCCTGCAGAGCAAGCAGAGAGAGCGAGAAACACTTTGGTATCATCCAAATACAGTTATAAGACATCAGAACATTTCCACTGCAGCCATATGATAGACAGTTGGAGTCAGGGGGTCTCCTTACTTGCGGGCCACATAGCCTCTGCACCAAGCCTGGAAGCTGATGATGACGTCAGTGATCTTCATGTCTCTCTCCTCCTCCAGGTGGGCCAGCACTCCAGCCCTGAAGAACACCTTACTCTGACCAATCCTGAACAGGTTGGGATCCAGCTCCAGGCTTTTGATCTGACAGGAGGGTGAGGTATACAATCAGCTAAACTGACAACATTCCTCTCTTCATTCTAAATGAGTGACAATGTTCTAGAACAAGATATAATGCCCTTCTCTTACCATGAGCACACAGGCCTGTTTGCCATCCATGAAGCCCTTGGGGATGGAGTTGGGAGTGAGGATCTCATACCTTAGAGAGAGAAAAGGTATATGCATGGGCTCAGTGTGACTCAACTCACTAAAAGCAACATACACAGCATGATGCAACAACAATATGAGGTTAAGTTGGGGAACTGGTGAAAATAGACATTTGTATACAGCCACAGTGGGAGTGTTCACGGTACCTCTGTCTGAACTCCTGGAAGACGATACGGTTGGGGAAGCCCTGTCTGCAGATACGGATCCCCTCCAGAACACCATTACACCTCAGCTGGTCCAGAACCAGGTGGGGGTCTAGCTTACCAGCCTGTAAGGGAGGGAAGAAAGGGAACATGTTTAGATGTAAATAAAAAAAAGCTGCCAACACCACTAACATAAGCTGCGGGTGTCTATGTTGCGTACTGTGTTCGATGGCATCTTGAGAGAAACTATTGTTTGAATGTTTTCACTGGTGGAGTTGATCAACTGGTACCTTCTTCTCGTGGTTGGGGATGATGCAGCGAACGAAGTTGGGATTGGTGTTCCTCAGAGTGGCCATGAGCTTGGACAGCTGCTCCTTGTAAAGCTGGCCCACCGTGCGGAACATGCCCTTACGGGTCTTAAAGGCACCAGGCATCTCAGACATCCCTGCAACCTTATCCAGGCCCACGATACGATCCACTGAGAGGGGAAGACAGAAGAAAGAGGAGAAAGGGTGCCGTGAGATAGGAGGCTTTCACATGAGGATATCTAACCAGGCAAACTCCACACAGTGAAAACAAACCACAACATAATACATGAAGCAGAGTATAATGGTGATGGGGGAGATCCCATCTCTCCATGGGGGATGGTGAGAGAGATGACTGACGGGTTCAAAACCAGTGACACCACAACACTGGGTGAATGCAGAGAGGATAAATACAGTAGGAAGGGGGATTTGGGGAATAAGAGGGGTCACAAAATGCCAGTGAAGCGTGGGGGGGGGAAATCACACTAGAACGAGACGCAACTCGATGCAGTGAGTGAAGTGTGTGTAGGTAACTGCTTACACTATGCGACCAGCTTCATGTCAAATGTGTGGTGCGAACCAACATACTATGTGGAAATCAATGTTTGTGACAAACTGTGCATTTGTGGGCATGTTTTTATTGGTGACGACGGAACCAAACCCATGCAGTATATACCCATTGCTGCAGTACCCATGAGCAACACCAGGGGTCCCAAACCACACTATTACACAGAGGGAGAGAGGAGAGTCCAATGAAAGAGCAACAAGTGGCAGATCTCACTGCACACAGAGCTGGGGGGGGGGGGGGGGGGCAGTCATTACAACCCCTTGTAAAACAAATTAGATCTAATAAATCAACATTGAGCCACATGGAAAACAGGGTATGAGCACAGGATAAAAACATAGGCAGTTGATGCTGAGAAGAGGGAAAGGTTCATATTAGTGTGAACATAAGGATGAGCAGAATTGGAGTAAATAAAGGAGACTGAAAATATATGAAAAAAAACAGTCACCTGAATCTGAGTGGAGAAAAGGAAAACGCTGATAAAAATAAGCTCTCTGAGACCTCTGTAACTCTGAGACCCAGTAAGAGGGAGAATAACAGACAAAAATGGGTCGTACAGAGGAGCAGATGGATAGAAACCAAAACAGAGAGTGAACAGGTAAGAACAATGGTCCAGGCACCAGACATTGGATACGAGACAAGAGAGAAAAGTGGATATGAGACAGGAAGAGACCCTTCACTGAAAACATAGCAGCAATTCCCAGCATGAAGGTTAATCCACTTAAGTCGGTTCTTCTTACTGGTTGCTAACTCATCATTGGCTGAACTCACCATCCTTCCAGAGTTCAGACACAAACTTGTCAGTGGACTGGTTGAGCAGCGTGGCCACGTTGTCGTTCAGAGGGTCCATGTTCTTCATCAGCCACTCGTCAGCCTTGTAGTCCACCTGAGGAGACGGCACAACATATATAGACAATACTATTACACAAGGTTTGCCTGGGACATGATGTCCAAGTGCACACAGTTTAAGCAGAGTCTAAACGTCGCCTTCATTACTGGTCCGTTTACCTTCCCGGCGTAGTGAATGATGCAGAAGTCAGCCTCATCTTTCAGTTTCTTGGGCTTGTGGAACTTTGAGTGGGTGCCCTGCTCCTGCAGGACCTTCTCCACAAAGCTCTTGTCAGTGGCTTTGGGGAACCAGCACTCCTCATCCAAAAGGGCCAGGATACCAGGGGGGCTAGCCTGAGGGAGAGCAGAGAACAAGGCTTACAGAGAGACCAGGGAGCCTGGAGGTGCAGAATAGCATGGGACTGAACTGAAAGAGATGGAGGGAGGGAGGAGGAGAGAGAAGGGGAGGTAGCAGGTGGAGAGATATGGGAGAAAGGGATGAGACTGTAGGGAGTGAGGTTAACCAGGAGTTACATACAGGGAAGAGTGAGTGAGAAAGGGAGTATACAGTACATTATTAAAGGTAGGGAGATACAAAGGGTCAGAGGGGTAGACTCACAGGCTTCTCAATCAGGTCGATGCAGGGCTGCAGGTCCAGGCCGAAGTCGATGAAGCTCCACTCGATGCCCTCCCTCTGGTACTCCTCCTGCTCCAGGATGAACATGGTGTGGTTGAACAGCTGCTGCAGCTTCTCGTTGGTGTAGTTGATGCACAGCTGCTCAAATGAGTTCAGCTAGAGGAGAAAGAGAAATTGTCAGAAAGTGCATTCACCATGAACAAAAACTAGGAGGCTCAAGTGTCTATTTGTCCCCTTTTCCTAGTCTGCAGTGATGTGAAAGAACTAGACAGGTGAAAAAGGATTCCCTGTAGGCATCCACCCCCATTCTGTCTTTGTAGATAAGTGGAAATGGCGAGAGAAGAGGAAATCACTTTAAACAAATATACCCTCTGGGTCTTACTCAAGACATTGTAATCTCGTTGGTCTTTCCCCCACTCCAGTTTACCTCAAAGATCTCAAAGCCAGCGATGTCCAGGATGCCGATGAAGGAGGCTCCCTGTCTCTTGGTCTTGTCCAGGGCCTTGTTGATCCTCATCACCAGCCAGCGGAACATCCTCTCGTAGGTGGCCTTGGCCAGGGCCTCCACTGCAAACTCAGCCTGTTCCTGGGTCTGGGCCTTCTGCACGTAGTCCCTGCCCACCTTGATACGAGGGGACAGGATGGCACGGGTGAAGTCTGTCACGCTCATGCCCATCAGGTGGCACACCTTCTGAGCAGCTGTGATAGGGAGGGACGGGGGACAGAAAGACATAGGGTTGAGAGGGAGGGATCCCCCAGGGAAAAACAGTTTGATGCCTACAGCAGTGCATGGAGCTAGACTTTGAAACCAGAAATAAATCACTTCGAAGCGCGCTTTGAGGCAAGCAACACCGAGGTACGCAACACTGAGGCATGCATGAGAGCATCAGCTGTTCCGGGCGACTGTGTGATCACGCTCTCCGTAGCCGACGTGAGTAAGACCTTCAAACAGGTCAGCATTCACAAGGCTGCGGGCCCAGAAGGCTTACCAGGACGTGTGCTCCGGGCATGTGCTGACCAACTGGCAGGTGTCTTCACTGAAACTAACATCATGTCCCTAATGGAGTCTGTAATACCAACATGTTTCAAGCAGACCACCATAGTCCCTGTGCCCAAGAACATGAAGGCAACCTGCCTAAATGACTACAGACCCGTAGCACTCACGTCCTTAGCCATGAAGTGCTTTAAAGGCTAGTCATGGCTCACATCAACACCATCAACCCAGAAACCCTAGAACCACTCCAATTTGCATACCACCCAAACAGATCCACAGCCGATGCAATCTCTATTGCACTCCACATTGCCCTTCCCCACCTGGACAAAATGAACACCTATGTGAGAAAGCTATTCATTGACTACAGCTCAGCGTTCAACACCATAGTTCCCTCAAAGCTCATCACTAAGCTAAGGATCCTGGGACTAAACACCTCCCTCTGCAACTGGATCCTGGACTTCCTGAAGGGCCGTCCCCAGGTGGTCAGGGTAGGTAACACATCTTCCACACTGATCCGCAACACTGGAGCCCCCCAGGGGTGCATGCTCAGTCCCCTCCTGTACTCCCAGTTCACCCACGACTGCATGGTTAGGCACAACTCCAACACCATCATTAAGTTTGCAAACGACACAACAGTGGTAAGCCTGATCACCGATGAGACAGCCTATAGGGAGGTCAGAGACCTGGCCAGGTGGTGCCAGAATAACAACCTATCCCTCAACGTAACCAAGACTAAGGAGATGATTGTGGACTACAGGAAAAGGAGGACCGAGCACGCCCCCATTCTCATCGACGGGGCTGTAGTGGAGCAGGTTGAGAGCTTCAAGTTCCTTGGTGTCCACATCAACAACAAACGACAATGGTCCAAACACACCAAGACAGTCGTGAAGAGGGCATGACAAAGCCTATTCCCCCTCAGGAACCTAAAAAGACTTGGCATGGGTCCTGAGATGCTCAAAAGGTTCTACAGCTGCAACATTGAGAGCATCCTGACTGGTTGAATCACTGCTTGGTACAGCAATTGCTCGGCCTCCGACTGCAAGGCACTACAGATGGTAGTGCATACGGCCCAGTACATCACTGGGGCTAAGCTGCCTGCCATCCAGGACCTCTACACCAGGCTGTGTCAGAGGGAAGCCCTAAAAATTGTCAACGACCCCAGCCATAGACTTCTCTCTATTACTGCATGGCAAGCTGTACCGGAGAGCCAAGTCTGGGACAAAAAGGCTTCAACAGTTTTTGCTGCTACTCTGTTTATCATATATGCAGTCACTAACTATACATTCATGTACATACTACCTCAATTAGCCCGGTTTACCAATGTGCGGAGAGCAGTGGTTGGTTGGGCTATCTGCATTGTGTCCCCCCACCCACCAACCACTCTTTCACGCTACTGCTACTCTCTGTTCATCATATATGCATAGTCATTTTTAACATACCTACATTTACATACTACCTCAATCAGATTGACGAACTGGTGTCTGCATGTAGCCTCCCTACTGTTATTTTTCACTGTTGTTTTATTTCTTTACTTACCCATTGTTCACCTAATACCTTTTTTGCACTATTGGTTAGAGCCTGTAAGTAAGTATTTCACTGTAAGGTCTACACCTGTTGCATTCGGCTCACATGACAAATACACTGATGTGATTAGTTAATTCTGGTGGACTGAAGTGTATAATCTGCTGGTCAGTAGAGTGTAATTGACAGATACTAGGATCTCCTTTTTAGGATCAAACCAGCCCACATAAAGGTTTGCTGTACCTGTGTCATCAGGCATGGAGGCCTGGTCTGAATGGCGCTCCTTCTTAAAGCTCATGTTGCCCAGCTGGAGCACTGAAGACACCACCTTCAGTAGACCTGCATGAGGAGACCAGAGGTTAGAGTCACACCCGCCAAAATAAACCAGTGAGAGGGTAGTGTGTCCCGTCCTCCCCCTCACCAATCTGCTCGTCCTCTGGAATACCCATGATCCTAAAGGCCTCCAGGGTCTCGGTGAACAGGTCCTTATCCTGCTGGCCAGGGATGGTCACGTTTCCATTGACCAGGAAGCGGTAGTTGTTGTAGCCCTCCAGACACAGCTCGGCTGAGGGGAGCACAGAGTTATTAAATCTGATATGCACAGTTAGCTGTACTTGATCAAGGTGATAATGGAGGCTTACAACGCAGTTTGTCTCCAGCACCAGTGAGCATGTAATAGAAGACATGGAAGGTCCTCTCGTCTTTGGCCTGGCGGATGGCACGGGACTTCTCCAGCAGGTCTGGTGGTTAGACCGTCAAGGAGCCACTCATTCAGACTGGATTGTGAGCTTCTACTGGCCAGGGCAAGTGTGTGTGACTTACTTGTTTAGTTTACTGTAAAGACAGGTGTCTGGAGTTAATTCTGTAGGCTATAGATTGATGTGTAGTTTATTTAACTAGACAAGTCAGTTAAGGGCGGCAGGGTAGCCTAGTGGTTAGAGCATTGGACTAGTAACCAGAAGGTTGCACGTTCAAACCCCCGAGCTGACACGGTACAAATCTGTCGTTCTGCCCTGAACAGGCAGTTAACCCACTCGGCCGTCATTGAAAATAAGAATTTGTTCTTACCTGACTTGCCTAGTAAAATAAAAAGGTACATTTTTTTTTTTAAAGAAAAAAATTATTATTTACGACAGCCTACCCCGGCCAGACCCTAACCTGGATGGCACCGGGCCAATTGTGCACCGCCCTATGGGACTTCCAATCACAGCCAGTTATGATACAGCCTGGATTCAAACTAGGGTGTCTGGAGTGACACCTCTAGGACTGCGATGCAGTGCCTTAGACCACTGCGCCACTCAGGACCCCAAACTATTGTATATTTCAAATGAGGGAGTGAATTTCATTGTGGTTAACATAGTATGAAGGATACAGGTTTCAATGTTGGCCCCCACGATGTATCCGTTGACGTCGAAGTTAATCCTGATGAATTTTCCCTGGGAGAGAGAGAACATAGTGAATGACTAAGGAAGCAGGAAATACTTGTCCAACAGAAAAAAGAAAAAGCATCGCTAAGAGATTATTATTTTTTTATTAAAAAAAATTCTTACGAATCGGGAGGAGTTGTCGTTCTTCACAGTCTTGCCGTTTCCAAAGGCCTCCAGGATGGGGTTAGCTTGCAGCAGCTGCTTCTCCAGCTCACCCTAGAGGACAAACACAGAACCGCTCTATCAACCAATGACTTTATCCCATTGAATTCTTTAAACCACCACCTCCTTATAAGGACACATCTAGATTAGTACAAATTCTATAGTGACACTAACAGGACATGCCATTTGTCATTTCTCAGCAGTGGGATCAAACAGTGAATACCTTTGGTGATTCCAATGGATGATTCATCGTCACGCATTGT
The DNA here is from genome assembly GCF_036934945.1 of Oncorhynchus masou masou. Taxonomy (NCBI): domain Eukaryota; kingdom Metazoa; phylum Chordata; class Actinopteri; order Salmoniformes; family Salmonidae; genus Oncorhynchus; species Oncorhynchus masou. Next base: position 7,821,678 of record NC_088226.1, read on the forward strand.
GAGAACTACAGTCATCTGCTTTTAATTTACTCTAGTTTCACTTCATTGTGAGGATTTCAGTTGTTTAAACATTTGATTTGTGTTTGGATGTTCCCTTTCTACGCCAAGTCCATAATTTAAGTTAAGAATTCACACAACTGCATTACCTTACTTATGGAGAAAATAAAACAAACTGCATGCAGACCATTGAATATCACAACACCCGGGAACACATACACAAGTACACAATACCCCACACACAGCGCAGTGTTAGTGCCCACACCTTGACACCCAATGGACGACCCTGCGGCCCTCATCAGTAACCCTTCACCCAGAGTAACCCCCAGACCCCATGCAGAGAACTGAATGTCAATATTCACTAGACTGACATTAAGTATACACAACCCCTACAGCCAGAAATCTGTACATAGTACACACTGAGCTCTACTGCAGACTGTTGTTGTACAGGTGGATCCATGCACATGACTCCATCTAAAATGCCACTAGTAATACTACAGTGAATTTCAATTTTAAAAGGATATATACATGGACAGGAAAGCCTACTGATAACCTTCAAGAGTCTGCTACAGCTGAGGCTGTGTCAACATGTGAGGAGCTTGATGCATATTGGGTGGAAATCACTTCAATCCACCCAATAAAAATACAGACCTCACACTAATATTCTTACATAGCCTAGCAGTTAAGAGGTTGGCCAGTAACCGAAAGGTTGCTGGTTCGAATCCCCAAGCAACTAGGTGTAACATCTGTCAATGTGCCCTTGAGCAAGGCACTAACACTAATTGCTCCTGTAACTCTTCCTGGATAAGAATATCTGCTAAAAAAGACTGCTATAGTAGTGGCTTTGTCAATGTTATCAATCTGAGGAGCTCACTGAACCTTTTTCCTGAATCTTCAAGGACAATGTTTAAAACCAATCCCTAACTAATCCTATACATTACACCACTATGAGGCTTTAAACGGTAGTAAGGAGCAGGGAATAATGGATATGATGACTGGTAGGAAGCATCCCCAGTGAACGAACACACGTATACAATTAGTCCACTGGTATCACAATGCACACAGCAACTCAGTGAGTTTGTCCAGAGATCTTTAAAATGGTGTAGACGAAGAGTGAGAAATGGAGGGGGAGCTGTGAGAGAACGTTGACCAGATCTCTGAACAGACACACTGGAACACACACACAGCAAGCAGACATGGAGTCGTAAACACATCAAGCACACTTCTGGAACCACCAGGGGGAAAACAAAGGATCAACAGCGTTATGCAAAATCCAGCCAGACTTGTCAAACTGCAGAGCTGTTTACTCATTAAAAATCTTTAAACATAGTATTTAAAGAAGATCAAATCAACAATACAAAAAGGGATGCCCTCAGTTTTGTCTGGCTGAATTCTAATGGCAATTTCCCCTTTAATAAAGAAGATTCCTTCCTCTGGACTGACACTGGTCATGTGTACACTTCCAAGTGACCCACTAGCCCACCACAGAGCACGCTCCAGCAGCACGGGGGAGGAGGGAGAGACAGCGCAAGAGCCAGGAAGAGGGAGGAAGGGTGTGGAGGAGGAGATCCAGAGATGTGTGATGGGAGAGGAAGGAAGGGGGTGAAGGGACAGGGTAACTCACATGTGACAGGAACGAGCTGGTCTGTTGATGGGAAAAGAGAAACACACAACCTCAAAGGAATGATAGATACAGATACTGGTCTGCTTTCAGAAAAGACTGGGCCTCTCTTGAACCCTGTAGTCACAGCTGCATCTATCACAGGGGTGGCCAACTACAGCACTGCAGGGTTACATTTTGTCTCATGGCTTTATAGAGTTGACCGGAGGTCACTTTGATTCAGCTCAGCCGCTGGAGGAGGAATGTCAACAAAAGGAATAATATAGTCAGTCCACTGTGGTTTAGATATGACACTATGAACCAGCTACCAATGGAGTTTAATCTACCTTCTGCTGTGCTACGGTCAGTCTTAAAGAACCAAGACTGGCCCACCCTTATTTAGAGGTCCTCTATGGCACCATAGAGCGGTGTGACTTATAGGTGCTGCTTCTATCCAAGACCTGGAACAATATGGCGATGGCTTGACAATGATGTAATGTTAAGTACCACTGGCAACACTATTTCTCAAACGCACATACAATCACAGTACAAGTAGTTGAACATTGAGGACTCCGAAAAGCCTGGTCCTGAGCTGATAAAGGACCACGTCAGAGAGTGAGGGAGAGGTCGAGAGCATGGTGGAGAAGAAAAAAAGGAATGGGAAGAGAGTAGAGGGAGAAACAGAGAGGAGAGGGTAAAGATCAGAGGGAATTATGAGAGAATAGTAGAGTAGATGAGGACTGACCTGGTCTTTCTTGGTCTTGTGGGAAGAGGCCACATGGGCCAGATACTGAATGACCTTCTTGGTGTTCTCCGTCTTCCCAGCACCAGACTCTCCTCTGTGGAAGAGAAAAGGAGGACAGAAGCAAAAAAAATAAGTCAATCAGTTGTCAGCAATATCACAACTAACGCTGTAATATTTCAAGGTTATGTTGAGAGACAAAGATTTGCTGTTCATAGGGTTTTGTGCTCAAGACTCACGTGCAAAGAATGGACTGGTCTTCACGGTCTGTGAAAAGAGGTGGGGCCAAGATTTTTTTTTAAAGGTAGATATTTCATGGTTTAAGTTTGGATTGAACAACATGAGGGGACAGTTGAATTCAATAGTGACAATAGTTTCTGCTACTATTTGTAGCCCATCATGGGTGCTTGTTGTGCAGAGGAACTTCAGTTCCATTGTCAGAACTGAAGTATGTTTTTGCCAGCTGGCTTTAAATAAAATGTGAATTCTTCAGTGTGTATTTGTTAACTCAGGAGCACATGCACCACATTTGTCTCTGAAACAGGAAGTGCATTGGTCACACAGGAAATCAATATCCAGCTTCCTGTGAATGGAAAGGGTGATGCCTTTTAACCAACAAGTCAATGAACCATCCCCATGCAAATACTGCATGGTAACTCCCTCTTCTAGTTAAATGATTCCCTTTACTTCAATGGAGGCCAACAATGGACTAACAAGACAAGAGGGAGTGAATGGACAGCCTGACAAAGCCAAACAGTACATCAAGATAATGGGTCTGGGAAAGAGTACTGAGAATGTACTGTATGTAACCTACATCCCCTTACAGACTGACTAATGGCCTTTCCTTGGTTATGGAAGGCAGGAGCCCTCAGAAATCTAGGCTAATTCTTCACTACTTAAATGCAGACTTTTAGAGCCAAGTCTGCCTGGAGGAGTCGAAACCGATTCATATCTTATAGGCAAATTATCTTACTAAACATGGATGGTAAAATACTACCAATTACCCTTGTATTCAGATGAGTAAAATTTGCTAGGTTACTTACTACGATGTGGTAAAAAAGGACCTTTGCTTACCCTGCATCATGCTCCTGTAGGCCGTGTCAGTGATGGCATAAATATGGGGGGGCATTTCATGCCTCTTCTTGCCCTTGTACATATCCACAATCTCTTCTGAGTAGATGGGCAGATTCTTATAGGGGTTTATAACCACACAGAAGAGCCCAGAGTATGTCTGTGATACAAAGAGAAACACTTGTTAATATTAGTTACTGAACATACATGCGCTCCTCCATCCATGTCCTGAACCAAGAACACTAGGGATTATACAGTCGGACTTGACTGGTCTTATTACAATGGATTTTGGCTAGAGACGTCATTTCAATTAAAATTCCACTGTCGATGTTAGTGAGAGATTGCAGTAGAATCACTGACCTGCCAATGTAATAGTTTAAACTGACTGCATACTATATCACTGATGGTCTACAGCCAAAAACAAGACTGGACAGATGTGAATGGGGAAATCATAGTGAACATTATCTTCTGAATCTAACCCTCTCGTCAACACCAGCTCCATACTTTATTTCCCAATCTCCCTCCCTGACTACAGCCAGAGGCTGGGCTAGATCAGGCATGTTTCACAATCACAAAGTGCTTCTACCAAACAGTGACATCAGAGGTGATTTCACCCCAGCCCCTCTGTCCCTTTCCATATACCCCTCTAAACCCTCATCTTGGTATGGGCATCTGGAGAGTCTCTCCTCCCCACTTCATTTATGTTCATCCGCCCTCCATATTTCTGTTTCCTTCCCTCTCAGCTATATTCCTGTCCTCCCCATTGCGCCGTGCCCTTGCTTCTGGTCTGGTAGTTGTCTCTGCCTCTCCCAAGAGGGGGGTTTTCAGAAGGGTAGCCGGTCCTGTGGCGTACAACACGGCAATACCCAAACCCCAAGAGGGCCAGGGTGTCTTGACTTAACCGGGTCAAAGCCCAATGTAGCAGGCACCAAATCACTCCCAGTCGTGGACAGAGGGATAAATGGCATTATGGGGGAACAATAATTAGAGCACGCAATAATTAGAGCACGATTTACATTCCATATCCATTTAACTTCCAGCTCTGCCTGAAACTCAACTCTGAACAGCTTTACTCCTCCCCCCGCATTGTGTCCCTCTTTCCTTCCTCCCCACAGAGAGTATTGTTCCCTGCAGATTCCTGTTTACAGCAGTACCCCAAACACAGAAGGAGAGTAAGAGAGGGGAGCCAGAAAGGACTGAACATACTCGTATGTTTGGTAAACAGATTACAGCCTTTCGTTTGGGGTGGCAACCTGCACACAATGGGTCATCTGACACAATGGGCTTAATGGTGGTAATGAGGCTAGGAAGGAGGTCTACCTGGTTTGGAACCAGGCCAAGTTGTGACATGAGCAAAGTGCTTTCATAACCAGCATTAAGCAAAACCTTGGATAACATCTAAATATTTTTTAAAGAGTCAAATATTATCAGCTCTCGTATTTAAAAAAAATGTTTAACACCTTTATTTTACTAGGCAAGTCAGTTAAGAACAAATTCTTATTTTCAATGATGGCCTAGGAACAGTGGGTTAACTGCCTTGTTCACGGGCAGAACGACAGATTTGTACCTTGTCAGCTCGGGGATTCGATCTTGCAACCTTTCGGTTACTAGTCCAACGCTCTAACCACTAGGCTACGCTGCCGCTCCGATGAGGGGGCAAGAGTGAGTCAGAAGTGTTCACATGAACACAGAGTACTGATTGACACTTGTATCATACAATGAGGCAAGGTCCTTCAGTTCAGTGTGTGCCTGGGGTGTAATACTCACGTAGATGAGGCCAGAGTAATATCTCTCCTTGAGGTTGTGCAGCACAGAGGCCTCATTCAGGCAGGTGAGCTCGGCCATGTCTTCCACTTTGCTGAACTTGGGCGGGTTCATCTTCTGGATGTCGTCCTTGTTGACTTTAACCTTCTTGCCAGAGTCTGCCAGCTCCACCAGGCACTCTTCACCTCGCTCCTCCTTCACAGATCCCGCCTCGAAGCCCAGCCGCTCCGACGGCACCCACACCAGCTTCTTGGTGGCCCAGTCTGCCTGGGCCAGAGGGTTGTTGACCATGTTGCGGTCCACATATAGGAACTTGTCTGCGTCCGTCGCCATGGTTGCTGTGGAAAGAGACCCGGAAGTTGGTTAGGGCTGGGAAATAGAGCATTTAGTTGTAGTACCAATTCAATTTAGTTAGACCTCAACCAACAAACCTGATGTAAATGAGCAACAGTCCTGACAAACTGAGCCAAGTTAACAAAGACTTCTCTTAAACAACAAAGCATTATCTTGCATCAATCCCCAAAACAATGTGGGCATGAACTGTCATTTCCCCATTGCGTCAATCTCTATCTGCAATACCCATGGGATTGTTCGGAGGTAAAGATAGCCACTGCCCAGAAAGTTTGTTGGGTTGTGAGTTGATGTCTGTCAGAGAGGTCTGGTCCCTGGCCGTTTGTCTTGATGTAATGTCTGAGGAATGCAGAGGTCACCAATGTTTCCTCTACAACTTGGAGTGCTCAGGTTCGGTCAGTTCAACATAAAACAAACTAATCTCAACGAGGCCCCACGTTTCTGGCAACCACTACGGATGCTAATCAAATTACGGGGCGCACTCCCTCTCCAGCCAAGGCGGCCTCTAACAAAATGTAACTTAGTGCTGTAAAACTTATTTGTGGTAATGTGCAACATGTGCTGACCATCTCATCCAAATTCCCGGTTTTGGGAAAGACTTCATTGATTACATGCTTGGAGGAAAATCTTCAAAACAATTTGCGATTCACAACGTTCAGTTTCTAGGTATGAGGAGCACGTCAGAGTGGGAGGTGAATTGACTGTTGTACATAATGAGGCCTGAGGAACCTCCCATATTCAAAAACAAAAGTTAGAGAACATTCAAGGGACTTCAAGTCTAAATATTCCCCCCCTCCCCCAAAAAATGGTGTTAAAGGCCTAAACACAATGTTCAGTCTTGGATCTTGTTTACAAAGCTTGTGTAAAACACAACCACAATGCCAGAGGTGAGCGACATGGCTTGCAGGCCCAAACAGGACCGGTTCACAGCTCATAAACAACATCTCTAAGTCATTGAAGTCAGTTCCATGGTGTAACCCACATGGAGACACTAGACAAGTATTACCAGAATCCAGTGGGGGTGAGGGACGGGTAATTCATAACGTTTAGCTATACACAGAGGTAGAGATAAGGGAAGGCCATTATCTGAACGTTCCAATAACGGGAGCATTGTGCTTTCCCACCACCGCCAGGGTCGTTAGCCTAAAACTTTCCTTCGCTCCCTAGGGTAGAAATAAAAGTTGAAATTTTACAACTGGCTCTGTTATGTTTACATATTCAATGTTGCAAAACAGCAAACACTCAAAAAGGTTACAAGTTCAAGATATTTTTCCACTACCATACTTATGAGCTCTGTTTGTTGGCAGAGTTTGTTTGGATAATTTGGAAATGCAATTGGTGAAAAAACATTTGGGTGGGGAGGGGGGTTACAGGTGGCAAGTTCTCCTACATTGCCTGCAGTCAAAGATATTCTTACGAAATAGCACATCATTGAATGTGAGATTTACCTGCTGTAGAATGGGAAACATGTATTTTATAGGCATATTAACCTACACTGGGGGAAATGCAGTCTACTTGCCCTAGCCTTTGTGTGCAGTAGAGGTTTGAGAATGTACAGAGAAGGGCTGTACTGCATTGGATATGGGCATTGCTGACAGAAAGGGTTATGAGAAATACTAAATGGCACATTAAGCCTGATGTACGTCAGGCAACCAGGAAGGGAACCAAGACTGTAGCACCATTCCTCTCCCTCAGAGCTCCACAGCTGACTTCCATCACAACACCCTCCCCTTTCCCAACTCTGTTTCTCAACTCTTACTTCCCAGTTTCCTGCTTTAGAGTGAGGTACCCCACAAATGAGTCCCCCCGGACTCCTCTCGGTCAGCTCCAGTCTCCCTCTCCCCACCCCCCCTCTGTTTATCCAGTCTTCCAGGGTCACATTCCTCCCATACTGACCCTTTATCAGAGACAGGGAGCAAAGGAACACTGCACATTTCTTTCCTCTTACCACCATCAGTCTCTCCTGGTCTTCCCTTCCAGTCCTTCTGCCCCTTTTCCCCATCACAGGGTCAGTCAAGCCCGGGGGGTTTAAGGGTCGCACACGTCGCAACGAATGTGGATCTCCAGTTGGTCTACTGATCGTTCAGCACGCTGTTGATGTCTGACGGATCACATTTTTGCGCAATTCTACATGTAAAGTATTTTTTGGCAAAGTACTCTCAGCAGGCAAACACTATTGGTGTGTTCGAGCCCTTAAACACTCAAAATACATCACCTATCCCTGGCAGTGCACCCACAGGCTGTACAGTAAAACAGTTAGACTGTGTGCAGTGGTGAAGCCAGTGGCCTTCAGACAGTCCCTTGACTGTGGCAGGGCCTAACTATCTGCAACGTTAGGCAAACAAATCAGCAACCACACCAAGGGGCAGTCTAGTCAGTTCCATGCAGTCCTAACACAGCTAATGCCGACTTCAATAGTTAACTATTGTTTTCCTGCTTGGCAAAAACAAGCAGTGGGGAGTACAGCCTCAACACACCAATGCTCTGGGATTGATTACATTTACATTTAAGTCATTTAGCAGACGCTCTTATCCAGAGCGACTTACAAATTGGTGAATTCACCTTCTGACATCCAGTGGAACAGCCACTTTACAATAGTGCATCTAAATGATTCTTATAAGCGTCAGCTCGGCTAACGTGGGCGTGCAGCATGAAGAGAAGAAAAAAAACGTGTAGCCTTCATGAAAACAAACTCAAACATGCAGCTCAAACATATACAGGACATCTGTGAAGTGGAGGCAGGATGGGGGCCAGAGAGTTCAGCTTGCATGGTCTACCAGCAAGACATGGATAAGCCAGCAGGATAGGAATATAACCCAATGATATTGAACAGAAACAATGATAAAATGAGACTTCAAAAAGGAGAGCATGCAGCCGTTTTGGACGACCCTGGGGAGGGAGGGAGGGGGAGCAGAGGCCTGTGCCGTGTCCTATACACGTTGTCTTGACACAGATTAGTCCGTGACGCATCTCCATCCATCTCCTGAGAGCAGCAGGACTACATTTATAACCACATTTATTCTTTTCATAGTCATTCTATGGAAGGTGCTCTACATTGAAAGGTGAAGACGACCTAAAGTGTGATGGTCAGCCGTTGCCATTGATAGACACTGCCTAGCCTGTACATGGCATTAAGAGAACACTGGGTAGACCCACGTCTTTAATTATGACTCAGAGTCCCCACCAAAGTCCACAGCTTTCTGTCTGGCCACCAAAGTCCACAGCTTTCTGTCTGGCCACCAAAGTCCACAGCTTTCTGTCTGGCCACCAAAGTCCACAGCTTTCTGTCTGGCCACGTCTTCACTCAACCTGGGACGCCACTAAGCCTGAAGCCCAGTACCGCGCAGCTGCAAGGCCTCCCCATGTCTTGTCACGTTAAACTCTGTTCAGCTGTACAAACACTCATCTATTGAAGGTTGGCTACATTGAGATTAGCCGTTCTGGTAGTTACTCAAGCAAAGTTACACATTAATGAAGGCGACACGTGGAATACAAGGAAACCAATCCCTCCTACAGTCCCTAAATGTTATCGGACCTATCACAATCAATGACTAGCCAACATGTCACTGAAGGCTAAGAAAACCAACATCTAGGAAGAGTGGTGCTTAGTCAGTGTAGTGGTCTACCATAGAAGCGGAACCCTGTGCCGAACAACAAGAGGGAGGAGAGAGGGTGGTTTTAGAACCGACGTCACAGAGACAAGAATGAAGGCACAAAGGGAGGAAGTAAAGAGTGTCCTTGTCAACGCCTGGCAGTCTCGTTAAAAGGGACACCAAAGGCTACTTGCTCTTCAGAGCCATCCCTCCCTCCTTCGCTGCTCCACTCATTCCATTCCAGCTCAGTGCCTTCCCACCCAGAGTTATGCTGAGTCGCTGGAAAAGCCAAGGTCTTGACCCTCCATCTCGTCAGTCAGCAACCAAAGGCAACATTTAAAGCCTGACCATATACAATAAGCCTTGCATCCCACCAGCCACATTATAAAGTGGTTAAACAGACGTGGCCAACTGGCAATGGTATGTCTCCATTGACTGGAATATTAATAAAACCGTTAATACATCCTCCTCTCATATCACATCCCGTCTGTCCTGTCTGTCCCTACTCTAGTTCATCAGATGGTCTCTTGTTGGGTCCAGTCTAGCATGGTCAGTCTTGAATGCATGTTAAGCTTCAACGGCCTATCCCTCCATCCCTTTCCCTCTGACCTTACCTCTGGCTTTCCTAGTCCTCTCCACTGTGACGCCCTGAGGGAGAGAGTGTGACCGCCAGACGAGGCCAAAGGGCAGGAGAGGTGGAGTGTGTTTAAGTTCATTATGGACTCAGACACCATCACTCTGCCTAAAACAGGGGAGGGAGGGGGAGCCGAGGAGAGAGAGGGAAGAGGAAATGACAGAGGGAAAACTGTTTTGCCATTTGTGGAACGTGGTTGTGTGAATTCTTGCAGATTGCGCCAGGGGACACCGTTGAAACGAGAAGTTCTCAGCCCTCTGCAGACTGTGCAGTAAATTAAGTCCTGGAAACTAACCACACTCCATGACAAACCCTTATCCACTATTTTTCCACATTCCTCACTAGAGATGCACGTAAAACTGGAACTCTAAGCAACCTGTTAGTCTAGCAGCACCATAAAGTGAATAACTGATTTGAACTGTCCAGTTTAGATCTAATGACAGACATTTCCTTTAGATTTGTTCTATTAACTGTACTGGTTGACAACCAGTAGATGTCACTCTGACAAACACCTAAAAACAATGATTTGGGGTCAAAGGGATGATGAAATGGCTCATATTTCTGTCGTTTTGACAGCCATATTGGACATGGTTGGCTTTTAAAATTTGCACCCACTTGCTGAACAAGCGAAAGCACATTGGATATTAGATAATGGTTACATAAGCCTTTTAACTGTTGTGAAAGAATGCTGGAGGGAGTCATACATACCCGCTTCCTTGGTCACTTAAATAAACATGTCTTTCTAAACCCTACTCAGGAGACAAAGCATCTTTCACCTGACCGTGAACACTGAACATTTCTTCTCATCATTATTTTCACTTAGGGGTTAGCAGACCAAAGGGAGGGGATGGTTTAGTATCTCCTCATCTCTGACTAGAAGTCTTATCTACAGTATAAGAGCACTCCCTTTGAATCACTATAGTCTAGGCTACATGAAGACAACAAATAGTGTGCAGCGTTTATGGAAGCTATTCACAAGTCAAAAAGCACTCACGGCCAGTTGAACATGTGCTGTATATGGAACCTGACCTGCATTTGTGTTGACGGAGAAATAAAATATGGAGTGGCAGTGAGAGGGACGTCCCTGTGCAGAGAGCATTTCAGTGTGAAACTGTTTGAGTGCTCAAGTTAACTGCTTTGGGCAATGGCCAGTCTGACACATACATGTATACACACCTTCAAAACCAAACATCAAGTGCGCAGATGACACAAGTTCTATTTTCTGACATGCAAGGTAGCTTTTCACCACCCACATGGTGTAAAAGACCGCTACCTATCTAATAATCTGCTTCTCGCCATTAGTTACATAGAATTTAAAAAATAAACACAATATATATAGTTTTGGTTTTCTGTTTCATGAGCTGAAATAAGTTTGCAGAAATGTTCCATATGCACAAAAAGATTCTCAAATGTGGCTACATCACTCTTCATGAGCATTTCTCCTTTAGCAAGATAATCCACCTGACTGGTGTGGCATATCAAGAAGCTAGTTAAACAGCATGATCATTACACATGTGCAACTTGTGTTGGGGACAACAAAAACACTAAAATGTTCAATTGTCACACGACACAATGTCACAGATGTCAAGTTGAGGGAGTGTGCAATTGGCATGCTGACTGCAGGAATGTCCACCAGAAATGTTGCCCGAAAATTGAATGTTCATTTCTCTACCATAAGCTGCCTCCAACATCATCTTAGAGAATTTTTGCAGTACGTCCAAATGGCATCCCAACCGCAGACCATGTATGGCATAGTGTGGGTGAGCAGTTTGCTGATGTCAACATTGTGAACATCCCCATGGTGGTGGTGGGGTTATGGTATGGGCAGGCAGGCATAAGCTATGGACAACGAAGACAATTGCATTTTTTTGATGGCAATTTGAATACACAGACACACTGACGAGATCCTGAGGCCCATTGTTGTGACATTCAGCTGCCTCCGTCATCTAATGTTTCAGCACGATAATGCACAGACCCATGTCGCAAGGATCTGTATACAATTCCTGGAAACTGAAGGCCCATTTCTTCCATGGCCTGCATACTCAGACATGGCACCCACTGAGCATGTTTGGGATGCTCAGGATTGATGGGTACGACAGCGTGTTCCAGTTCCACTAATATCCAACAACTTCACACAGCCATTGAAAATTAGCGGGACGACATTCCACAATCAACAGCCTGATCAATCCTATGCGAAGGAGATGTGTCACGCTGCATGAGGCCAATAGTGGTCACACCAGATACTGACTGGTTTACAGTAACTTTGTTGTAATATCCCAAACTGACATGACAGTTTCACCATTAAGGATTGCAGCTTTAAGAAGAGAATGTGACCCATGTTTATGCTGATCTGTGGCTATGAGCAGGTCTGTATACATTACTCAAATGATATTGACTCTCGTGTGGATTGACCTTTGCCTTCTACTTGCCTCTTTGACTGGAGATGTACTGTACATTGTGAGAAGGCTCATAAATATCAATGTAGCATAAACTGCAGTCCTGTCCAGATGATGACCTTTGATCAAATGCATCTGATATGCTGTAGCTAGCTGAATTATCGGGCCTAAAATGAATATAAAATCAGGATAGTTTACTTAGTAAAATTACCTAATTATAATGGTATGGTCAAATGTAGGGCTCATTTTTTTCTGGATTATCAGCAAGCATTTGCCCATGTTACTGCCCCTCATCACTGAAAGGGCAACTATTGTCCTGTAAATCTACAGTTAGTTTAGAGAATGTCACCTGACAGAAACATCTTGGGACTGACTGATGGCATCAACTCAAGAATCACAGCTACCACTGAACCTTGGATAACTGTGGGCCACTTTTGTGCCACGGTGGCCTTGACCCAAATGTTTCCAATTGAAACAAAAGCAAGTTGGTTCTACAGTAATCTACCTTAGCCAGGATGTCTGCATCCTAGCTGGCCTTCAACGCATTAACATTCACAGGCATTTTAATTTGTCCTGTATGATTTTAAGCAGACTTTTAGGCTAGACTACATATGGATCAAATGTGGTCGACCCACTGTTCATGAACTGACAAGTCAGTAAAATGTTAAAATGTAAGAGGATCACGACAAGTTAGACTAATCAGTTTATATCTAATAATAATGGTGAATGCCTTTCCAATGAGAAATGTTGAAATCCAGAGGATTCTTTTCAGATGTTGCCAGGGGTTTGATTCACAGTTCAGTGCAGTGAAAGCACAAACAGGATATTATGTTATCATGACAGGAACAAACACCCTGTGATATTGAAATAGAAAGACACCAGAGAAACCAAGGATGTATGCAAGAAAGTAATTAACTTGACTTTGCATACTGTTGCCTTCAAAAGATAGGAACCCTGTTCTAAGACACAGGCCTGTGTTTCACTTGAAATAACATGTTTGAATTAATGGGCATGATATTCAAATGTGGCCATATCTGTGGGGCAGATATTCACTCAGTGCAGTGGGAACAGACTTTTGCACAGGCCTGGACTGAGCCATGTTCCTATATCAGGAGAATTGCCCAAGCTGACTGGAGAACCATGTGTAATTTATGAGACCCGGATTGCCTGACGACTCAAACTGAATTCTTCCTATGCTCTATATTTGCTACACTTCAGCTTGAGTCTGCCAACGTTGAAGTCGTTTGTGGTGGAAAAACCAACTTGCTTTTTCCAGTGATTTGATCTCAAAACAACAAAAACAGTATCAAAGCCAATGACACTTTCAAAATGCTGGTTTAGGCCCATACCATTGGTTTCTGGGACCAAGCAGAATGGTTAGAACGGGTTTGTGTTCTAGTAACCTAACTAGCAAGTGTAAAAGAAACTCCTGAAACAAGATCCCCTACATACTGGTCTTGATGAGAAAACAAACTTAAATTTGCAGGAGGAGTTAAGATGGAGTCACATTGTTAACGTCCAAAAGTGGAAATGGCATCACAGATGCTTTCCATTTACCCTGAAAACACCCTTGTTGGGGACTCTGATTTCTAGAATGCTAGCCTCTGCGTTGGGAGGTACTCCGATCCAGACTCACGGTGGAGAAGAAACTAAATGTCAATGGGCGTGGCGTAGTGTTTACCCGGAGCAACGAGTTTGGGTAGCCAGGCAAAGTCCCTGAGGTCGAAATAATCGGAATCAAAGTACTGCAGCAATCTATAATTTCACAACACAAACTGACTAACCAAACCCAAATTACTGACAAAGCACTTAAATAGACTGGGGTCATTGCATATATAATGTCTGGTCGTGTAACAAAGTTCACTAGGCCTACCGAGTAAAGTGAATCTAGTCCAATTTAGTTCAATTACTTAAGCCAAGATAGATACATTATCCTAACTCTCAGAAAAATAATACTTTAACTGCACACGACTGGCTATATTGCCATTTCACGCATAATGAGTTCATTGGAGTGTAGGATGAAATGCATGAGAAATGCAAACAAATTCAATGACGTAGAGCTAAAGCATCAATCGAACAGGAAGCGTGGACGTACACAGCGAATCAATTAAAGAGTGACGTAATGGTGCGCAACAACACTCCCGGGGTACGTTAGCCTACAAACTTGTTTGCTTGCCCCGCGACTGATCACATAGTGAGACCTAAGCAATAAAACATGTTAATCCGCGATAAAATAGACACGCCAAAAGGGTTCTAACAGGACCTTACTTATAGTTGATGCGTTCCATTATTTTGCGTTACTTTTCATTCCCTCTCTTTCTACATCTCATTCATGCGAATCACTTCCTGTAGTTAGCAAGTTAGCTTACGTTACTTGCAACATTTTCTCGCCATTGCGTCTTTAGTCGCTGATATAATCTTGCTTTGACACCGCGCCTGGTAAAATGAAACTACTTTCCACCTTAAATTGTATTAACTATGTACACACAAAAAAAAGTTACAAATAATTTATACATCTGGGTTATGAGGTTCCACCCAGTGAGGTGATGAAGTTGCTGTTCTCGTCCTTCCTGGTTAGGTACACTTGCTCACCGCTAGACACAAGCATGTGAAGAGCCAAGGCTGAAGAAAATGAGAATGTAGCTAGAATAGATATCTAGCTAGCGGGACTATTACCTGCTGTTGAGATGCAGAGGCTTTGGGGGTTGGCTAGCTACAACCGGTGGCTGAGTCTGTCTCCGTATCGCCGCGAAACAAACTTATTTTCAGTCGACAGCAGCCTCGCAAAGAACTCAGATCAAACTATAGTGTTCTCTTCTTCCCTCTCTTGCACTCCCTCACTCTCTTTTTTCTCTTTCCTTTTCCTTCTCTCGTCCACTAGCTAGTTAAATTCGCTCTTTGCGTTGTCAGTCGGGGTGCGGTCCAGAGGAGGCGGGGCCTATATGTTATGTCTCCGCCCTCCCAGCTTCTCCCAGCCAATGTTATAATAATCCTTACCATCTGGGCCAATAATGTTATTGAAGGGGCGTTTCCCAGTGAAGAAACTAGTGCCACTGGGCAAAAAAATCATGAACATGAAATAGTTGAGAGGAGGAGAAGGGGGGCACAGATAAGGTGGTGTTTAATGAAGGAGGTATGTGCACTGTAAGGATTTTTATGACCATATAAGTACCAGTCCATTCAGGATGGGCTACATCATCCAGGTCATCCCCTTGTGTCATTCGAATGGGGCTAGACTGGGGCTGCTTTGAAGCTCACTGCTTAGAGAGAACCTACCAAGGTTCATGTCAAGGAATCTACCACTACACAAACTGGGCTACAACTGTAGCCTACTGTTTTACTCTTTATCAATTTACCTTTATTTTGTCAGGTAAGTTAACTGAGAACACATTTTCAGTTAGTGATAGTATTACCATCACCACACTAATAATAGGGATATTTAGGGACACAGAAACACTATTGTCCGGAGAAACATACTGAAACTGAAACCACACTGAGGCATAATAAGTGTAGGTGTATGTGCATATGAAAATACACACCAAATAGACAAAACAACAATTCAGATGATTTTTCCACCCTAAGAAAAAAAAGGTAAATTGCATTAAATTGGTCAATAGCATTCCATGTGACAGAAACCTGTGCAAAGCACTTATTGTGTGATTGTGTGAATTGACATGTTTCAGATTATTGACAGGTAGACCTGGTCCACAGGGAAGTGTCTATTGTCAAACAAAAACAATGTACAATGCTGATAAGATAGAAAGCTGTCAACAGTGTCTTGCTGAATGATCAATAATCTTCCAGGAAATATAAAAATGGGCAAAAACAATAACAACTGAAAGAAGGAAGGTAGATTCAACAAACACAGGTGCATTCCTGTTGAGGTACAAAAGCCCACTCAGCTTTTACTGTCAGGGGCCGTCTTTTTCGGTCCTGTCCGGACCGACGGTCTTTTTTAGGTCTTTTTTGGTGCGGTTCAGAATGGCCTTGATTTCAACGTCTACGGACGTTGATTTTTGACAATAGACACTTCCCTGTGTATCAAGTCTATCTGAACCAATCATAGACGTCTACACTGAGTGTATAAAACATCAGGAACACCTTCCTAATATTTAGTTGCACAACCCTTTTGCCCTCAGAACAGCCTCAATTCGTCAGGACATGGACTCTACACGGTGTCAAAATGGTTCCACAGGGATGCTGGCCCATGTTGACTCCAATGCTTCCCACAGTTGTGTCAAGTTGGCTAGACATCCTTTGGGTGGTGGACCATTCTTGATAAATACAGGAAACTGTTGCGTGTAAAAAAAAACAGCAGCATTGCAGTACTTGACACAAACCGTTGCACCTGGCACCTACTACCATACACCGTTCAAAGGCACTTAAATAGTTTGTCTTACCCATTCACCCTCTGAATGGCACACAGACACAATCCATGTCTCAATTGTCTCAAGGCTTAAAAAGTATTCTTTAACCTGTCTCCTCCCCTTCATCTACACTGATTGAAGTGGATTTAACAAGTGACATCAATAAGGGATCATAGCTTTCACCTGGATTCACCTGATCACTCTGTGTCATATACACTCAGTGTATATTTGGTTCATGGTCCTTGATTTCAACGTCCACAGATGTCCGGACCGGCCTATACTTGGGCCAAACATAGAAGTGTATAATTGGTTAGGATTTGGTCTCGTCCGAACAGGCCATGATTTGGGCCAAACATAGATGTTCAGATTTTGTCCGGTCCAGCCTTGATTTAGCCCAAACATAGACGTCTATAATTGGTCCAGATTTAGTCCGTCCCATACCAGATCGAATCTGAACCAATCATCGGCATCTATGTTTCACAAGTTTGATCAGCACATTACATCACAGTAGATCACAGCAGTGTAAGGTATATTACAGTACACAATACAGTAAAGACAAGTAAAGTATAGTGCACTGTATTTTACCCTTCTTTACTCTAATGTACTCTACTGAACGAAACTATACTGTACTCTACTGAATTAAACTATACTGTACTCTACTGCACTGTACTCTACTGAATTAAACTCTATTGCATAGTACTGTACTCTACTGAATTAAACTATACTGTACTGTAGTTTATGCTACTGTACTAAACTCTACTGTACTGTACTGTACTCTACTGAATTAAACTATTCTGTACTCTACTCTAATGATTTCAACTCTACTGTACTGTACTCTACTGAATAAATCTCTACTCTCCTGTACCATACAGTACTGTATTGTACTGTACTGTATTCTTCTGTGTTCTACTGTACTAAACTGCCATACAGTACTGTGATGTTCAAACCTGTGAAACATAACCTAGACGTCTGTGATTCGTTCAGATTTGAATCTGGTCCACAAGACCACATTTGTACTTGTTTGTGGGCGGAGCTCATTAAAATAATACCCAGCATGCTTTGCACATATGTTGTTACATTTACATTTTAGTCATTCATTAGACGTTTTTATCCATAGTAACTTAAAGTCAGTGCATTCAACTAAGGTAGATAAACAATTACATATCACAGTCATGGCAATAAAACAAATCTGTAACCATTACACAGAATATTATTGTTGTTAAATTGGTCTGTTGGTTTACTCTGTATGTCAGTTTAGAATAAACTGCTTGCATGTTGTTTTTGTTCTCTCACACCTGAAGCGACAGGATTTCGTGGTTGAAATATCAAAATAAATTCTGAACCAATTTGGGGACAGGTCAAAAAAAAATAAAAAAAAGCATTAGGTTTTGTTGTGGAATTGTTAGATATTACCTATTAGATACTGCTGCACTGTCGGATCTAGAAGCGTATGCATTTTGCTACACATTCATGGCAGTTTAGCTAGCCAGCTTGCTGTTGATAGCTAATTTGTCCTGGGATATAAACATTGGCTTGTTATTTTACCTGAAATGCACAAGATCCACTAATTAATCCACAGATAAAACGGTAAACCAAATCAGTTTCTCATCATCTCTCCTCCTTCCTTCAGGCTTATTTTTTCTTCTTTGGACTTTATATGACAGTTGGCAAACACATTTCCAGTGCATTACTACAACTGACTGGACTGCAGACCTCAGTTAATCTTTCAATCACCCACGTGGGTATATGCTCCTAAAAACCAATGTGGAGATGGGAGAGGCCAGACTTGCAGGCATTGAGCGTCACAAATAGAACCAATTTCTATTTTAGCACCTGGCTACACAGACGCTCCGTGAGCAGTGTGGGTGCAATGATTGAATAACATATATGTGTACATTTATTTTGCAACGCTCGCGCACGTGACGTGAGCGGTGTCGTCAGCATGTCATGGAGTCAGTTTTAAAGCTTTTGAAAACGCTAACATAAGTGCATGTGATAGATGGGAGCAATAAAACAAATATTTCGTTGCAATCTTCACTTTGCTCCTCTTTCCCATATAGAGGTGTGAAAAATGAATGTGTTTTATTGCTTACTTAATTGAGAATCTATAGCAGTTGAAATCTGACCATGGAATCAATGATCGAAAATAAGTATTTTCAATGTCTGTAAATTACATATTTTCACATTTTGGAAAACATGTACTGGAAATGTCACGTTTTTTACTTTTTCAACACCTAAGATGCACCTGATTTCAACATCTGGAAAATGTTTATTTTTACATCTGGAATGTACGTCTTCTAACCTTCCATTCAGCACCTGAAATGCATGTGATGTCAACGTCTGGGAAATGCTTATTTCATTGTAATTTTGCTTACTGAGAGTAGTCTAGATACAGTAGCTGAGATTGCTAAAACTATGGCTGTAGTGAGAAGGGCAAGTTTTGCCCTCACTGGAAGCCAAGAGATGTACTATGGACAGCAGGCTGAAAAACTGGAGAGAACCAGATTTACTCCCAAGTAGAGCACTGCTGTGTGTATGTATGTGTATGTGTGTGTGTGGGTGTACCAAGGCTGCACAGCCTAGGCATATCCAGATCTCTGGACAAGTTTGCCTGGAAAGGAACCTTAAAATAACAATACTGGAAAACATAAGACAACAATTTCAACTTCATGGTTAAGTGATGGGGGAAGGGCTGGAATTGGGGGTAGAGTAGCAGAAGCAGAAGTGAAGAATGAGACTATGAAAGGATGAAAAAGAAAGAGGGGATGATATGAGCTGATGGATTCTAAGAGGGTAGAGAGCGTAAGTACATAGAGAGTGGTTCAGTACCACGTCTACCTAGTCATTCCATTGTGTTCCCCTGAGATCTGGAGAAGGTGAGAGTCTGACAGAACAAAGGCATTGCACCAGTGTACAGGCCACTAACAGCAGGAAGACAATACTCTTTGCAAAGAAAAAGGAAATGTGGCAAATGAACTACATTGAAGAAATGCCCAGGTGAAAATTAGTCTGGTGGAACAAGGAGAAAAGGGATAGAAGAAAGATGAAAGAGGAAGAATAAGGTCATTTAATACTTTGCACTCCTGACCTCACTCGTTCTCATCTTCACTCTCTCCTAGGGGTGACGCCGGCTCTGTACGCGTTCCAAATGACCTGAATTTGAAACAGATGATGTTGTGACCTCATTGGATAAACAAGGGTTAACACAACCAACATTGGCAAAAACATCCTCGACACAGGTGACATCAATATATTGACATACACAACCTATATCTCATGTGCACTTAACAGAAGCAGTCTGGGTAAACAGCTTTATTATAACTTTATTATTATAAGGATGACATAACGATTATTAGAGAAAGGAGTTATTCCAGACCACACAATATGATCAGCAAAAACTCAGGACCCTAAATATAGCCTAGAACTAACTAAAAGTATGAGCCAATAAAGGTAGAATATCTGTTAATAACAAGCAGAGAAATATGTTCAATGTTCAATATTACACTGTTCAATGTGTCAGCAGGTGTGGAATATGTCTGTGTTCAGGGGGAAATAATAAAGAAGGAAAATATATTTGAATATATATATATATTTAAAATAACATAAACTCAGCAAGAAAAGAAATGTCTATTTTTCAGGACCCTGTCTTTCAAAGATAATTAGTAAAAATCCAAATAACTTCACAGATCTTCATTGTAAAGGGTTGTAAACACTGTTTCCCATGCTTGTTCAATAAACCATAAACAATTAATGAACATGCACCTGTGGAACGGTCGTTAAGACACTAACAGTTTACAGACGTTAGGCATTTAAGGTCACAGTTATGAAAACTTAGGACACTAAAGAGGCCTTTCTACTGACTCTAAAAAACACCAAAAGAAAGATGCCCAGGGCCCCTCCCTGCTCATCTGCGTGAACGTGCCATAGGCATGCTGCAAGGAGGTGTGAGGACTGCAGATATGGCCAGGGCAATAAATTGCAATGTCTGTACTGTGAGACACCTAAGAAAGCGCGACAGGGAGACAGGACGGGCAGCTGATCGTCCTCGCAGTGGCAGACCACGTCTAACAACACCTGCACAGGATCGGTACATCCGAACATCACACCTGCGGGACAGGTACACGACGGCAACTACAACTGCCCGAGTTACACCAGGACCGTACAATCCCTCCATCAGTGCTCATACTGTCTGCAATAGACTGAGAGAGGCTGGACTGAGGGCTTGTAGGCCTGTTGTAAGACAGGTCCTCACCAGACATCACCGACAACAACGTCGCCTATGGGCACAAACCCACCGTCGCTGGACCAGACAGGACTGGCAAAAAGTGCTCTTCACTGATGAGTTGCGGTTTTGTCTGACCAGGGGCAACTTGCAGGTGCCTTGGTGGAAGAATGGTGTAACATTTCACAGCAAGAACTGGCAAATCTGGTGCAGTCCATGAGGAAGAGATGCACTGCAGTACTTAATGCAGCTGGTGGCCACACCAGATACTGACTGTTACTTTTGATTTTGACCCCCCCTTTGTTCAGGGACACATTATTCAATTTCTGTTAGTCACATGTCTGTGGAACTTGTTCATTTTATGTCTCAGTTGTTGAATCTTGTTATGTTCAATCAAATATTTACACGTTACGTGTACAAAGAATTAAAGCAGAAAAACATGATTAATGTTCGACTTGTTCAACGTTATACTGTTCTGTGTGGAATGTGTCTGTGTTTGTTCCTGCATATTTTGCAACTGTGCATCACATATAGCACACGTCAACCCTGACAAACATGCCATGTAGAAAAATCAATACATCGCTCAGTTGGGAAATACAAGGAATTTAGCCCGGGGGTCAAGAGTCTCCTCTGAGCATTACCAGATGCTGAGGGAGCAGAAAGGAAGGGATTTGGGAAAGATATGTGCAGCCGCCCATCCAGACCTAATCTTAGTTCTACATCATACTCTGCTCAATCATAGTCACAACAGGAGTGACAGGACACAACAAAGTGATTTGGGCCCAGACGGCAGCAACGAGGGATTAAAACAGAAGACAAGCAGCCTATAACCAAGAGTTGATAACCAAATATGGAGACACACTCCTGACCTCACTTTGTCCCTTCTCCCTTGCTATGACAGTCTCTCTCTCTTTCACCTGCAGTTGTCATAGCAACTGGGTGTGTCTGTAATTCTGGGTGTGTAAAGTCACATCATCTGCTCTGAAAGAAAGGGACCCATTGACTCGCACAATGTGAACAGGCTGGTATGAGTTCATTGAGCTCTTTTACACACCAATAGCTTCTGTGAATTCATGTATGTGTATTCATATGTGAGAGTAATGTGTGTGGGCCAGCCTGCATGTGTGTCAGACCTGTAAGTGATTGGAGTGCTTTATCCTGTTTATTCCAGATAAAAACCATATCTAAACATGGTGTGACACATATTAAGCATACAACACATTGGAATATGAGCCTAACGGATATCTGTAGAAACACATTGTTTTGATTACCAGCATCCAACAACTTGCTGTTGTTTTACACCATTCACCAATAATGTCAAACCCCCTGCCAAAACTATTTACGCAGCTCACTTAAATTTAGCCAGCTTGTCTTGACATGACAGAGTATGGCTGTGTGAAAGTATTTTTGTGTGTCCTTAAATGGCATAGAGCATCCCTGAGGGGCAATGTCCAAACACAACCGCAATGTTATTAAAAACAGCTCCAGCATGCCAAATATGCTGTCATGAAATTATAGTAGTAGAACACAATTTATTCCTTCATTTGTCCTTTTCAGCATCCCTCGCGTCTTCCCTCCCCCAGTAATCAGTGCACAGGAAAGGGTGATAAGACAGACCCATGTTGACTCACAAAATTCTGGAATGTAGAGAAAAGAGGAGGCTCCTTTTCTTTCATATTCTCTTTCCCACTCAGCAGTAATCAACTCTCATAGCCAAAATATAAGTTCAGATCATGTATACAGTACGTATAAAAAGTATACATTGTTCATTGAGGCAGCAGGTAGCCTAGTGGTTAGAGCGTTGTGTCAGTAACCGAGAAGTTGCTAAATCGAATCCCCAGCAGACAAGGTAAAAATCTGTAGTTCTGCCCCTGGATAAGGCAGTTAACCCACAGTTCCTAGGCCCTCATTGTAAATAAGAATTTGTTCTTAACTGACTTGCTAATTTAAATAAAGGTTAAATATAAAATAAATGTACATGATGAGGAAAAGGTGGGGGCGATAAAGAGAAACGGTGTCTGCTTTGTGTATGGTACACTTACATTTGCCTGGAACAGAATGGACATTCGACAGGCTGGAGGGTATGTGTTTGAAATATGAATAGACCTAAGTATTTACTATAAACACAGAATACTCTTGGGCTGTGCCAGGTATGGCCGTTGTTACAGCATCACACACATTCCAAAGGCATTTTGACTATGTGGCACAGGCAGGGCCAGTCAAATTATCCCACAACAAACATTACAAGTTTTAGAGTATGAGAAAAGCAGAGAGAGATGGCAGAAGAATTCTGCAACTCTCCCTTCTCAGCCCGTTTGTTCAGCAGTCACTGGCTTCCCCAGTCTTTTTTGCCTTATATGGTAACAGAGTGGTTGAGAGAGAGAGAGAGACAGCGGGAGCGAGGATGGAGGTGTGGTCTATTGTTTTTGGCGGAAGAGGTGTAGGGTTACACTACTCATAAACCTTTCCAGCATTCCGTCATCTCTTCACCTCATTCCTATGACTAATGTCACGTTCATAAACAAGTGGGAGGTGGGAATTTACCAGTTGTGAAGTCGTAAATACAAGGTGGATGCATTCATGTGCTTTGAACTTGTTGAGAAACGCTGATTGGCTAATGACCAACAAGCTGCCTAAACCAAAAACTAAAACTACAGCTATAATGCTTGTAAAGAAATTATAGTGTTCAAAAACCCTATTAATAGATTGCTTTTTATAAATAATGTTTTGTTATTGCATTTATCTGCTGAAAATGCTGTTAACGAGGTAATTTCTTTAGTAGTTGATGTCAGAGGTCAGCATGTGGGAAAAGTGGGAGCTCAGGATGATAGATGAGTTTCCCACTAGTGATTACCAGTTGAAGGTGCGTAAAAGTAGATTTTTCCCAGACATATGTGGTAAATTCTAATTTCCCACTTGGTTACAAACACAGCATAAGTCAGACAAAGAGTAGTTAAAGGCCCAATGCAGCCTTTTTATATCAATAGCAAATAATTTCAGGGTAACAACTAAGTACCTTACTGTAATAGATTTTTACTAGAACTCTCTTTGGAACTCTTTGTTATTAGTCTATTAACTAATTTACTGCAGTGTGGGAATGACCCTGTGTGTTGTCATGTGAGACGGAATGACAACTGGAGAGGGGGGGGTCAGAGCCAGGTGCCTACCTCGACAGCTTGGTGGTGGTGGTGTTGGGGGGGTGGGGTAGAGAGAGGGGTAATTTAGAGGAGTTAAGTGGAGGCTGGGGTGGGGCATGCTTCAGCCTTCCACACCATTACACTGATGAGAGGGGGATGAAACAAGTAAAGACAGAGAGAGAAACAGAGACAGACTGATTAAATAGAAACTGAAGTAAAGGATAAAACTGAAAATACAGGAGGATGGAGAGACATGAAATGGAAAAGAGGAGAAACTGAATGGGGGATAAATAGGCCGTCATTGTAAATAAGAATTTGTTCTTAACTGACTTGCCTCGTTAAATAAAAATAAATAATTAAATGAGAAGGAAAAGAATGTGGCACGGTAGCTATAGACAGAAGACTATTCCAGCTTATTAGGGCCATACAGAAGTTTGTCAGTAATGGTGAGAACATCACACCCATTCTACTAGAAAGAAATATGTAAATTAATCTGCGTGACAGAAAACATCCCTGCCTCCCAGGCAAACAAACATCACACCATCATCCTTAGTCAACATTCCATCACCACTCCCCTAACTAGACTGCCCACATAGTTAACAAGGGAATCACATGGCTGAAATATTACCACAACTGATTAGATGTAAACTTCATATTTGGCATAGCCCCAAAAATAAAATGATAAAGAATATAATTTTACAGCTAAAGAAGTCATATATAGGTCTAAAGTCCTCCAATATTACTATGAAACCACTTCCTCGTGATTCTTAGTCCTTTACCGCATGTAATAGTAGACCACAAACCAATTCACACTCCAAATATAGAACACCTTTAATATCTTTTATTTATTCTCTTGGTCATATTACATAGTTTGAAATAAAATCTCAATCGAACCCATATAACCATATTTGTGTTTCCCGATTATCTCAAATTTCTCAGTCAAAACCAAGAGACAGACTGAGAAACTCATACAGAGATACATCCATCCAACTCACATTAGGCATAATGGTGTAAAATGACGGTGTAGCCAACAATGCTTGGGGAAGGCCACACTTGAGTGGACTAAGCAGGAACTGCAAGGAGAGCATCATCACAGCTCATTCACCAATATCACATTTCCTGTTAACGTCCCTCCCCACTTAATACTAATATAGTACCCGTACAATGCAGTAAAGTACAGCAGTGTAGTTGCCCACCCTAAACAATCTATTGTAGTAAACTGGTACACACTGGCTCAGGCTGCTCTACCAGTTTCCACAGGGTGGGGCCATTATATTACAGGTTGGGGCCATTACATTACATTACAGGTTGATGGAGGGAGGAAACCGCTGCAAGATGGGAGCATTATATGAGTAAAGAGGGGAATTGAAGTTCACACAAGCACACGCCCATCATTAGACAATAGACAGATAATACAAAGCAGAGAGGTTAGGGATGGGTGTGAGCGTGTGCCTGTTTTTCAGGTGGGGTTGTGGTCAAGTGGGGTTGTGGTCAAGTGGTGGGTGGGTTGTTAGTTGTTTTAAACAGGTTCAACATGGCCATGAAGCACTGAGGACCAGGCCAGGCTCAGACAACAATGGGGTCATAAGGGGTTGGATCACAGGGATGTGATTGACATGTTCATTGTCCAACGAGCTTGCTGACAAATGAGTCGAGCGCCTCATCATCTTTGATTCCCACAAACTGGTCGATGACATCACCTCCTCGCATGGCGACTACCGTGGGGACCGCCGATACCTGTAGAGAGAAGTAGAGGTCAGTAACCACAATGACATCAGTCAAAGGCACTGTTCCAGAACAAAATTCATCCTTCCTTCCTTCCTTATAGTAATCCCTGATCTGATCTGACTGGGTTGCTGTAAGCTATTTAGTGGAATCCCTGCTTTCACAAATCCCACCACTTTAGATCAGGAATTACTTCAAGAAAGGAAGGAAAGAAGGTCACATTTTCTAACTAACATTCACAATATCAATCAATAATTTCAACAGCTTCCACTTACCCCATATTCAATGGCCAAGTCTGTGTGGTCGTCTATGTCAACCTTTGCCATGGCAACTTTGCCTTTCTGTTTGGCGACAGCTTTCTCTAATCTTGGCCCGAGTATCTTGCAGGGACCACACCACCTTCATAGAACAAACATGGGATTTCTGGTTAGAACTAATAATACTGAATGTATTTGTGAAATTTCAATCAAAAGTCTCCACAAAATAATAATAAATATATATACACACACACACACAGCTCAAAATAATAAAAGGGAACACTTAAACAACACAATGTAACTCCAAGTCAATCACACTTCTGTGAAATCAAACTGTCCACATAGGAAGCATCACTGATTGACAAATTTCCTGGCTGATGTTTTGGTCACTTTTGAATGCTGGCGGTGCTTTCACTCTAGTGGTAGCATGAGACGGAGTCTACAACCCACACAAGTGGCTCAGGTAATGAAGCTCATCCTGGATGGCACAGCGTAGTTTCCAGAGCATGGAGGCGCTACCAGGGGACAGGCCAGTACATCAGGAGACGTGGAGGAGGCCGTAGGAGGGCAACAAACCAGCAGCAGGACCGCTACCTTGCCAGTGCCCTGCAAAATGACCTCCAGCAGGCCACAAATGTGCATGTGTCTGCTCAAACGGTCAGAAACAGACTCCATGAGGGTGGTATGAGGGCCCGACGTCCACAGGTGGGGGTTGTGCTTACAGCCCAACACCGTGCAGGACGTTTGGCATTTGCCAGAGAACACCAAGATTGGCAAATTCACCACTGGCGCCCTGTGCTCTTCACAGATGAAAGCAGGTTCACACTGAGCACGTGACAGACGTGACAGTCTGGAGACGCCGTGGAGAACGTTCTGCAACATCCTCCAGCATGACCGGTTTGGCAGTGGGTCAGTCATGGGGTGGGGTGGCATTTCTTTGGGGGTCCGCACAGCCCTCCATGTGCTCGCCAGAGGTAGCCTGATTGCCATTAGGTACCGAGATGAGATCCTCAGACCCCTTGTGAGACCATATGCTGGTGCGGTTGGTCCTGGGTTCCTCCTAATGCAAGACAATGCTAGACCTCATGTGGCTGGAGTGTGTCAGCAGTTCCTGCAAGAGGAAGGCATTGATGCTATGGACTGGCCCGCCCGTTCCCCAGACCTGAATCCAATTGAGCACATCAGGGACATCATGTCTCGCTCCATCCATGCTTTAGTCCAGGTCTGGGAGGAGATCCCTCAGGAGACCATCCGCCACCTCATCAGGAGCATGCCCAGGCATTGTAGGGAGGTCATACAGGCACGTGGAGGCCACACACACTACTGAGCCTCATTTTGACTTGTTTTAAGGATATTACATCAAAGTTGGATCAGCCTGTAGTGTGGTTTTCCACTTTCATTTTGAGTGACTCCAAATCCAGACCTCCATGGGTTGATACATTTGTGTGTGATTTTGTTGTCAGCACATTCAACTATGTAAAGAAAAAAGTATTTAATAAGAATATTTCATTCATTCAGATCTAGGATGTGTTATTTTAGTGTTCCCTTTATTTTTTTGAGCAGTATGTATGTGTGTGTATATATATATATATGAGTACAGAATAGAACCTGACAATAACATTAAATTGTTGCCGAGCAAGACAATGTCAACAAGTTGGCAAAAACATAATCCAGGGCAACACTGACCACCATGCATATCAAGGTCATGTGTCTCATGTTTACTGTATATACATACAGTGCCTTGCAAAAGTATTCACCCTCCTTGGCATTTTTCCTATTTTTTTGCATTACAACCTGTAATTTAATTACCTTCAGAAGTCACATAATTAGTTAAATAAAGTCCACCTGTGTGCAATCTAAATGCCACATGATCTCACCTGTTCTGAAAGGCCCCAGAGTTTGCAACACCACTAAGCAAGGGGCACAATGAAGAACAAGGAGCTCTCCAAACAGGTCAGGGACAAAGTTGTGGAAGTACAGATCAGTGTTGGGTTATAAAAAAAATATCAGAAACTTTGAACATCTGACAGAGCACCATTAAATACATTATTTTAAAAAATGGATAGAATATGGCACCACAACAAACCTGCCAAGAGAGGGCCACCCACAAACTCACGGACCATTATGTATGTACATATTCTTATTCATTCCTTCACACTTGTGTGTATAAGGTAATTGTGAAATTATTGTGAGATTACTCGTTGGATACTACTGCATTGTCGGAACTAGAAGCACGAGCATTTCGCTACACATCTGCTAACAATGTGGATGTGACAAATAAAATTTGATTTTGATTTGACCAGGCAAGGAGGGCATTAATCAGAGAGGCAACAAAGAGACTAAAGATAACCCTGAAGGAGGAGTATCTGTCCATAGGACCACTTTAAGCCGTACACTCCACAGAGCTGGGCTTTACGGAAGAGTGGCCAGAAAACAGCCATTGCTGTAAGCAAACATGTTTGGTATTTGCCAAAGGGCATGTGGGAGACTCCCCAAACATATGGAAGAAGGTACTCTGGTTAGATGAGACTAAAATTGAGCTTTCTGACCATCAAGGAAAACACTATGTCTGGCGCAAACCCAACACCTCATCACCCCGAGAATACCATCCCCACAGTGAAGCGTGGTGGCAGCACTATGCTGTGGGGATGTTTTTCCCCATCGGCAGGGACTGGAAAACTGGTCAGAATTGAAGGAATGATGGATGCAGCTAAATATAGGGACATTTGAGGGAAACCTGTTTCAGTCTTCCAGAGATTTGAGACTGGGACGGAGGTTCACCTTCCAGCAGGACAATGACCTTAAGCATACTGTTAAAGCATCCCTCGAGTGGTTTAAGGGGAAACATTTAAATGTCTTGGAATGGCCTAGTCAAAGCCCAGACCTCAATACTTTTGAGAATCTGTGGTATGACTTAAAGCTAGCTGTACACCAGAAGAACCCATCCAACTTGAAGGAGCCAGAGCAGTTTTGCCTTGAAGAATGGGCAAAAATCCCAGTGGCTAGATGTGCCAAGCTTATAGAAACATACCCCAAGAGACTTGCAGCTGGAATTGCCGTAAAAGGTGGCTCTACAAAGTATTGACTTTGGGGGGTGATTAGTTATGCACGCTCAAGTTCTGTTTTTTTGTCTTAATACTTGCTTATCTCACAAAAAATATTTTGAATCTTCAAAGTCATAGGCATGCGTAAATCAAATTATACATTTTTTAAAATGGGGAGGGGGGGGGGGGTTGTATTCCAGGTTGTAAGGCAACAAAATAGGAAAAATGCCAAAGGTTGAATACTTTCGCAAGCCACTGTGTGTTTTCATGCATGTATATTCATTCAGGCTGTGAATGTAATTTTCTAGAGCAGGGGTGTCAAACTCATTCCATGGAGGGCCTAGTGTCTGCTGGGGTTTGGTTTTTCCTTTCAATTAAGACCTAGACAACCAGGTGTGGGGAGTTCCTTACTAAACAGTGACCTTCATACATCAAGCCCAAGGGAGGAGCGAAAACCCACAGGCACTTTGCCCTACATTGAATGAGTTTGACACGTTGTAGAAGAGCATGAACCCAATGTTGCTGTCCTGGCATTGCCTCTCGTTGTGTAACCTCAAATTATCTCCCTCCAATGGAAACACCATCAGATGTCAAGCCATGCAGCCAGACACATACAGTATGGGTAAGGTGTTGTTATCACACATGATATGTACTCAGTCACAACTTTCACTGTTATGCTTTAGTCTTACAATAGGAAAGCTGTTGAGCATGTTATGCCAACTCAATATAATTGATAAATACATTCACCTGTTGGGTGCATTGTTGACAAAGCTATGGTCAGGTTTACAAGCCTTGTTGTAAACCATAATTTGATACCTTCTATAAAAATTGTTTCCTGCTGTCATCTCAGTTGTCTAATTCCAACAGGCAGACAGATGCTTATCCATGTATTCTCTCTTAGGGACTTCGCTTTCTCATTAGAGGGTAGTTTGTAAATGCTGTAAGTGGAGCCTAATATCCCCTCTGGGGGTCCATGAAGCATATTAATTAATTAATCTATTAGCTACTCACTGGGCATGGAAGTCAATAAGCACAGGCAGCTCACTGTTGATGACTCTCTCTGTGAAGTCCTCATGGTCCTGCACATTGAAGGAGACCTCTCTGCGGGAAGTGTGGGGCAGGGAGCGGGGCAGAGTGCATTTGGGGGAAAGGAGGGATAGAAGGGTAGTGGAGGAACGCAGAGAGGTAGAGAAGGAGGAGGTGGAGGCCGGGAGACAGCGAAGGTCTTTTACTGAGAAGGTCCAAATTCTACGGACTAGCAGCCGGTGAGCCATCTGAAATGAGACATATAGGGGGAAGAGAACAGAAGAATGATCAATAAATGTAATTTCATGTCACCATAATAGAAAACAGGGCCACTACTCAGGCAGAGCTACTATGGTTGGACAGTGACATCAGGGGGAGGACACCTATAGAAGACATTAATGTTTACCACCATACAGTAGTAACATGTAGGTGTGTGAGAGATGGCTGGCTTAGTGGCAATGCACAACATAAACAGCTGGGAACAAGATTCAAACAGATTCCTAGTTAGCTAAAGTCACTGACAACTGCTGATGGGGGGAGGCAATAAACCACCACAAAGAGTTAAGATAGTTATTTTTGTGGCTTGACCATCCAATAGAACGGCGTCGTGTTTCGCACCCATTGTGTGAGTATTTACGAACTGGGTTTAGCTTTTTCTTCGAATAACAACCTCCGTGTGACTTTCTTCCTTCTCTCTTTCCACGCGCCTGTGTCCTCCCATTATAAAACGCCCACATCCACACCTGAGCAAAACTACTGCCATTACGTATCAATGTCACCCAGAATATCATTGTAGTGACACAGACAAATAACACAAAACACTTACCGTTCTGTACACTATCGTCCTGTATGAAGTACTTCCGTTTACAGTTCAGATTAAAGAGAACGCACAGGTTATTTGTAAATCTCATGTATGAGCGAGTAGCGCCGCCACGAGTTAAAATTTAGAACTACAGTGGCACCAGTGC
The DNA here is from genome assembly GCF_036934945.1 of Oncorhynchus masou masou. NCBI lineage: Eukaryota > Metazoa > Chordata > Actinopteri > Salmoniformes > Salmonidae > Oncorhynchus > Oncorhynchus masou. The sequence continues at coordinate 7,852,572 of NC_088226.1, forward strand.
ACTTGAAGGGCTATGAAAGGTTCTCTGGCAAAACAATGGGAAAACCTGGAGATAGAGGTGAGGTGGATATGCAAATCGTGGAGACCCCACCACACGGAATCACAGAGGTACTGGCGGCTGCTTTAATCGACGTCTACGTCATCGGTGCCCGGGGAGCAGTTCTTTGGGGTTAACTGCCTTTCTCAAGGACAGAACGGTATATTTCTTTCACCTTTACGGATCAGGGATTCAAACCAGCGACATTTCGGTTACTGCACCAACGCTCTAAACCGCTATAAGCTATCTGCCTACAAAGTTCACTGCATTGAGCTCAGGCACCTATAAATTCACCTAAGCGAAATTGTCAATATAGGTACCATGCTGGCCCTTTCTCTTCAGAGAGCTATTCATTCATAATTGATGGGGAGACTAAAATGAAAGTGAGAAGTGAGGCTGTCTCGACCACCTTTCATGTCAGATGGCCACGGGATGAAAGGTAGAGAGATGTGGGTGTGTGAGGTGCAGAGGAGACTGAGACTAGATGTGGAGAGAGTAGAGGAGACAGCAGACAGACCGACAATGGATTCAGAAATGGGGGCAAGGCATTGCTGCTGCTGATGATGATGATGATGATGATGGTGTGGACAGATGGACAGGAGGACCAGACTGCTGCATTAACAATGACAGCTCATTCCTGAAGTTGAGAACTGAGAATGCAGAGAGAATACACCTGACCCTGTGAGTGGCTTTCACGTATTCTTTGTAGACCTGTTGTACTTCTTACCATGAATTAGCTTTTGTACACATACTCATTGCACTGCACTCAATGTTTTCTCTCTGACTGTCCTTTCCTCTGTGTTTATTATTCTGTCTTTTCACAGCAGTGGAGGCTGGTGGGAGGAGCTATCGGAGGACAGGCTCATTGTAATGGATGGAATGGAATTAATAGAACGGAGTAATACCTGTGGTTTCCATATGTGTGATATGTTTGATACCGTCCCATGTATTCCATTCCAGCCATTACAACGAGCCTGTCCTCCTATAGCTGCTCCCACCAGCCTCCCCTGTTTCACCACTGCTATATTATGTCTCAGTGATTTCATGGACAGTGACTGTTTTCTCTGGATGTCGTGCAGTACCATAGCTTTGATGACTTAACTCTGAATAACTCTGTGTCAGTGGAGGCTGCTGAGAGGAGGACGGCTCATAATAATGGCTGGAACGGAGCAAATGGAACCCATGTGTTTGATGTATTTCAAATCATTCCACTAATTCCCCTCCAACCATTACCATGAGCCCGTCCTCCCCAATTAAGGTGCCACTAACCTCCTGTGCTCTGTGATAATTCTGTAAATTTGTATCCACTGTCTACTTATAGGGTGCCTTGTTGAACGAGATGTTTATGACCTATCCGGACATTGGTGAAGTGACTTCAGGATTTTTTAAAAACTAAGTACATTTAGGAAAAGTCTAACGAGGTCTTCCCTGAGCATATCAACCAGAGGTGGTCATTTTACCAAGTGAAATGTTTTACCCCATCCAATACTATTAAACACAGACTCCCATCTACCGCCACCTGTAATAAGGGAAAATGTCCCAGCCTTCCCGACACTGGCAGTTTGAACGTGTAGACAGATCTGATGACTTCTGCAGGCACCTTCAAGAGGGGGAGGAGGAGAGAGGAGCAGATGTAATCCTCCAGAGGACGGGTGAAGAGATGAGACCCTCTATCACCCTCTGCCCCCCACCCTTGTTCCGGAGCATCGGACCATCGGGGCTGTCGGCCAGCCTACCACCCCACCGACGTCTCCGCTCCATATTCCGCAGATCCAGAGCGGTGCTGCCTGTGAATACACACGCCGGCAAGGTTTCAGGAACACACACCCTCCAAGATTTACTGTTAGGCACCCACATCAACACACTCCCACATCAACTGACTCACAATGACGTAGTGTCAGAGAAGGACGTTCACATAAACACTGACTCAGAGACACAAACACAGCCCAAGAGACTCATGAGTGCACATGGGCTCACTGTATTAGAACCACCAACAGGACCTCTCACAGATACACTCTCATTCATAGTCAGTGCTGAAAGCAGACAGCAGGGCGGACAGCCTTTTTCTCAGCTTTCCCCACCCCTAAGGACCCATATCAAAGGCAGAGCAAGATGGGGCAGAGCAGTGTCTCCTCTTAAAATGCGAGATGATCTTGGGACTGGAGAGGGAGGAGTGAAAGAGAAGCAGAAGGTGAAGAGGAGAAGGAGGAGGCTGGACTGTAAAGGAGAGGACCAAGCCAATGACAGATATGTCCCGTCCTTCACCCCAGAGACAGAGGGAGATGGTGGACTGTGCCAGTGGTTACAAAGTCTGGGGATTGGAGATAGAGAGGAGGCCATTTCCCCCAACAGAAGTAAACCGCAGCAGAGTGGGTTCAGAGAGAGGATGGCTGGACACAGAGAGGGGTATTCACATCCAGCAGCTAACCACAGGAGAGACAGACGCCCCCACTTCCTCCCGCCTATCTGTCAGTCTGGCTCCCTCCTGCATGTACCCCTGCTGCTTCCCGAAAACTCTCCGCCACCCTCGCCATGCACCTCCCCACACGCCCCCTTCCACCCCTTGCCTGTACCCCTCCTCCACTCTCTGCCCTTCAGGAGGAAGTGATATTGTCCAGCAAAGGAAAGGGGTCTCAACTCAAGAGGCCCATTTGTGTTTACACTGTATGTGGTTTTCTGTCTTGTTACTTTGGCATATTCTGACTGACACTTAGCTTATGTAAGGTTATATAATGTATTTGCCTATAGCTCATTACGCCTACACATCCTTAACAAGTCTTATCCAGGTATAATGTATTGCTCTTGCCTATTATACTGTACGTCCTTTACAAATAATCACATGAATAGTTTCTAAGGATATGTTGTCCTGTCACATTTCAATTGCATGAAATTTAGCATGTATAGTTTGAAAGATCCAGGGCATTGTTGTTTCTCAGGATTAACATCAACAAGTGAACCAACCTCAGCGTTTCAGTAATGGTGTGCCCTGCCTTGTCCGTCTATAGGCCGTGTCCAGATACCCCCCGCAGAGGGCCCCCTCCCCTGATCAGAGAGGAGGCCCATGTTGTTTTTGAGGTGTTTGTTGGGGCCTGAACAGTGCTGTCCTCTGTGTGCAGCCTGTGGTGGGAGCTGCATGTCAGGGCCAGAACACCGGCGTCTCAGTCCTCCTCACTGCCCGCCTCGCACAGCCTGCCGTTTATGTGTTTACCCTCAAACGCAGCCCAAAATGTTTGTGAGTCAGGCTCTTTTTTTTTTTAAGTCCACCCGCCCCTCTCCCATTAGCCGCCAAACAAACATTGCACCGGAAATTTCAGGGATATCTGGGATTTTTGAGGGATCCCAGCAGACAGGGGGCGAGGTCGAGAACAAGGGTGCTTTCTGTGACATCTTAGAGGTGGGGGGGGGCAAAAGAGAGGGTGAGTGGGCCAAAAGAGAGGGTGTGACCAAGGCTGGGTGGCAGGGGGTGGGCAGAGTCAGTAAATTTCATTACGACTGATCAACAGGCACAGGTGGCCCAGTTTCCGGTGCCCTTTGACCTTGTTACGTTCCTTGAGCCCACAGTATGTGCCACCCCTGACCTCACTCATCATCAAGCTGACCCGAGCGCTAGGCTAATGGTAACCATTGACGTAGCTGTTATAAGGCCCCATGTCACATGTAGCAGCAACCCCTTTTTTTGGACTGCTAACTGGTCTATCTTGTTTCCTCTCATTCCTTCTCCCCCTTGCCCATTCACTCCACAGGACAGACAGGACAGTGGGCCCAGAACAACCATTGATGAGGCTGAGATTTTATGTCACCCCCAAACAAAGGAATAATGAATGAGAAAGTGTACACTCTTTGTTCACAGGGTGCTATCTGGGCTTTGTCCAAGCCTCATCCTCGCCAAACCCCAATGTCCTTACTCATAATGGCCTGGTGACACATATAGTACATGGCACAGGAAAATGGCTGTTGTTAGGTTAAATTGTTCCCAACAGGGAAAGTACAGTAAATAGCCTTGTACTTATTTAAATTAAAGTGAAACAGAAACCAAAGTCCAAGTCCACTTTTTCTCAGTCTCTTCATTTTCACTGTTTCTGCTCTGTCATCTGTGCTGCATACAGACTCAGAGCCTTTCTCTCTCTGTCCAGACACAAGCTCTCTAATTTAGACCTGGTCTAGTAATCGGAAGGTTGCAAGTTCAAACCCCCGAGCTGACAAAGTACAAATCTGTCGTTCTGCCCCTGAACAGGCAGTTAACCCACTGTTCCTAGGCCGTCATTGAAAATAAGATTTTTTTCTTAACTGACTTGCCTGGTTAAATAAAGGTAAAATAAAAAATAAAATAAAAAAGACCTCTGTCTGCTCTTTATTTCCCCTCTATACATCTTAAATTATTGTCAATTAGGAGATTGTTTGATTTCAAATGCATAGCTATTTGAAAAGGGCTTTGTTTGATTGAAATGAATGACTACTTGGTCTATGTTTAGTGTGAAGAGTGAAAGTGTATACAGACTGTTGATATATAGGAAAGCATATTTACACGTACAGTATAATGCTAATGTGCGCATGTGTTTAAGAGTGAGTGTGAATATGTGCATGCACACGTAGTGTAGTAAAGTGTACCTGCATAAGGATGTAAATGCATGGAGTGAGCTAAACCTGATAGTGTGTAGCAGTAGAGGCGTGCACACGTGTGTAGGTGCACAAGGGACGTGTGTGTGTGTGTGTGTGTTTCTGTCCTCTCCGTCTCCGTGCTGCTCTACTCTTCTACCAGTGTGGAAGTCAACAGAAGAGTTCCTGTTCTAGGTTTAAAAATAACTGTGGTACTTAAATTCCTCTCTTTCCTCCTTTCTCCTTCTCCCTCTCTCTCCCATAACCTCTCTCTCTTCACTTGTTTTAGAACAGGCTGTGTTCTTTCTCTCACTCCTAGTCACCCTGCCCCTTCCCATGTGCCAGCATTGAGACACACACCCAATGCTGATGTGATTTGAACATATACATACAGTTGTAGTGCACAAAAATGTGTGTGTGTTTTTGTGTAACAGAATGCACCTCAACAGGTGTGGCAAGCAAGAGCTCCCTCCTGAACAAACACTCCACACCTGTCCCCCTTCTCTTCTAATCCTCCCCCTTCGCCTCGCATGTGTAAACCAGTGGAGGCTGCTGAGGGGAGGGCGGCTCATAAGAATGGCTGGAAGGGAGCAAATGGAATGGCATATGGTTATGTGTTTGATACCATTTCACCAATTCCTCTCCAACAATTACCACAAGCAGGTCCTCTGCAATTGTTTTTATTTGTTTGTATATATTTAGCCTTTATTTAACTAGGTAAGTCAGTTAAGAACAAATTCTTATTTACAATGACGGCCTACCAAAAGGCAAAAGGCCTCCTTTGGGGTGGGGGCTGAGATTAAAAATATAAAATTAAAATATAGGACAAAACACACATCACAACAAGATAGACAACACAACACTACATAAAGAGAGACCTAAGACAACAACATAGCAAGGCAGTAACACATGACAACACAGCATGGTAGCAACAACATGGTCAATTAAGGTACCATCAACCTCTTGAGGTTTAAACACACTATCTATACCTCTTACACACCCCATGCCTTCCCTCCAGCTGACCATCTCTTTTTTTACCTTTCTCATAGAACCAACTTGTTCTGTTGTTTTGGAATAAAAGTTGGTAATGGAGGAATTGGGTCTGAACTGCCAGTCATGAAATGGCAGACCTCATCTTTCTTTTCAGTAATCTCACAGAACTATCCCCCTTCTTTACTCTCTTTCTCTGTTCTCAGTCTCTCCATGTCTCTCTCTTTCCACCACAGAAGCTTTGTGACAGCTTAATTGGGGAGGATGAGTTGAATGGTTTCAAATACTTTAAACACATGGTTTGATGCCGTCACCTCTCTGATTCAGAGGGGTTGGGTTAAATGCGGAAGACACATTTCAGTTGAATACATTCAGTTGGACAACTGACTAGGTAACCCCCTTTCCATTCCTTTCGCTCCGTTCCAGCCATTACTATAAGCCGTCCTCCCCTCAGCAGCCTCCACTGATTTCCACAGACTTGTTTATGAAAGTATAATGTTTGATCTCTTCCTCAGCTGCCACCTTTACCTTCCTGCTTACCGCTGTGAATTCCATTTGATCATAAACAGGGAGGGATTTCCACTGAAGTAGTCAAATATCTGAAAACAAACCAGTGTCACTTTAGCTATTACCAGTTTGCTATCAACATAGAATGCAAAGGTCAGCAGAAAGGTCATTGAATACTTGCAATGTCTATGCGTGAATATCCATCTCATTAGAGAGAGAGAGAGAGAGAGAGAGATAGAAGTGTGTGTGTGAATTTGAGTGTCTGTGCGTGTGTGTTTTCTGTTGGTGTTATATATTGGAAAGTGTATGCATGCGTTGGGCGGGACCAGTTCAGACTACAGTGGAAAGGACAAGTCCTTTGATGAGTCATGGTAGCCTAAGCTTTGAGGAAATATGAAAACAACAACATGGCTGTGAGTGTGTCCATCTATTACGTACCCCTCCATTTTTGCTCACTGGGAGGGATCTTCTTACCTTGACCAATTACATCACCTCATTACACAGTCAGGAAGAGACAGAGATGGATTGAGTGGGAAGAGGATAAAGGAGTGTGTGTATGTGTGTGTACAGTCTGCGTGTCTTACTCAGTAAAACAGTGTGTAATGCGGCAAACTTTGTCGTCACAGTTCATGTCAGTGTACAGTACCAGTTAAAAGTTTGTACACACCTACTCATTAAAGGATTTTTATTTTTTACTATTTTCTCCATTGTGAGAATAATAGTGAAGACATAAAAATGATTAAATAACACATATGGAATCATGTAGTAACAAAAAAAGTGTTTAACAAATCAAAATATATTTATATTCTTCAAAGTAGCCACCCTTTGCCTTGATGACAGGTTTGCACACTATTGGCATTCTCTCAACCATCTTTATGAGGAATGCTTTTTCAACAGTCTTGAAGGAGTTCCCACATATGCGGAGCACTTGTTGCCTGCTTTTCCTTCACTCTGTGGTACAACTGCTCCCAAACCATCATAATTAGGCTGAGGTTGGGTGATTGTGGAGGCCAGGTCATAAGATGCAGCACTCCATCACTCTCCTTCTTGGTTAAATAGCCCTTACACAGCCTGGAAGTGTGTTTTGAGTCATTGTCCTGTTGAAAAACAAATGATAGTCCCACTCAGCACAAACCAGATGGGATGGCATATCGCTGCAGAATACTGTGGAAGCCATGTTGGTTAAGTGTGCCTTTAATTCTAAATAAATCACTGACAGTGTCACCAACAAAGCACTCCCACACCATCATACCTCCTCCTCCATGCTTCACGGTGGGAACCACACATGCGGAGTTCATCCATTCACCTATTCTGCATCTCACAAAGACATGATGGTGGAACCAAAAATCTATAATTTGGACTTATCAGACCAAAGGACAGATTTCCACCGGTCTAATGTCCATTGCTTGTGTTTCTTGGCCCAAGCAAGTCTCTTCTTCATATTGGTGTCCTTTACTAGTGGTTTCTTTGCAGCAATTTGATCATGAAGGCCTGATTCACGCAGTCTCCACTGAACAGTTGATGTTGAGATGTGTCTATTACTTATACTCCATTACTTATACTCCATTAATTTGGGTTGCAATATGAGGTGCAGTTAACTCTATGAATTTATCCGTTACAGCAGAGGTAACTCTGGGTCTTCCTTTCCTGTAGCGGTTCTCATGAGAGCCAGTTTCATCATAGTGCTTGATGGTTTTTGTGAATGCCCTTGGAGAAACTTTCAAAGTTCTTGACATTTTCCAGATTGACTGACCTTCATGCCTTAAAGTAATGATAAACTGTCGTTTCTCTTTGCTTATCTGTTCTTGGCATAATATGGATGTGGTCTGTATACCACCCCTACATTGTCACAACACAACTGATTGGCTCAAACACATTAGGGAAAGAAATTCCACAAATTAACTTTTAACAAGGCACACCTGTTCATTGAAATGCATTCCAGGTGACCACCTCATAAAGCTGGTTGAGAGAATGCCAATAGTGTGCAGAGCTGTCATCAAGGCAAAGGGTGGATACTTTGAAGAATCTCAAATATAAAATATATTTTGATTTAACACTTTTTTGGTTATTACATGATTACATGTGTTATTTCATAATTTTCATGTCTTCACTATTATTCTACAATGTAGAAAATAGTAAAAAATAAAGAAATCCTTGAATGAGTAGGTGTGTCCAGACTTTTGACTGGTACTGTATGTTTGCATGATATGCTGTACAGTTTAACAGTGTGTCAGTGGATTGTTGTACGTGTGTCTACCTCTAACACAGTATCAGTGTGTAACAGGGCACACTATGTGGTCAAAGTGTGTACCAGCTCAGGTAAACCGAGAGCTTCCTGTGTCCGTGTCCATGGGAGCGAGCCCTGGATTAGCCCGACTGTTCTCACCTCCGTTCCGCTCTGCTTTGGTCTGGACTCACCACCACTGGACCTTTAGCACACTCTCTTCAATAGATGTCTGTGAGAGGAAGAGAGAGCGGCGAATGAAGGCCACCTAGAGGGGCACCAAGGGAATCTATGAAGGGTAGAGATGGATGTTGACGACAGACAGGATATGGAAGGAGGAGAGAGTGATAGATTGAAAGGGGAGTTATCACTGTCATTTCCACCACCACCTTGGTAGACTTGTGCAATATTTTGGTATATCAGAGCTAATTCCACTGAAACGTCTACACGCCCATCTATATGTATACTTTATCCGTCTCGCTCTCCTCGTCAAGTATTTTTTTAAAGAAAGGGACCAAATTCCTAACTGTTTTCTATGGCTGTTCCAGTATTAATGTAGCACACACTAGCCAGCTGAGTATATTTATCTTGCCTTTCACAAAACAGCAGCTGGACAGAGGTATGCGTGTGAAAACAACTTAAAAGCATCAATAATATTATTTTAATACAAACAAAAATAAATAAACACCAAAAGCCAGGTCCTCTCTGGAATGTAGTAATTCAGATTATTTTATGAATGAACACATTCATAGTTGGCCACGCCTCAAACCTCTCATCCCCCTTTGGAATACCCTGGCCTCATGCCCGCCTCTTAATTGGCTAACCCGAATGTGGTAGGCGGAGCTGCAACAAAAAGCACGGGGACAATATATAACCGAGCTGCAAAAATGAATCGATTAAAATGTGTCCGTGTTAATATTCCAGGAAGAACACTAAACATTAACTTTGGAATTACTGCGCCTTGTTTGACAGTTCCCGTTGTGGGGTTTTGTACGTGGACGAAAACAACAATTATCTTCTTGTGGCAGAAGTTATATTTTCTTTATTTTTTCATTCAATTGTCATTTGACAACATGAGGACGTTAATATTGCTTGTTCTGTTTCAAATGACGACTGTTGCCTTGGTAAGTGTTTTTGTACTTTGGCTTCAGCCAAGCTTGTGTAAACATTGTAAATAGAAGTTCACGTATCGGGTCGGTCTCCTGTCACCAAAGTGGCGGGTAGTCAACAGACTGCACCACCGACAAGCGTACTGGTCCTCTTGTCTTCAGCGTTATAAGAAATGCCTTTGTGTCTCTGAATATTGCGTTAATGTGAATGCACTGTGAATTTGATGTTAGAGTTGAGTAAATGCTGTCGTTTTACCTTTACAGTGAACATTTATGGCCAGATGGTGCCACCACACTACTAAAATATGTTTCCATAAAACAAAAATAGGGTACTGTACTTTAATGAAAGTGATGTTGACCACAGTGTCTTCTATACACTAAGATGGAGACAGAAAGAAACAGTGTAGTTATCTGAATCTAATGCATGACATGACGGATGATGTTAACCTGACTCAAGTGCTCATGTTTTACCTGGGTTCCTGAATATCATTGGAATATTGGACCACGACTGCCCTTTAAACCCCAGTGGTACACAATAACCCAATTAGGGCTCCCAAACTGAGATGAAGAGTGACACATTCAGGTCTGGAAATAGATGGAACCCGCTGTGTGGAAACAATTTAGACCCCACCACTCAATCCCCCTGGCCCAGGATGGCATGGCAGCAGAGGGATACCTTGGATAGTCTTATCCTGTAGACAGGCTGTAGACAGGCAGACCCAAAACCTTTTTATCAGGGTTATGGGGGGCTGTGGTGTTGGGACTCAGGGAGGGGGTCACATTGAATTTCTCTTTCATCCCTGCCAAGAGGAAGGCGACAGCAACAGAGAGTGGGAAAGTGTCCTAGGGGGTTAGTGCTACTGGATATTTAGTGAATATTTAAGCCAAACACACTTTGAAGATCTTCTGTGCTCTGTGTAGCCTGACTCCACTTGAAACAAACAGTTTCTCGCTCTATTATTGTTTAGACTATGAACTGCCCTCATTGAAATCCTTTTTTTAATCCTCTGTATTGCACCATTCCCTCCAACCAGGTGAGAGCTGGCTGCCCTGTGATGTGTGAGTGCCCGGCAGGACCCCCCTCCTGTCCCCCGGGGGTCAGCTCTGTACCTGGCGGCTGTGGCTGCTGTAAGGTGTGTGCTGCCCAGCTCAACCAGGACTGCCACGACTCACACCCCTGTGACCACCACAAGGGGCTGGAGTGTAACTATGGCAATGACGTGGGCCACACTCATGGCATCTGCAGAGGTATGTACACAATACAAACGGGGTTGTCAGGGTTCACGAGGGTTGGATTTAGTCTGGGGTTGTATGGATTCAATGAAAAGTGAATGTTGGTTGTCTTTGATATGGATCTGGGGTTTGAAACTGGTGCCATGTTTAGAAGAGAGATCATTTTCCTGAGCCACACTGCTGAGAGCAGGGGGCAGAATGTATTCATCTAGGTCCGTGAGTTGCCGCATGCGCGTGCACACAGATGGGTATTTTTATGTGAGGGGGGTGGTTTCTATATAAAGGAGGGTATTTGGGGGTGTTGCATGAAGTCCCGCAGAGGGACTGAAGCGGAACGACATCGTAAACAAGTCAAAATTCCTCCCTGGACTAAGAATAGAGGCTCCTTCATTAAACTAGGGATAGAGTGTCTACCTCCTCCTACTGTCACGTCACTTCCTACTTCTAATACACAATTAGTTCTGGACCATTCTTGTTGATGTGCCCATTCTCCCTCTCTCTTCCTTTGTCTCTGTTGTCCCCCTCCTCCACTTTGTTTATTACCTCACTCAACTTGAACTCATTGTGTTTTAAGCAATACAATCAAAGGCATGGCCATAGGCTAGTGATACCTCAGATCCTTCTACATACAGACATCATTGTCTTTCCTTTTTTTTATCTATCTCCCCTAACAGCGAAGCTCGAGGGTCGCCCCTGCGAATACAGCGGACGGATCTACCAGAACGGGGAGAATTTCCGGGCTGGCTGCAAGCACCAGTGTACGTGCATTGACGGGGCGGTGGGCTGCGTGCCTCTGTGCCCCAGCCACGTGCCTCTGGCATCACCCTCCTGCCCTGCCCCTCGCATGGTCAAGGTGCCTGGGCAGTGCTGCCTCAGTATCGACTGCCACAAGGGCTCATCCGTTGTACCCCCAGTACACGGGCACCCACTGCCTCCAGCCTACCCGCCTTTCCCCTTCATGCCCTACCCTGCCTACCCCTACAAACCATACCACTACAAACCCAAGGATACCATGGGAAATGAGCTGGTGGAGGTAGAGAAGACGTGGGACAAGCTGCGCAGGCAGAAGCACCTGGCGGGTAAGAGAGGGCGCCGTGATGTTGCCTTAGAGCGCCGTCTGTTTCCTCTCCGCAGTAAAACGCCATGTTTGTGTTTTCGCCCCCGACTCACAAACAGACCCACTGTGCACTCCTAGCCTTTCCCCTGCATCTCCCTGTGTGTGTGTGTGTGCCATGTTTTCCACTGACTACTTGTGCACCAGAGGCACACACACCACTCTCTCACAGCGTATACCTCTGTCGTCCAGCTTTTCCTTCTCTGTAATCACCCTCCTCTATGCGTCAGTGTTGCCTGTTCTGTGAATGAGGGCAGTGTGCTTACATCTCTCTCTGCCTCTCCCTCTGGTCCTCTCTCCCCCACTCTCTCCTTCCGTCCAGCATGGAGGCAGTTTGGAGGGCAGTGTGTGGTCCAGACCACGAGCTGGTCTCAATGCTCACGCAGCTGTGGGATGGCTGTGTCCTCTCGTGTCACCAATGAGAACGCACAGTGTAAGCTAGTGAAGGAGACGCGTCTGTGCAACATCCGGCCCTGCAGCTCCATGTCCATCCCCATCAAGGTAGTGTGTGTGTGTGTGTGTGTGTGTGTGTGTGTGTGTGTGTGTGTGTGTGTGTGTGTGTGTGTGTGTGTGTGTGTGTGTGAAGGGTATAAAAATTGCCAAAATTGACTACAAAGTGTAAATAGGATCATTTGGGTCATAAAGTCAGTCTCATCCCAAACTGAGATTTGTGAGATAATTAGGAAAAAATGGTATGTCACAGAATGAAGGGTACCACAACAGATTTTTGGGGGTTTATTTCAATCCTGCCCACAGCACCCAAGTAATCATCAATTTGGAAACCAGCTGCACACACCCCAATCATAATGCCCCAAGGTAAATTTGGTTTGACATTCAATATCACTATGGGGCTAGCTAAGGACCAGTAAATCACACAATGTACATGGGACAATATTTTAAAATGCCAACAGCTACAAATTTGATTTAATTAGAAGCTGTAGAAATTAAATGCATATATTGAAAGTACTTAATTAGACAATTGAAAGATGTGCAACATGAAAATATTGTCCCATTTACATTGTGTAATTTATTGACGGTCCCCAACTAGCCACACAGATATGCTATCAAACCAAATTTGCCACGGTTGTTCACTGGCCAGCTGAAGCTAATCGGCGAAAGAAGTTGGCTAGCTAGTCTACTTCCAGACAAGACTTGGTTAGACTGTTTAACGTTATCTAGAATAGGGGTTCCCAACCTATGGGTCACAGCCCCCCATAGGGTATGCCAACATTTCATGGTGGGGCGTGGGACATTCCTTGATTTGAGATGACGTATACATCGGTGACACTTTAGGCTAGAAACAAATGGTAAAATGCCAGAGAAACACTCGACTGATGCACATGGGAATATATTTGGTTTGGCTCTATAACATTCAGAAGCGGAGCTACGACCTTCTAAAGTCGAGGACTCAAAGAAATTGGACTGTGCTTGAGAGGTAATCTTATACAATGTGTGACTGTCGCTATCAATTGATCTATTCACTTTGTTTACAAGAGAATATATATATAATTAAATTGAGAGTTCATATAAATATCATAAAACACATTTGGTAGCGGAATAACAGGGGGAAACGGGTCTAGAACTTATTTTGGATTATTATCAAAAAGATGTTGAGTCTTGTTAAACTACAGAGAATTGCAGGAAATTAGCTTCAAATAATATTTTCCTAAGTACTTCACGTTAAACCAAATCAAGCTGGTCGTGTAATTAATAAAGGCTAAATCAATAAACATTCATGTAAAAAATAAAGGGGGCCTGACTTTAAATTCTTTTTTTTTTTTTGGAGGAAAAAAGGTTGGGAACCCTTGATCTAGAAGAATGAGTGACTGTACTGTTTTTGGCAGAATGAAAGTACAAACGCTTCCCACATTCTTACACACACGAGACACCCACATCAAAGCACTCCTCCATGACCCAAATCTCGTTCTCAGTCGCATTTTCTAATGATGAGAATTGAAACCGAGGCTAATTCAGGAAGTTCAGACCGCCTTTAAGGAAGGGATTGCAGCGGTCACCATTTTGGTGTGGCAACCATTTAATAGTCCCCCGGTCTTCATACATTGTAGGTACATGTATTTAGGTCAATGCCTGCATCCCAGTCTAAACCTTAAGAGACTGTGTGGACAGGGGTGTGCCCACATCCATATTAATATCATGGTATTAAGTGCCCCTCCCTCTGGCAAGCTCCCCCAGTGTGTGTCTGAGCCCACTCTATTCACAGTACATTTGCTGTGGAACAAGTTCAACTGAACTGTGAATGGAAAAAGCATCATTAGAAGACCTGAAGACCAACAGTACAAGGCACCAAATAGTTATGATAGTGGAATGTAGAGACTCTTATCCTTGAGTTCTGTGGGAGCTAACATGTAGCCACATCCACCATGCTACCATCCTCTCCCACTCTGCCCCGGTCTCTGTGTGTTGTGTTAATAGGCTCTTGTGTGTATGACGCAAAGCGCTCTCTATTCTCCCACTCCCTCGCTTTCTCTCGTTTCATGTAACACCCTTAAACGCTCTCCACATCTCACCAGAGCAGTTATTCACTGATGAGTCTAGTTGTTAGGCACCTGTCTTAATGTTCTCTCTGTGTTTTGAGAGTTGTTTGGGCGCTAATGTGACACTATGCCACCTCATAACTGTTGGATGCCCACCCACCCATACTATCACCATGCCCCGCTCTAGCCCTGGTCTTGTTGTTTTGACCTTTCCTCAGATTTTCTCTCCCTGTGCCAGCATCACTGTAGTTGTAATTCACTGGGATTGTACAGTGACTAACCCAGACTCTTTCTCTTGTCCACAGAAAGGGAGGAAGTGCTCCCGTACCCACAAGGCCCCAGAGCCCCTGCGTCTGTCCTATGCTGGCTGCCGCAGCACGCGTCTCTACCGGCCCAACTACTGCGGCGTGTGTGTGGACGGCCGCTGCTGCTCGCCCCGCCGCACACGCACCGCCTCCGTGACCTTTGCCTGCCCTGATAGCGAGCGCTTCGACCACTCCGTCATGTTCGTGCAGTCCTGCAAGTGCAGTGATAAGTGCAGTCATCTGAACGAAGTTGCCCTCCCGCCCCAGCAGTGGCTCTACGGAGACACACACAAGTTCTCCGACTAGCGTCCCCCTCATATCCCTCACTCGCTCCCAATCACTTTACCCCCCCCAGCCAAGACCCTGATAGAGAAGTAGTCCTAAGAGTATCTTTGACTAGACACTAGCCAGATGCAAAGATCCCCCACCACCCTCCTGGAGCATGTTTTGGGAGGCCTGGGAGAAGGAATTTGATTGGTTGATCTGCATTCTGGACAGAGATGAGTGACTAGTGCCGGCCTTAGAGTAGACACCCGGTCCTTTGTGGTTCATCAACCGGAATCACCAAAGTGTGTAAATAGACATATGGATTTGCCCAGTCACTATTTTGTCACTCCCCATGCACTCCTGTACTCTGGGACAGAACCCACACTTTGGGGACAATAGAGAAAGGTGGGACACACCCAATGCAGACTCCAACCCAGCTGCTGCACACACACCCAGTAGACTTGTGGACGGTAAGGTGTTTCATTTCATGGTGATGGCCAGCATAGTCGGCCTGTCAATGGCAAGCAGGTCTGGTTTGAGTGGAAGGAGAATCAGACTTGCATAGAAACAGTGACTTCTCCAGTAGATTTCCAATACCTGCTATTTGCGTAACCAAATGAAGACACTAAAAGACAATGTTTTTGTGGGACAGAAGATGGACACTCCACAGAATGCTCCAGAAGGGACATTTTTGTATTTGTAATGATATTTATTGTTGTGACAGAGACGATGACACAGTGGGTACCAATGAGAGAATCGATGCTGCTATGTTTGGAGCGGCATGACCGGAGGACCCTGAGAGAGACAAAACAGCTGAGATCTGTCAGCAGACAGAGGGGAGTTCCATGAGGTCTGGGACTTGACCCCTGGTCTCACCGGTGTTCACTGTCATCAAACAGCCACATTACCTGAGCAATAGTGGACGAACACAACTCCCCAAGGAGAGATGTTATGGTTAGAGACAGACTGGCGCAAAAGCTGTTGGCTGAGGCTTTGTGTGTGTGATAGGTCATTAGATGTTGGACCAGTCCCCATTTTCTTACTCCTCCATGCCTCAGCCCTGAAACAGTGAGACATTTAACCTAGCGCCAGCGGAACAAGCCTTGGATTCTGGCATTGAGAAGTCGTGTTGCTGATTTGAAGCAAATTACAATCCTGACTGAGGGGTAGAAAGAGCCTCAGCCACCCTCTGGTTTGTTATAAAAATAAAAATGCCTGCATATGAAGTAAACATGTAATTTGTAACTAGCGGGCGGGACCGTTTCAGACTCAATCTGGCCTGTAATCTAGCAACTGATCCGCAATACTCCACAAAACAACTTACTCATGTTGCTTTATGTTTGAGGTGTCTAAATCTGCTCTCTGCCATTGAAGGTTGACATGTCGACGATATCATGCTCATTAGAGAATGAAGCGGACATGAGGACACTACAAAGGGGTCAGCACTACATGGTTACAAATGGCCTCCTTTGCATAGACATGTCAGTAGTCTGTTATAGCACAACAGTTGTTTGAAGTTGGAGGTTAAGATTCTGAATTGGTGAGACAGACCTCTTCAGAATTACTAAAATGCCAAATTCTTCCCTATTAGGAAGGGTTGATAATTCATGCACCTTAGCCTTGTTCATGACTGAATCTGAGTGGTATATCTTAAACTAAAATATGTAATTCACATGCTTTTCCCTCTGACTCCATGAAAAGTATTAGAGGATTCAAATATTGAAGCCCATATTACATTAGTCCATGAGTGTTATTTTTATGATTCAACTTTTTGTGCAACTTCAGGTTGAGACAGGCGTTCATAGTAGCCTCACACAGCCTGTTAGGTGATTGACTTTGTAAAATAAATGGACGTTCTGAATGGTTAGACACTGCCATCACGCTTACCTATGTCGATTGTGATTTGAGAAGTCTTTGGTTTTATAACGACACTATAGAGCAGCCACGTACATATGCATCCTTGTTTGCTGTTAACAGACCAATCCATGAGTTATAACTTAAAACCATTAACCAGTCCATGTATAGCTAGCACTGAGCAAGTCTGGGCTCTGTGATGTGGGCACAGCACACACTGCCATTTCCAATCTCTGCGCTTTATTGAGCAAGTGATTGAAAACTTGTATAAAAGCATATCTGGTTGATTTGTCCTAACTTTGATTTACAGGCTAATTGAGTTCATGCTGCATTTGGAATAAAGTATGTTGATGTATTACCTAATGAACAACTGCACCCTTTCAGTTCCGCCTAGAGGATCGCTACAACCGGAAGTGAATTTCGTAGCAGGTTGGGAGCTTTAGGTTAAGCAAAAAAAAACAAAAAAACGAACCCGCTACAAAAGTCACGCCTGCACTCCTAGCTCTGTCGGCCTTCTCTCCAAGAGAAATAATTCTAATAAGACTGTATAGCAGTTTCACATATCTACACAGGTGCCTCTGACAAAGCTACTCTTCCACATGTTCGGGGCGAGCTAGATAACCCGCAGTTTCCCGTAAACAAACACTAACATGGAGATGTGGTCTGGTGGGAACACTAACCCGGAGATGTGGTCTGGTGGGAACACTAACCCGGAGATGTGGTCTGGTGGGAACACTAACCCTAATAAAAAGGTGTATATATTAAACTTATTTTGGTAAATAAATTCACTGATATGAAATGTCTTGTGCTTTCCAAACCATAACACGCATTGCTTGCGGTAATGTTCAGTCAAGCCACTAAACATAACTCCCTTAGACGACGCCTTCATCCAATGACTTCTGTAATGAAGACGGCTATACTCTGTCACAACCCGGTTTCACTAAAGATATCTGGGAACATATGGTTCAAACACTACAGAGATGTGGCCAATTAGCATTAATATGCTGTTTTATGTGATAGGACACCCTTAACAGTTTGATTCCTGTATAAATAAATTTACCATTAGGCAGATATGCGATTACCCAATGGAAGGACGCTCCCATTAATAGAGCCACGATCCCTGGGGTCAGTCATGCACCAGCAGACACTATGGTTCTTCCAAATAAGCCGTGATGGTCCCTCCTTTTACAAGCCCTTATGAAGGTGTGCCGTGATTTCCCAGCCCTGACAGTGAGCCAGCATGCAACCACCACATGCTTGGGACTCACAGTAAAGAGTAATTTCGAAGAAGCTTTTTATACACTTTCCTGATTGCGTTTTAGATTGGGCCCAACGTTTGTAAGCTCGCATGAAATCATTCTGAATGGGGAATTTATGGTCCCATTTAACTAGCAAAAATAAAGTCACTTGAAGAATTTCTTAATACGCACACCATTGTACATAACATGTAACCTGTCAAATTGGATCAGAAACTGGAATTTTATAAAAAGTTTTAATTTCATTGACCAAAAATAAACAAAATTAAAACCAGACAACCCCCAATGATAAAATAAAAATACATTTGGTGAACAGTCAAGGAATAGAGCTTAAAATAAAACAGCGAGGAAGGTTTTTCATCCCAACAAGGACAGATTCAGGGTTAGCGGACATTACTTCTGGGATGGAGGACTCATCTGGACTGCTCAACTAGAAAGAAAATAGAAGAAAAAAAAGTGGTGGGTGAGAAAGGCAAGAAGAGACACTTCTGAAGACCATCTCCATAAGCACCAGCTGGGCATTCCAGCTTTTCACCATACGTTTAAACATGTACGGAGTCTCCATTCACTAAGACCTACCCAGTTTAGGGCTATCCCCACATTTGTGTCTTTATGGCACATAAGAAACCTTTGATTCGAGCATGAAACAAACCTGTGAGTCGCGCATGTCGGTGGCCTAATCCACTAGAGGCCACAGGGATGGCGGTGAAGATGCACAACACCTCTCCAGAACCCACTCCCGCCAATTCACTATGAGAATCGTTTGCCCTTTGTGTCTATCAATTCCCCATTAAGTCACCAGTAGTACATGCACGATTGAGTCAATTTCTAGTGTTTGTTTATCATAATTTCTGTTAATGAACAATAAGACTAATATTCAATGCATTGTCAGAGCGCACAACCTATGCTACACTTGTGAGAAACAACTTTAGATGCATTTAATTTCATTGACTAATTGTCTTTTGTTTAAAGTGCTCCTGTCAATGTTGACTAAGGATGCTCAACTGACTACCGGTAAGTATAAATTTAGGCCTAAGGCTACATGGTCTGCTTGCAAATGTAGACGTTTAAAAAATGTTTTTTTTAATAAAGTGCCCATTTGGGGATGTGCTGCATTTCTGATTGGCTTAACTCACCACCACTGATGAGTTGGAGCTCTAAAGTAACTAAAGTAACAAAGTCTGTTAACATGCATTGAGAGTGACAATAGTTACTCAATGTATTTGAAAAATCTTTCCTGCCCTGTCTCTTTTGATAACCACTGAGTGAAAGGGAAAATTTTATGCTCTGATCGTGGAAATTAAAAAGATATTAAAAAAAAGGCCTACCTGATTACTTCTTATCCCTTTGCACAAATAGCCTACGGTGGTTTCTGTTCAGAGCTCACTGGTGCAGCAAAACAGGGTATTTTATTTCATGTTGCAAGTTCACTAGCGCACGGGTCGGGCTGGACCCAATTGATAAGGTTTTGAGTTTGTTGCAGACAGGCCATGCGTAGCCAATGTGATTTATAGGAAATTTACAGTTGAAGTCAGAAGTTTACATACACCTTAGCCAAATATATTTAATCCTAGTAAACATTCCATGTCCTAGGTCAGGTCAGTCACCACTTTATTTTAAGAATGTAAAATGCCAGAATAATAGTAGAGAATGATTTTTCACATTCCCAGTGGATCAGAAGTTTACATGCATGCAATTAGAGTTTGGTAGCATTGCCTTTAAATTGTTTAACTTGAGTCAAACATTTAGGGTAGCCGTCAGCAAGCTTTCCACAAGGAAGTTGGGTGAATTTTGGCCCATTCTTGACAGAATTGGTGTCAGGAATGTCTCGCCTTTTCAGTTCTGGTGTCACGCCTTTTCAGTTCTGCCAAAACATTCTTTTTTTTTTACCCCTTTTTCTCCCCAATTTCGTGGTATCCAATTGTTGTAGTAGCTACTATCTTGTGTCGTCGCTACAACTCCCGGGAGAGACGAAGGTTGAAAGTCATGCGTCCTCCGATACACAACCCAACCAGCCGCACTGCTTCTTAACACAGCGCACATCCAACCCGGAAGCCAGCCGCACCAATGTGCCGGAGGAAACACTGTGTACCTGGCAACCTTGGTTAGTCCCGCCACAGGAGTCGCTGGTGCGCGATGAGACAAGGACATCCATACCGACCAAGCCCTCCCTAACCCGGATGACGCTAGGCCAAATTGTGCGTCGCCCCACGGACCTCCTGGTCGCGGCCGGTTACGACAGAGCCTGGGCGCGAACCCAGAGTCTCTGATGGCACAGTAGTACAGCACCCTTAACCACTGCGCTACCCGGGAGGCCCTCACACATTTTCTATAGGATTGAGGTCAGGGCTTTGTGATGGCCACTCCAATACCTTGACTTTGTGGTCCTTAAGCCATCTTGCCACAACTTTGATAGTATGCTTGTGGTCATTGTTCATTTGGAAGACCCATTTGCGACCAAGCTTTAACTTCCTGACTGATGTCTTGGGATGTTGCTTCAATATATCCACATTTTTCCTCATGATGGCATCTATTTTGTGAAGTGCTCCGGTCCCTCCTGCAGCAAAGCACACCCACAACATGATGCTGCCACCCCCATGCGGGGGGCGGCAGGGTAGCCTAGTGGTTAGAGTGTTGGACTAGTGACCGGAAGGTTGCAAGTTCAAACCCCTGAGCTGACAAGGTACAAATCTGTCGTTCTGCCGTCATTGAAAATAAGAATTTGTTCTTAACTGACTTGCCTGGTTAAATAAAGGTTAAAAAAAGTCACTGTTGGGATAGTGTTCTTCAGCTTGCAAGCCTCCCCCTTTCCTCCAAACATAACGATGGTCATCATGACCAAACAGTTCCATTTTTGTTTCATCAGACCAGAGGACATTAATCCAAAAAGTATGATCTGTCCCCCCATGTGCAGTTCAAACCGTAGCCTGGCTTTTTTATGGTGGTTTTGGAGCAGTGGCTTCTTCCTTGCTGAGCAGCCTTTCAGGTTATGTCAATGTAAGACTCATTTTACTATGGATATAGGTACTTTTGTACCCGTTTTCTCCAGCATCTTCACAAGGTCCTTTGCTGTTGTTCTGGGATTGATTTGCACTTTTCACACCAAAGTACATTCATCTCTAGGAGACAGAACAAGGCTCCTTCCTGAGCAGAACAATGGCTGCGTGATCCCGTGGTGTTTATACTTGCGTACTATTGTTTGTACAGATGAAGTGGTACCTTCAGTCGTTTGGAAATTGCTCCCAAGGATGAACCAGATGGTAGCCTAGTGGTTTGAGCATTGGACTAGTAACTGAAAGGTTGCAAGATCGTTTTCCCGAGCTGACAAGGTAAAAATCTGTCGTTCTGCCCCCGAACAAAAATGTTAACCCAATGTTTCTAGGTCGTAATTGAAAATAAGAATTTGTCATCTGACTTGCCTAGTTAAATAAAAAAGGTTTTTAAAAAAAAGCCTATCAGAAGCTTCTAAAGCCATGACATAATTTTCTGGAACTTTCCAAGCTGTTTAAAAAGCACAGTCAACTTAGTGTATGTAAACTTCTGACCCACTGAAATTGTGATAGTGAATTATAAGTGAAATAATCTGTTTGTAAACAATTGTTGGAAAAAATTACTTGTGTAATGCAAAGTCCTAACTGACTTGCCAAAATTAGTTTGTTAACAAGAAATGTGGAGTGGTTAAAAAAAAAAAAAACAGTTATCACAATATTAATCTGCAGCCTACAATGTTTATTTGTTGGCATATTTTACATAGTTGGCAATAGAAGTGACTTATATTTGTATATAATTTATTACCACTGTTCCATGAAAAAGTGCATATGAAACCTTTAACTGGCACACAAATTGGTAGAAGAGAACATAATGGCAGAATCTGTGAAGGCTAGTAGGATGTTCAGGTACAGGTTCTCTGGCTCCGGAGTCATTTGTTTATTTCATCAAAATGTGTACTTAAAGTACGTGTGAAACTCATTCCAGAGGGAAGAGTGTCTAAGGGCTTTCGCGCCTCCCTTGGACTTAATTCCTCAAGGTCACTGTTCAGTAAGGAACTTCACATCTGGTTGTGTAGGTCTTAATTGAAAGGAGAAACCAAAACCCAGCAGACACTAGGCCCTCCGTGGAATGAGTTTGACAACCCTGGCTTAAAGCACCAGACAAGCGCTATGGAAAAATAGATAAATAACACTTTAAAATGTCGACCAACTGATAGGTCAAAAGAACAGATGACTTTCGGGTGGCACTGATATTGTGTGGAGGACAGCCCAATTCTCTCTAGTCACCACCATTACTAAGGGAGTTATTATACCAGGCAATTATCTTGGGGGGTTCAATGAGCTGACAATATCCCCCTGACCTTTCAGGCCCAGCATTAGAGTACAAACGATTAACAGATGCGGCTTACCCCAGACACATTGACATTTGTTATGATCGCCAAGTCACTTTGACCCGCTACATTCATTCCCTTTAAACATTGAATTAAACATCAGAAGACAAAGATCACTTTTTATTCTTGCAAGTTGAGTAATAGTTATGTCAGTTTGAGTGTATAAGGATGGAGAAAGACTTACTGTAAGTGGAGATGTCGATCTCTTCTGGCAGCTCGGCCACATTGACCTCAAAGCGGTCCTGCACGTCATTCAAAGTCTTGGCATCGGTCTCATCTGACACAAAGGTCACAGCCAGACCCTTGGTTCCAAACCGCCCAGCACGGGCCACCTGAAGGGCAAAAGGGTCAAATGGGAGTGACAACTCAAAGAATATGAGCCTTTGGAGGGAGATCTACAGAGGCCAATGACAAGTTGATGAACTCGTCAGATGCAATCGGTATTTGGAAATACCATTCACAACCAGAACACAGGCGTTTGAGGCTCCTTCAGTTATGTGACTCACCCTGTGCAAGTAGGTGTCCGAGTCCTCAGGCATGTCATAATTGAAGACAATATTGACTCGCTCGATATCCATCCCTCGGCCAAACAGGTTGGTGGCCACCAAGATCCGCCTTTGGAAGTCCTTGAACTGCTGGTAACGGGACAGCCTGGGCATAGACAGCCAGAGAGGATTAACACAGCTGCTATAGGTATTACTAGATGTAGAGGCTGACCTTTGAAGGAAACTGTGCTGAGTTAATTGAAGAGGCTTTCAGCTACACAAAAAGCCAGCATTTGGGGCTCTATTTCATTTGAGATGTGAGAGAAAAGCGTGCATGTAAGCAACAGAGACGGACCTCTCCTCCTGAGCCATGCCCCTGTGGATGGCAATGGCAGGGAAGTTCTGTTCCACCAGTAGCTGAGAGAGCGCCACACAGCGCTGCACTGACTTGACAAAGATCACCACCTAGAGGTACACAGGAGACATTACAGAAATATAGCAAACAAATTTACAAGGAAACAGCACAAATAAGACTTCTTACAGGGATAAAAGTTATACCATTAGTGTGTGGGTTTACCTGGTTGAACTCCAGCACATCAAGCAGATCAAAGAGCTTGCGGTTCTTCTCGCTGTCCTTCAGCTTGCAGTAGTACTGCTGCAGACCGTGCAGCGTCAGCTTGGTCTCATCATCTACAAACACCTCCATGGGCTACAGGAGACAGAGCATGTCACTTCAGAACCACAAAAATACTTCTATGAAGTCAATGCAAAGTTGTGCTGTTTTACAAACAACAACTTGAGTCCATAACCACATGAAGTGGCAGTGCTACCCCCTGCACTCACATCCTGCATGAACTTGCGGCAGACCGGTCGAATCTCCTTGCTGAGTGTGGCGCTGAACATCATACACTGCTTCTCATGTGGTGTTAGCCTGAAGATGTCCTGTACGTCACGCCTCATGTCTGAAACATGAGAGAAATGGGACCATGGATAACACAGCCAAGTCTCAAACTACCCCCCAGAATAGCCAAGAACCAAGACATCCACTTTACTCAGTCTATATGCAACAACAGATTTCCATTGGGGAAACCCAAATCAAGATTGCAATTGATAGAAATCATTTTTCAGGGGGTAAATAACAAAAATGGGTTGGATTAACAGTCGAGTGAAGGAGCATTTCCAAAAAGGACATGAATAATAAGCAAGGACTCACCCAACTGCTCCAGCATCTTGTCACACTCATCCAGGACAAAGTGCTTGACGTTCTTTAGGTTGAGGGTCTTGTTGCGGATGAGGGCCAGGATTCGGCCAGGGGTTCCCACCACAATGTGAGGGCAGTTCTTCTTCAGCACATCCTCATCCTTCTTGATAGACAGGCCCCCGAAGAACACGGCTGCCTTTACTGTGGGCATGTACTTGGAGAAACGCTCGTACTCTTTACTGATCTGGAAGGCCAGCTCTCGTGTGTGGCACATTACTAGAACTGACACCTAGAGAAAAGAGTAGTATTTGATGAGAATAGATCACCTGTGGGTTATGCATAACAAATATTTGAAACTTGACATAAGAGACATTTGCAGAACGCAGATACTGACCTGTCCATCCACAGGCTCAATCTGCTGTAGTGTGGCAAGAACAAACACTGCCGTTTTGCCCATACCAGACTTGGCCTGGCAAAGGATGTCCATGCCCAGTATGGCCTGAGGGATGCACTCATGTTGAACTGGAAAACAATGAGGCATTTGGTCAGTACACCTGAATGCAGTTCACCACCTTTATCTGAACAAAAAAGCCATTGTTTTACCATAACACACCTTGGACAACACATGCACTGTTTTGACAAGTGGTCCATCAACACCCAATGACGTTGGACACAGCCTCCTCCTATACAGGCACTCCATTGTATCCACAGACATGCCACTGCTATTCATGACCTCCATTTATGCCACTCACAGCACTCATCCACCCATTGCACTCACCTTCAGATGGATGCTCAAAGCCACAGTCGACAATAGCACGGAGCAGCTCTGGTTTGAGCAGGAAGTCTCTGAAGCCAGAGCTGTGGATGGAGACATAGGAGCCCTTCACCTCCTTCTTGCCTGCTGGGGCAGTAGTCTCAGGGGCTCCCTGAGGCTCCTCGTCCTCTTCATAGTCCAGCAGCTCATTGTCAACATCATTCTCAGCCATTCTGTCTATAGAAAAAAAAATAGAAGGGGGGTGAGGGGGCAATAATGGCTGGTCATTCACACTAGCTGTCACCAGTTGTTTTTGACTAAAGACTGTCCCCGAGACCATATTTTTTAAATAAAAATATGTATTCAATTAGGAGATTTGAAAGAGACCAGCATCGCCACTATCCATGGTAAGGTTAGTCTACATCAGAGTACTATTAAGTTAACATTCAGTAACACCAAACCATAACGTTTAACTAAATCATGACGTTGACAGTTGCAGGAAACGTTCAACAGCAAAATAAGCAGCTCAATTATGTATTACAACCAAAACCAGGGGCCATGGTTGCTAGCTAGCATTTTGTTATAAATGGTAAGCAACTACAAAGGTTTCGTCAACAACGGTTGGTATTGGCTAGCTCCGTAGCTTGTTTACGAGTAAAATCAGAGATACCTCTGGTAACGTAACACCCGTATAGTAATGCAAACGTTACATCCGTATAGTAACGCAAACAATGTCATGAATCGACTCTGCTTTTGCCGCACACAGCTCAGGCCAACCTAGTTAGCTAAATTACTATCAGTTCTGGTAGCTAACGTTAACTAATAAAACTATCAATGTAGAGCGCTATCGAACTAAACCAACTACTGTCCAAATTACACAACATGTAGAGCCACACGTGGCCAACTCCACTGTTTTTAACGACTTTGATCGGTTTTGGTTAGCAAACGTTAGTCCTAGCCTAGCTAGCAAAATAGCCTTCGTTACTCCCAGATGCCTTGCTCAGAACTAACAATGCATATCTTGCTTATCCGAAAACCATCAAAAGCAGTTGGTGATTTATAATACAACTACGAGAACCAGAATATTCCCAAAAGGACACAAATAAGCAATATTCGCTACCGTCTTACCTTACAGCGATGTTACAATTCAACCTCCAAAAAAATGCTCATCAAAACCACATGGAGAGGAGGCCTCAGTTTATACGACAAGCCGGAACTTCCGCCTCCTCTAAAATACAGTAATATCATTGGTTGGTTTACATGTCAATTTGACGAAACTACTCCTAATTCTATCACGATTGGCCAAGTCAAGCTGTCAATCAATAGTGACGATAGAACTCCTGTCCGAGATTTTTATAACTAACCAAGATAGCCCACAGACTGTTGTTTCCAATGGGAAATAGTGGGCAAGAACCAAGCACGAGCTTGAGAGATCCTTTCAGCCAGTTCTTGCATGCATCTGTATATTTCCGGTAGGGAACGCATACTCTGTGAAGTAAGCGTGTGCAATAGCTCGAGTCGCCTTTGCTTCTAAACAATGCGATTTTTTTTTTATTGACAAAGGGCAAAATCTACAAATATAAGTCCGACTGTTGTCTTTCAATAACATTTTAGATTGCGTTTTCTATTTTGTAATCTAATACCTTATAACAACGTATTGGGCAGAAGTAAATTAAGCCACGAAAACAAATATAATTTTACATATATCATAAATGATCGCGTTTTTATGAATTGTATGATTTCATGTTGAATCTTATTACAAAATATTATGGAACATGATCCAGGAAGTAGGCGGAACTTAGTTTATTAAATTAATTCCGTCACTAAGATTGACCATGGTCTTGTGTACAGAAGAACACAAACACTTAATTTATTCAATAATATGTTTTTGCAACGATTCATTGGAATGAGTTTTGTATTACGTTGTAGGTGTTGCAATAAAATAGTCCCAAAAGCCACCAATAAGGGTATGTACTGTAATTAATATTATTAGCCATACAAAAAAGTTAAACAAGTTTTCATAATTTCTATAGTTACAATAATGTGCTAATGTTCTGAACAAGCACACTATTGTATTAGTTTCACGTCAGTATAAGTTTCACAAAAGGTTGCACCCAATGCTAGTAATATTAATTTGACTTTTTTGAAGATTAGATATGTGCAAAACAAGTAGGAATAAATGTTAATGTTAATCTTATTGGTCTTTTAAGTCCTTTCAGTCTGTCCAATTTCAGTCTTTCCACGTGTACAGTTTAGACCTTTGAACTTCATAAGCGCATTGGAGCTCAGGGTATTGTCCTCCTCAGACAAACAAGTCCCAGAAAGCACAGAATTTCAGTAAGCCTGTGGAGGGATCTCTGAGCTCCACCATGTGGAAAATAACGATCGTTCCATGTCAATGTCTAATCCAATGTAGCAGGACATGCATTCATCCAGCGCAGCCTCCTTCAAAATACTGTTTTTACCTTGAAATGAAATGAATAGAGGACTCTCAAAGTGGAAGCAAAGATTTCTCAGTTTTTCCAAAGGGTTACGTATATGGATGTTATATAAACTGTACAGGGACATAAGGCATCAAACATTTCACTGCAGCAAAGTCTATGAACTTTCATGTAAAATCACTTTTTGTCAAGGAAGATTGTGAATGTGTCAGAGCTGCAGTGATGTACCCCACAAACTCAACAAGTAAACATAGAAAAGAGTGGTCAAGAAGAAAAAGAGGTGTTACAAAATAAAAATGTAGTCAGAAATAAAATAAGCAGTAAAAAATATATGATTTGTTAGAAACAATACAGACACTACAAGATGTTGAATGTATTCTATGAATGGTTAGACAATATTAATCTCTAGTTCTATATCCGTGATTCCAGAGCAGAGGAGAAACTCCACTGGGTAGCCGAGAAGTAGGGGAAGCTATCAGAGTCTGGACGGGAGTGTGATTCTAAGGATTTGCCAGTATGAGAGCCAGACTGGGTTAGGAACTCCTTCACATGTCGTGGCAGTGCATGGAGCAGCCAGTCCTCCACCAGCAGACCTTCACCATGCAGTCCTGAACAGCAGCCCAGCTCCATGGGCAGCTCTTCTAGACTGTTGCTGCGCAGGTCCAGGCGGGACAAGTGACTCAGGTTGCTCAGCCCTGGAGGCAGGGAACCCAGGGAGTTGTGGGATACATTCAGGCTCCGCAGCTCCAAACAGCGACTGAAGAGCTCTGGGGGCAGGCTCTCCAGCCTGTTCCCACTCAGGTCCAACTCTGTGAGAAATGTCAGCGCCCCTACCTCTGCTGGCAGCTCGTCCAGCAGGTTTCCAGCCAGTAGGAGGCGACGTAGGTGGTGGAGGTTGAAGAGGGCCGGGGGAAGGCTCTGGAGCTGGTTGTACCCCAGGTCCAGGAGCTCCAGAGCACGCAGTACACCAACACTAGCCGGTAGGGCCAGAATACGGTTATGGGCCAGCCTGAGGCAGGAGAGGCGGCGGAGGTGTGCCAGCCCTAGGAGCTCCTCCAGGGTGCGCAGGCTGTTGTGCTGCAGGTCCAGGGTGCGCAGGCTGGTGAGGGCCAGCAGGGCAGAGGGCAGGCGCTCCAAGTGGCAGTCCTGCAGCTGCAGCTCGGTCAGGCCGGCCACACGCCGCAGGCCCGTCAGCACCAGCAGCCTGGAGCCCTCGTTGTGGATCTCCAGCCTCACCAGGCTCCCTGCCACCTCCCCCAGCTCCCCGGGCACACGCTGCAGCATGCCCCTCAGGACCAGCACCCGGAGGTGACGGAGCTGCCGGAGGCTTCCCAGGGCCCAGCCACGGCCCACCCCGCCCTCGCAGCCCAGTCGGCCAGAAAGGTGCAGCTCCTGCAGGCCGCGGAGAGAGTAGACCCAGCCAGGGATCTCTGCAGCCTGGGTGAAGGTGAGGTGCAGGGCCTCCAGACGCTCCTGCAGAACCACCAGGGAACCAGGCTGCGTGGCTGCAGTACAGTGGTACAAATGAAGCTCCCTGTTGTGACATATAAAACAATTGAAGCCCCTTGTCTGGAACACACCAAACCAAACACTTCTATAAAGTGTATATTGTATGTAGATTAATTCAATATTTGGTAGCTTCATTGTTGGCTATATGGCTCACCTGAGTGAGGTCATGTTGACCACCTGTGCGGGGAGCTTGGCGTCCGTGATGAGCTCCAGCTTGAGCACTACCAGCTGGCTGAGGGTGAAGAGGGCAGGGGGCAGGCGTGGCAGGGCCACCAGCTGCAGCAGGGGCCGTCCCTCTGGGTCGACCGTGGTCATGGAGCGCAGCCTCTCGGCACCCCAGCGCCTCTCCAGGCTCTCCTCCAGCAGGCGTGTCTCGCTGACGGGTGACAGGAAGACGGAAAGACGCTGGGCCAGTAGGGGGTCGTACTGATCAGCCATGTGTAACAGGAAGGCCAGGTCATTACATAAGTCAGGGACATCCCTCATGGAGCCCAGCTCCCTCAGTTTGTTAAAGGAGTATTGACGCAGGGAGCTGAGGGGTGCACAACCACAAACAGAGCACTGTATAGTTAAGAACAAAGGTACTAAGAGTGTAATATGCTGCAGACAGTGGAGGAAAAAGTACCAAATTGTCATACTTGAGTAAAAGTAAAAATGCCTTAATAGAAAATGAATCAAGTAAAAGTGAAAGTCACCCAGCAAAATACCACTTGAGTAAAGTAGTAGTCTAAAAGTATTTGGTTTTAAATATACTCAATTATCAAAAGTATAAATAATTTCACAGTCTTTACATTAAGCAAACCAGACAGCATGATTTTCTAGTTTTTTAAATTTACGGATAGCCAGGGGCACACTCCAACACTCAGACTTCATTTACTAATGAAGCATTTAGTGTTTAGGTATGTTCTTTTGAGAATTGCGTGAATTTGACTGTTTTCCTGTAATGCAAAGCATTCAAAATGTAACAAGTACTTTTGGGTGTCAGTTGTAAAAAGTACATGATTTCCTTAAGAATGTAGTGAAAAGTAAAAAGTAAAAGTTAGTAAAAAAATATTAATAGTAAAGTAAACTACATAAGTAGTACTTTAAGTATGTTAAATTAAGTACTTTATACCACTGGCTGCAGAGCAAAGCCAATTAAAATAGATGGGAAAATAAAATGCAAATTACAGTCACAAAACTCTTAAAAATGTTGGCACTAATCTGCTATCCAGACCTGTGGAGGATCCAGCTGAGGGTGTAGATGCTCAGCAGGCCAAAGAGCCCCACCAGGCTGATGTAGGCCAGCAGCAACTTGTGGAGGACAGAGGCCAGGGCATGGGTACACTCAAAGGCACTGTAGCCAGTCAGGGCATGGGCCTGGGGCAGGCAGGTGTGGGTGAACGAGATGGAGCTCATCAGAGGAGTGGTGTAGCCCACTATCAGCACCACCAGCAGCAGCTTGAACACTGTCTGGGCCAAGTACACCTAATGCAGGAGAGAGCAGAAAACAGGGATAGTGAATGTGAAGGTGTGGTATGGTAAACAGATACATCTAAAAAATAGTTCAGACATGTTCAGTAAATGACCCCTGACCTTGTAGATGACTTCAGAGTTCTCACAGTGGGAGCGGAAGCGGCGGACCCTCTCGAACAGTGCCCTGGCCTGCTCCCCGTCACTCCGGTCCAAACTGGCAACCCGCCGTGAACCATCCAGCACCACAGGGGATTTGGAAGCCGGGACATGGGACAGAGACATGGTGGACAGGGAGGAGGTCCGGGAGAGAGTGGAGGGGCAGGGCGAGGGAGGGGTGGCAGTGGACGCGCTATCCGATCTCACCAGCAGGGGGCTGTCTGTGCCCGAGTCCAGGCTGGACTGGCGGTTGCGGGATACGGAGAGTGAAGACAGGAGAGTAGGAGGAGGCATTTGGAGATCCTGGGGGCCTGTCTCCTCCCCTCCCTCCTCCTGGCGGGCGGCATGGGACAGGGCGCGGGAGGTCCAGGGAGACTCACAACACTTGGCCAGGATGGTCAGGAAGTGCTCTATGCGGGCGGAGGTGAGGGGGAAGTGGAACCAGAAGCAGCCGCTGGCCAATAGCACCAGGGACTGGAGTAGAGCCACATAGGGGAAGAAGCGGGAGTACCAGGGCAGGGCCTCGTGGTAGCACACCTGGCTAATGTAGACATACTGCTGGTAGTCCAGGTGGGTGCGTCTGCCCCTAGCAGGGGTCCAAGGGTTGGCTGGTAGGGGGGATGCTTTGGTGGGGGGCCTGTTAGGGGGTTGGGGTTGAGGTACGGCACCACTGTTGGAGGAGGTGTTCTGGTTAGTAGGGGTGGTAGTGAGGTCCAGGGGGAGACACACCACCCTGTCTCGAGATAGCAACAGGGTGCCTGACAACACAGATACCATGAGCATCAGCACCACCAGGTACTCCATGAACACCTCCCACCAGGGCTTCAGCAGCTTGGAGCTGCCCTGACGCTCATTCAGAGAGGCCAGCTCTGACAGGCTGAACATGGCTTATGCTGGGTGAAGGACTGACTAACAAAATGGTGGAATAGTGATTCTGCTGTCACCAACTCCAATGCTTATTGTGCCAGGATCCAGACCTGAAAGGAATCAGTTGTAGCCCTCCAGTGGGACCAGACCAGCATTTAAAAAACACTGGTGTAGGAGATTTAACTGTTGGGAAAGAGACAAAATAATCAGAAAAGGAGGTGAGAGGGAAAAAAGCACTTTATAGGAGACAGACTCATTTATAAAACTGGCTTCCAGTTCAATCCAGTACGTTTTCCCTTCAACGAACAAGTCTTGTGGTTTAGAACTGTTACAGAGAGCTTTGTTAAACAAAGTTAAAAGTGGTTACCCGACCCTGCTGAAAAATAATATGATTCAAAACTACTTGTGTAATATAGTTTAAGGTAATAGGGTAATATGTGACATGTCGTTGACTGTAGATTTAACTGAATGAGAGGACGTTTCTGGTTCCTGGTTGTCTTCTTCATCCCCCTGACATACACTGCCATATATAAGGCAGTAGTCTAGTCAGTATACCAGTGTGCCCTGGTTATGACAGGCAGGGTACGCTCGAGGAAGAGTGTACTACAGAATATTGGACGTGTCATTCGCATTGTGTTACACTTTTATTTGAGTGTGACATTGGAATGCAGTATTTTAGTAGCCAATATTTAGGCTAAGATTTGCATTTAAAGTGAATCAGTTATTAAATCAGATGCGTTAATTATTCTCAAGCGTTGTTAAATAACAAGCAAAAATAGTAAAACTTACATGTAACCACAGCACGTTTGTCAGACAGCTTTTTCTTTCACAAAAACGTTTTCTTGCCTGGATGCTGCTCAAACGGTGTCTAGAAAAACAACAGTGAATTGCGCGGTGCATCGCTCTGGGGTGACTAGTCCGGTGCGGTCCGGTTCTCTCAAGAATGAAACTTCATAAAAAAACTTTTTCTATTGCGGGCGGTGACTGGTGTTGAGAGTGGAGCGCCGCAGCAGTGGTGACAAACACGGGGTTTTGGCTCTTTAACGGTTGTCATGACGAAGTGAGATGTTGAGAAGAAATCTAATTAATTTCAGCCCAGTCCGTAGCCAAAGCCTTTTATTGCAATAGAAGGCTCTGCCTGTAGCCTAGTCCTACCCCCCCCTCCCCAAAAAAGTATTATTACAAACAAACAAAAATGTAAAAAATAATTGACTACAAAAAAATGCAGTGCCTTTTGTGCTTATTTATTTCACCCTGGCTGGCACATGTTCCCTCTTACAGTAGCTTATAGGCTTACAAGTTGTATAATGAGACTTCAATAAACCGAAAAGATGAAGGCTACTGTTCTGCTGCCGGGGCCAGGGAGATGAAGCCTTAATGAGCTGTTTAGCTAGGCTAAATATAATTAAAATTATAATGCATCAAATTTCTTGTGAGATTTGTATTAATTGTACATGGTCCCTTTTAAATAAACGTAATAAATAAATAAAATGAACTAATGGGGTTACTTCGAACAATCAATGGACATTTGGAGACGAATGAGTGGGAGGACCGCTGTATATCAAGGGTCAGTGCTATCCGGGATCCTTGGGACATACCCCATTGAAGTTGACATTTAAAAGGGTTATGGTAAGAGTTAGGTTGTGGTTAAGGTTAGGGTAGTGGTTAAGGTTAGGGTTTAGGGTAGGGATTGCACTGCCCATCAATCAAGTAGTCCAGAGCGCGCAGAGCCGATTATGACGTGCCCTGGGCTCCTTCTACGCAACAATGTAAATAACGTTGTAATTGCAGTTTTCAACACAGTGGCTCATTTGCAAAGTTTCACTTGCTCTCGTTACATCTGATTTTACAGACTGCGAAAATTACTGTAGCCTATGATTGCAAGACTCCGGTAAGTAGAAGGCTATTTATATCTGAGATAAAATGCCTGGTTTTAGTCAGTAGGCCTATTTGTTTAAAAGTAGGCTAATTTGAAATCCATAAATAAATCTCTCTTGCCCCCAGTCATGCACAGAAGAAGCGCGAGGCTCGTAACCGGAGGGTACTATAACCAGTCCTCCGATGACGAGTCTTCCTCCAGCATCTCCTACAGGGAGAGCCCCGTCAGGTGATTATGTGTATGAGTTGATCTTGCGTGTCATTTTTTGGAATTGAACGGTAGTGTTAAAACTATGTGTGTCCCTCTCAGGGTTTTCAATAAGAAGAGAACTGGGGGACATAAGGATTCTTCCCGATCTAGTCAGGCCAGCAGCACTGTCAGTGCCACCAATTTCACCAATGAGCGAAACATCAATGCCGATGACATTGGTACTGCAGACATCACTTCCTGTCCTAGCTAGTTGGTGTTCACATTGCCAACCTCTATTAGCCCCTTGTGTCGACTCGTCGGCTGGTCTGAGATCTCTTTGTTCTGTCCTTCCAACTTCTGTGGTCATTGTCACGCCATGGCAATGGCCATAGGAGTTGGCAAGACAACATAAACAGTTCTGGGACCAGGCCTACCCTCTAACCCCATTGCTTGGATTAGACATTTGTGTCAGTCTGAATTAATTGGATATGTATACACAATATACTGTATATGTCTAAAATACTCAACCTCCCTTATCTTTCTCTCTCTGCCTTTCTCATCTCCCTCCCTATGTCAGACTTGGCTCCGACATTGAGGGCCACCCAGAGAAGGCAGACCTTCCTGTCTCCTCCTAGTGTGGCCCTGGAGCCCAGCCTGAGCTTCTCGAGCATGAGCTACAGCTCTGGCTACTGCTCTGAAGAGCCACAAAGGCTTAGGACATGCTCCAGCAGGAGCTTCTCTAGTGGAATTGGTACAAGGACCGGTGCTAGCTGCAGTGAGTGCAATGTGTTTGTGTTTGTGTACAAGAGACAATATTAGAGACAGCTGGTCTCTATGCTCGTAGTTTGTTTGTTAGCATTAGCTGAGCGTTAGCTTTTCTCTCTGATTGTGCCTTGTTTGTTAGCATTAGTATTAGCTTTGGCTCTATGTGTTTACCCCTGTAGCCCGTTCATGGTTGCCTTCCTGGTTGCCTTTCTGGTTTGCCATCCTGCTCTTCCTCCTCCCCTTTCTTCTGACCTTCGGTGAGTGCTACATCACATTTACACATCTAAATGTCCTCCTAATCAACTAGATGTCCTCTGTGTAACTAGTACTACGATGTCTTCCCAGCCGTATTCCTGTTTTCGACTGCATTCCCCACCATGAACCTTAATCTGATGACCCGACCGACTCAACCTGACCCTCGACCTGATCAGACTCAAAAGACTACTACGGTAGGACCTGTTTTTCATCTGTCTAATACTGTACTTAGCCCTACTATTTGTCTCATATCTATTATCTATGCCTTGATTGGGTGAATGCAGCATTGAAGTTATGAGCCTGATTGTCCAATAAATATTGTTGAATCTCTTTTCACAGCATGGAACTCCTATCATGAATTCAGCTTTTGAAATGAAAATGGACACTATACTGGTGAGTGAGTGAGTGAGTGAGTGAGTGAGTGAGTGAGTGTGAGAGAGAGAGAGAGAGACGAAAATAGGTTGGGGTCAATTCCATTTTAATTCCTTCACTTCAGGGAAGTACACTAAAATTCCAATTCCTAGTCTCATGCTTTTCAATTACGAACGTTTTTAATTTACATTGGAGTTTGGTTCACTTTCTCAATTGACTAGAGTATAAATGGAATTGACCTCAAGCCTGATGGACATATTCATTTGGTTATCTGACTTGTTGCATGTATGTGTCTTGCAGAGAGAGATTGAAATTATGAAACAGAAAGAAAACCAGCAACGGGACATTTCTGAGGTGAGACGCGTCAATCTAACCCTTTAAATTGACATACCTTCAAAGTTTAAAAACACTGCCCAACGTTGTGTTTCGTCCATTATTCTTTAATTTAGGTGTCAATAATTGCCCCTCAGGAAGGAATGAAGACTATTTCATCGAATTGAGTTTGTCTTCCCCTATAGATGTTACAAAAAATGACTAAGGACCTGAGGTGTGTGAAGACCGAGATTGACGACATGAGAGTGAGGGTGGACAGGTGAGAGTTTCAGGACTGGCACACAATCTCAGTGCCTTGCCTCTAGCTCCTCGCCCCTAACCCCTAGCCCCTAACTCCTACTCCTTAAAGTTATGTTGGATTCTATTCTACAAGACAAACTTCTCCCAAAATGGAAAATAAAGTTGTATTGTCTCTAGTGTGGACTTTGAGAGTGTGAGCTTTGATCGTCGCCTGGATCAGGAAGCTGCAGAGTTCAGCAAGCAGGTGGCTGATCTACAAGAACACCTACTCTTTACTATGGGAAGAGTTAAGGCCCTGGAGGATGTCAGCGACACGGTAACACACACACACACACACACACACACACACACACACACACACACACACACACACACACACACACACACACACACACACACACACACCCTTTATTTCCTAATGTATGTGATCTCTCTGTTTCGGTAGCTGCAGCATCAGGTGACCTCTATAAAGAACCAGCCTCCTCCCGCTCTGACACCAACCAACACACACCTGACCCCTGAGTTCATAGAGGCCATGGGCAAATGGCTCAGAGATAGATTGGCCCAGGTACAGTGGCTTGCGAAAGTATTCACCCTCCTTGGCATTTTTCCTATTTTGTTGCCTTCCAACCTGGAGTTAAAATAGATTTTTGGGGGGTTTGTATCATTTAATTTACGCAACATGCATACCACTTTGAAGATGCAAAATTTATTGCGAAATTTATTGTGAAACAGACAAGAAATTACACAAAAAAACTGAAAACTTGAGCGTGCATAACTGTTCACCCCCCCCCCCCCCCCCCCCAAAGTCAATACTTTGTAGAGCCACCTTTTGCAGCAATTCTAGCTACAAGTCTCTTGGGGTATGTCTCTATAAACATACACATCTAGCCGCTGGGATTTTTGCCCGTTTTTCAAGGCAAAACTGCTACAGCTTCTTCAAGTTGGATGGTTCTGCTGGTGTACAGCAATCTTTAAGTCATACCACAGATTCTCAATTCGATTGAGGTCTGGGCTTTGACTAGGCCATTCCAAGATATTTAAATGTTTCCCCTTAAACCCTCAAGTGTTGCTTTAGCAGTATAATTAGGTTAATTGTCCTGCTGGAAGGTGAATTTCCGTCCCAGTCTCAAATCTCAAAGACTGAAACAGGTTTCCCTCAACAATTCCCCTGTATTTAGCTCCATCCATCATTCCTTCAATTCTGACCAGTTTCCCAGTCCCAGCCAATGAAAACAATACCCACAGCATGATGCTGCCACCACCATGCTTCACTGTGGGGATGGTGTTCTCGGGGTGATGAGAGGTGTTGGGTTTGCACCAGACATAGCGTTTTCCTTGATGGCCAAAAAGCTACATTTTTGTCAAATTTCATCTTCTTCCATATGTTTGGGGAGTCTCCCACATGCCTTTTGGAGAACACCAAAATATATATATTTTCTTTAAGCAATGTCTTTTTTTCTGGCCACTCTTCCATAAAGCCCAGCACTGTGGGGTGTGTGGCTTAAAGTGGTCCTATGGACAGATTCTCCAATCTCCGCTGTGTAGCTTTGCAGCTCCTTCAGGGTTATCTTTGATCTCTTTGTTGCCTCTGATTAATGCCCTCTTTTTTAACCTTTATTTAATTAGGCAAGTCAGTTTAAGAACAAATTCTTATTTTCAATGACAGCCTAGGAACAGTGGGTTAACTACCTGTTCAGGGGCAGAACGACAGATTTGTACCTTGTCAGCTCTGGGATTTGAACTTGCAACTTTTCAGTTACTAGTCTAATGCTTAACCACTATGTTACCCTCCTAGCCTGCTCCATGAGATTTGGTGGGTGGCCCTCTCTTGGCAGGTTTGTTGTGGTGCCATATTCTTTCCATTTTTTAATAATGGATTCAACGGTGCTCCGCGGGATGTTCAAAGTTTCGGATATTTTTTTATAACCCAAACCTGATATGCACTTCTCCAAAACCCTTGTCCCTGACCTGTTTGGATAGCTCCTTGGTCTTCATGGTGCTGCTTGCTTGGTGGTGCCCCTTGCTAAGTGGTGTTGCAGACTCTGGGGCCTTTCGGAACAGGGGTATATACTGAGATCATGTGACACTTAGATTGCACACAGGTGGACTTTATTTAACTAATTATGTGACTTCTGAAGGTAATTGGTTACACCAGATCTTATTTAGGGGCTTTATAGCAAAGGAGGAGAATACATCTGCACGCACCACTTTTCAGTTTTTAATTTGTTTAATTTTTTGAAAGAAGTCATTTTTTAAATTTCACTTCACCAATTTGGACTATTTTGTGTATGTCCATTACATGAAATCCAAATAAGATTCAATTTAAATTACATGTTGTAATGCAACAAAGTAGGAAAAACACCAAGGGGGGATGAATACGTTTGCAAGGCACTGTAGTTGAATTTTTTAATATGTTTTATTATTTGCCCCAAAAATTAACATTAATTGTGATATAATTGTGTTTGTGTGTGTGTGTGTGTGTGTGTGTGTGTGTGTGTGTGTGTGTCAGGATGAGAGACAGGATGTGAAACAGGTGGTGAAAGACTGCAGTCGTCCACTGGCTGACAAAATGCCCAACTTCGCCCTCGAGTCCCAAGGTTTGTGACATCATCACTGATCAGCACCATTGTATACTGTATAAAACATAAAATCAATCTGTTCCCAAGTATTCCCACACATACTAGAGAGACACGTGATTGTATACAAATGTAAGCAAGGTTTGAAGTGATCATGTTTTTGTCAAATATTATATCTGTTTGGAATTATTTTATGTTCCTGCCCCTCGATCATCCGCTCACGAAAAAATCTACTCACGACTGAATCTAGTTCATGATCCCTGGTATAGACTATATTATTGACCTGGTATAGACTATATTATTGACCTGGTATAGACTATATTATTGACCTGGTATAGACTATATTATTGACCTGGTATAGACTATATTATTGACCTGGTATAGACTATATTATTGACCTGGTATAGACTATATTATTGAATATGCTCAGAGCTCTTTGTGTCTGTGTGTGTGTGTGTGTGTGTGTAGGTGGCAGCATTGTAACCAGTCGGTGCTCTGAGACATATAAGACCGGTTCGGCCCGAGTGAGTTTCCTGGGGATTCCCCTGTGGTCTCCATCAGAGAGCCCCCGGACTGTAATTCAGGTAAGTATCTCTCTCTCTCTTCCTCTCCCCTGCCTCACTCCTCTACTCACACTTTCTTTCGCTTGCTCCCTCCATCTGTCTCTCTCCTTCCTTTGTAAACTGTAATGTAATGTAATGTGACCATGATTGAATGCACTTTAAAGATCACTGTCAGCCTGACACGCCTCTGTCTTGCTTCCCCCCCTACTTTTCCCTTTCTCTCCTCTCCAAAGGGCCAGCTGGTGCAGCCTGGTAAGTGTTGGCCGTTCCGCGGGGCTGAGGGCTCCATGACTGTGGCTCTGTCTCACCCTGTCCACGTCACCCACGTTACCATGGAGCACATCTCCACCGCCGTCTCTCCCACCGGACACATAGACAGCGCTCCTAAGGACTTCGCCATCTACGTGAGTCACCTCTGACCCCTGTGTATTTGATCAGAACCACACAGGAATGTTTTTGGAGTGTTATGCTGAGTACCTCTCTGTCTGTCTCTCTCTCTGTCTGTCTCTCTCTCTTTCTGTCTCTCTCTCTGTCTGTAGGGCATGACTACTAACAGTGAAGAGGGAACACTGCTCGGGACTTTCATGTTTAACCAGGCCGGGGATCCAATCCAGACATTTAAACTGCCTGTGAGTTAGATACTAACAAAGAGATATTAGAGATACACATGGTAGAGACCCACAGGGCACACACTGGTTGAATCAATGTTGTTTCCACGTCATTTCAATAAAATTATGTTGAACCAAAGTGGAATAGACTTTGAGTTGACATCTGTGCCCTGTGGGGATACACATGGTATAGATACAGAGAACATAATTCCAGACATTGACACAGATTATTCCAATTACATTTGGCTTTAAGCAGTTTAACTTTTGGGGTGATTGTTTGTGCAACAGGCGGGCTGATATAATAAAAGCGTCAAAATGATTATAACAGTGGACTTCTCTCTCTCAGAACCCTAACAGTGTGTATCGCTATGTGGAGCTCCGTATCCTCAGCAACTGGGGTCACCAGGACTACACATGTGTGTATCGCTTCCGGGTTCACGGCAAGATGCCTTCTGCATGAGACAGATCCTCTGTCCACCCCAACCCTGTGTGTGTGTCATCTACCCCAACCCCAGTGTGTGTGTGTCATCCACCCCAACACCAGTGTGTGTGTCATCCACCCCAACACCAGTGTGTGTGTGTGTGTGTGTGTGTGTGTGTGTCATCCACCCCAACCCCTGTGTGTGTGTGTGTGTCATCCACACCAACCCCAGTGTGTGTGTGTGTGTCATCCACCCCAACACCAGTGTGTGTTTCATCCACCCCAACATCAGTGTGTGTGTCATCCACCCCAACCCAATAATATCTTATTTTCCATACTGGAGCGTATATTTTGCCTCTAGCAAAGATGTCAATCTAAATAAAATCTCTATTTGGTTGATTCTGGGGTGATTTAATGCGTACAAACTCTCATGTATAGATAGTACTGACACATGATATGATGCACAATAAGATGTATTGATGCTCCATATCCACCAGGGGTCATTGATGATTAGGCAAAGACTCCCAGAGTGTCAAGCACTGCCACTATAGGCTTCTAACTATGTTGAAGAGTCACTAAATGAATGTGGGAGGAAATGTATTTCTTGGTCCATTGTCTTGTCCTGGTGATAACACATAGGTAGGCTACTGTGCAGTAACAGCATGGGATTGTGTTTTTGGATTTGCCATTTGTTTGATGTTATTAAACTTCCATTTGTTCCATTTTGCAGGTGTGTGTGTGTGGTATCTGGGTCAGGGGGAGTTTTAAAAGGCTTACAGTAACTACATGGAGGGAGATGGCCAATAAAATGTAGCTATTGTACACAGCAGTGCATTTCTTAGTGTGTATGTCTATTTGTGATGGCCTAGAGAGGTTAGAAAAACCAATGCTGGGACTGGATGGGTGCAACCTTGCAGTGATGGGAACCAGAGCGGATGTGAAAGGGATGTGTCAAGTCAAGAGAAAATCTCATGAGAGTGTGAATCGCATCTGTAAGAGACAGAGGAGGATTGTGCAGATTATTCTGCCTACAGTGGGGAGAACACGTATTTGATACACTGACGATTTTGCAGGTTTTCGTGAGAGACAGAATCTAAAACAAAAATCCAGAAAATCACATTGTATGATTTTTAAGTAATTCATTTGCATTTTATTGCATGACATAAGTATTTGATCACCTACCAACCAGTAAGAATTCCGGCTCTCACAGACCTGTTCGTTTTTCTTTAAGAAGCCCTCCTGTTCTCCACTCATTACCTTTATTAACTGCACCGGTTTGAACTCGTTACCTGTATAAAAGACACCTGTCCACACACTCAATCAAACAGTCTCCAACCTCTCCACAATGGCCAAGAA
Source organism: Oncorhynchus masou masou (assembly GCF_036934945.1). Classification (NCBI taxonomy): domain Eukaryota; kingdom Metazoa; phylum Chordata; class Actinopteri; order Salmoniformes; family Salmonidae; genus Oncorhynchus; species Oncorhynchus masou. The sequence continues at coordinate 7,893,367 of NC_088226.1, forward strand.
CAGAGAGCTGTGTAAGGACATCAGGGATACAATTGTAGACCTACACAAGGCTGGGATGGTCTACAGGACAATAGGCAAGCAGCTTGGTGAGAAGGCAACAACTGTTGGTGCAATTATTAAAAATGGAAGAAGTTCAAGATGACGGTCAATCACCCTCAAGCTGGGGCTCCATGCAAGATCTCACCTCGTGGGGCATTAATGATCATGAGGAAGGTGAGGGATCAGCCCAGAACTACACGGCAGGACCTGGTCAATGACCTGAAGAGAGCTGGGACCACAGTCTCAAAGAAAACCATTAGTTACACACTATGCCGTCATGGATTAAAATCCTGCAGCGCACGCAAGGTCCCCCTGCTCAAGCCAGCGCATGTCCAGGCCCGTCTGAAGTTTGTCAATGACTATACGGATATTCTAGAGGAGCAATGGGTGAAGGTCATGTGGTTTGATGAAACAAAAATTATTGCTTTTCGGTCTAAACTCCACTCGCTGTGTTTGGAGGAAGAAGAAGGATGAGTACAACCCCAAGAACACCATCCCAACCGTGAAGCATGGAGGTGGAAACATCATTCTTTGGGCATGCTTTTCTGCAAAGGGGACAGGACGACTGCACCGTATTGAAGGGAGGATGGATGGGGCCATGTATCGAGAGATCTTGGCCTACAACCTCCTTCCCTCGGTAAGAGCATTGAAGATGGGTCGTGACTGGGTCTTCCAGCATGACAACGACCCGATAGACACAGTCAGGGCAACTAAGGAGTGGCTCCGTAAGAAGCATCTCAAGGTCCTGGAGTGGCCTAGCCAGTCTCCAGACCTGAACCCAATAGAAAATCTTTGGAGGGAGCTGAAAGTTCGTATTGCCCGGCGACAGCCCGAAACCTGAAAGATCTGGAGAAGGTCTGTATGGAGGAGTGGGCCAAAATCCCTGCTGCAGTGTGTGCAAACCTGGTCAAAAACTACAGGAAACGTATGATCTCTGTAATTGCAAACAAAGGTTTCTGTACCAAATATTAAGTTCCGCTTTTCTGATGTATCAAATACTTATGTCATGCAATAAAATGCTAATTAATTACTTAAAAATCATACATGTCATGTCTTGTTATGTCTGTTCCTGTCCTTTCTCTTCATTCTCTCTCTCTGCTGGTCTTTTTAGGTTACCTTCTCTGTCTCTCATTCCTCAGCTGTTCTACATCTGCCCTAACTAGCTCTTTCACTCTTCCCCACCTGTTCTCTCTTCCCCCTCTGATTAGGTCTCTATTTCTCTCTCTGTTCCTGCTACTTTCAGTGTCTGATTCTTGTTTGTGTTTTTTGATGCCAGAAGCAAGCTGTCGTCTCGTTTGCTTCCACCTTGTCCTGTCCTGTCGGAGTCTGCCTGGCAGGAGCATCCTGCACTATACTAACGTTCTTTTTGTTCCGCTGACAACGTTGGAAGAGGATTTATGCCATTCCTGTATTTTCATTAAAGAACTCTGTTTTCTGTTAAAACCGCTTTTGGGTCTTCACTCTAGTTCATAACAGAAGAATCAGACCAAGAATGGACCCAGCGGCTCCGGACCCTTTTCACTCCGCCGTCGAGATCCAGGGAGCGATGCTAGGCAGACACGAGGAGGAATTGTCTGCTGCTCAACATGCTGTTGAGACCCTGGCCGTCCAAGTCTCCGACCTCACAAGACAGGTTCACCAACTCCACCTCGATCCACCGCCCACTTCCAGGGTTTCCGAGTCTCCGGAGCCCAGGGTCAACAACCCGCCGTGTTACTCTGGGGAGCCCACTGAGTGCCGCTCATTCCTCACTCAGTGTGATGTGGTGTTCTCTCTCCAGCCCAACACTTACTCCAGGAGCGCAGCCCGCATCGCCTACGTCATTTCTCTCCTTACCGGACGGGCGCGTGAGTGGGGCACGGCAGTCTGGGAGGCGAGGGCTGAGTGTATTAACCAGTATCAGGACTTTAAGGAGGAGATGATACGGGTTTTTGACCGTTCTGTTTTTGGCGAGGAGGCTTCCAGGGCCCTGTCTTCCCTATGTCAGGGGAATAGATCCATAACGGATTATTCTATTGAGTTTCGCACTCTCGCTGCCTCTAGTGACTGGAACGAGCCGGCTTTGCTCGCTCGTTTTCTGGAGGGTCTCCACGTCGAGGTTAAGGATGAGATCCTCTCCCGGGAGGTTCCTTCCAGTCTGGACTCCTTAATAGCTCTCGCTATTCGCATAGAGCGACGGTTTGATCTTCGTCGCCGAGCTCGTGGAAAGGAGCTCACGTTCTCCGTTGCTCCCCTCTCCACATCACTGCCACCTGCCGCATCACTGCCACCCTCCTCCGCCGGCTCGGATGCTGAGCCTATGCAGCTGGGGGCATTCGCATCTCGGCCAAGGAGAGGGAACGGAGAATCACCAATCGCCTCTGTCTCTACTGCGGCTCCGCTGGTCATTTTGTCACCTCATGTCCAGTAAAAGCCAGAGCTCATCAGTAAGAGGAGGGCTACTGGTGAGCGCAACTACTCAGGCCTCTCCTTCTGGATCACGCACTACCTTTCCGGTCCATCTCCGCTGGTCCGGTTCATCTGCTTCCTGCAGTGCCTTGATAGACTCTGGGGCGGAGGGCTGTTTTATGGACGAGACCTGGGCTCGGGAACATGACATTCCTCTCAGACAGTTAGGGAGCCCAGGGCCTTGTTCGCTTTAGATGGTAGTTCTCTCCCCAAGATTCAGCGTGAGACGCTGCCTTTAACCCTCACTGTCTCTGGTAATCATAGCGAAACCATTTCTTTTTTAATTTTTCGTTCACCTTTTACACCTGTTGTTTTGGGTCATCCCTGGCTAGTGCGCCATAACCCTTCTATTAATTGGTCTAGTAATACTATCCTATCCTGGAATGTTTCTTGTCATGTAACCTGTTTAATGTCTGCTATCCCTCCTGTTTCCTCTGTCTCTTCTTCACAGGAGGAGCCTGGCGATTTGACAGGGGTGCCGGAGGAGTATCACGATCTGCGCACGGTGTTCAGTCGTTCCAAGGCCACTTCTCTCCCTCCACACCGGTCGTATGACTGTAGTATTGATCTCCTTCCGGGAACTACTCCCCCCGGGGTAGATTATACTCTCTGTCGGCTCCCGAACGTAAGGCTCTCGAGGATTATTTGTCGGTTTCGCTCGACGCCGGTACCATAGTCTCCTCCTCCTCCCCCGCCGGAGCGGGGTTTTTTTTTGTTCAGAAGAAGGACGGGTCCCTGCGCCCATGCGTGGATTATCGAGGGCTGAATGACATAACAGTTAAGAATCGTTATCCGCTTCCTCTTATGTCTTCAGCCTTCGAGATCCTGCAGGGAGCCAGGTTTTTCACCAAATTGGACCTTCGTAACGCCTACCATCTCGTGCGCATCAGGGAGGGGGACGAGTGGAAGACGGCGTTTAACACTCCGTTAGGGCACTTTGAATACCGGGTTCTTCCTTTCGGCCTCGTTAACGCTCCAGCTGTCTTTCAGGCACTAGTTAACGACGTCCTGAGAGACATGCTGAACATTTTTGGTTTCGTTTACATGGACGATATCCTGATTTTTTCACCGTCTCTCTCGATTCATGTTCAGCACGTGCGACGCGTCCTCCAGCGCCTTTTGGAGAACTGTCTTTATGTGAAGGCTGAGAAGTGCACTTTTCATGCCGCCTCTGTCCCTTTTCTCGGTTCCGTTATTTCCGCTGAGGGCATTAAGATGGATCCCGCTAAGGTCCAGGCTGTCATTGATTGGCCCGTTCCTAAGTCACGCGTCGAGCTGCAGCGCTTTCTGGGCTTCGCTAATTTCTACCGTCGTTTCATCCGTAATTTCGGTCAGGTGGCAGCTCCTCTCACAGCCCTTACTTCTGTTAAGACGTGCTTTAAGTGGTCCGTTTCCGCCCAGGGAGCTTTTGATCTTCTTAAGAATCGTTTTACATCCGCACCTATTCTTGTTACACCTGACATCTCTAGACAGTTTGTTGTTGAGGTTGACGCGTCAGAGGTGGGCGTGGGAGCCATTCTTTCTCAGCGCTCTCTCTCTGACGGCAAGGTCCATCCTTGCGCGTTTTTCTCTCATCGCTTATCGCCGTCAGAACGTAACTATGATGTTGGTAATCGCGAACTGCTCGCCATCCGCTTAGCCCTAGGCGAATGGCGACAGTGGTTGGAGGGGCGACCGTTCCTTTTGTCGTTTGGACTGACCATAGGAACCTTGAGTACATCCGTTCAGCCAAACGACTTAATGCGCGTCAGGCTCGTTGGGCTCTGTTTTTCGCTCGTTTCGAGTTTGTTATTTCTTATCGTCCGGGCTCAAAAAACACCAAACCTGATGCTTTATCTCGTCTCTTCAGTTCTTCTGAGGTCTCCACCGACCCCGATGGGATTCTCCCTGAGGGGCGTGTTGTCGGGTTGACTGTCTGGGGAATTGAGAGGCAGGTAAAGCAAGCACTCGCTCACACTCCGTCGCCGCGAGCTTGTCCTAGGAACCTTCTGTTCGTTCCCGTTCCTACTCGTCCGGCCGTTCTTCAGTGGGCCCACTCTGCCAAGTTAGCCGGCCACCCCGGCGTTCGGGGTACGCTCGCTTCCATTCGCCAGCGTTTCTGGTGGCCCACTCGGGAACGTGACGCGCGTCGATTTGTCGCCGCTTGTTCGGTCTGCGCGCAGACTAAATCTGGGAACTCTCCTCCTGCCGGCCGTCTCAGACCGCTTCCCATTCCCTCTCGACCGTGGTCTCACATCGCTTTAGATTTTATCACCGGACTGCCTTCATCAGCGGGGAAGACAGTTATTCTTACGGTTGTCGATAGATTCTCTAAGGCGGCTCATTTCATTCCTCTCGATAAGCTCCCTTCTGCTAAGGAGACGGCTCAGATCATTATCGAGAATGTTTTCCGAATTCATGGCCTTCCGTCTGACGTCGTTTCCGACAGAGGCCCGCAGTTCACGTCTCAATTTTGGAGGGAGTTTTGCCGTTTGATTGGGGCTTCCGTCAGTCTCTCGTCCGGCTTTCATCCCCAGTCTAACGGTCAAGCCGAACGGGCCAATCAGACTGTTGGTCGCATTTTACGCAGTCTTTCTTTTCGTAACCCTGCGTCTTGGTCAGAACAGCTCCCCTGGGCAGAGTACGCCCACAACTCGCTTCCCTCGTCTGCTACCGGTCTATCCCCTTTTCAGTGTAGCCTCGGGTACCAGCCTCCGCTGTTCTCATCTCAGCTCGCCGAGTCCTGCGTCCCCTCCACTCAGGCTTTTGTCCAGCGTTGCGAGCGCACCTGGAAGGGGGTCAGGTCGGCACTTTGCCGTAATAGGGCGCAGACTGTGAGGGCCGCTAATAAGCGTAGGACCAAGAGTCCTAGATATTGTTGCGGTCAGAGAGTATGGCTCTCCACTCAGAACCTTCCCCTTAAGACAGCTTCTCGGAAGTTGGCCCCGCGGTTCATTGGTCCGTTCCGTATTTCCCAGGTCATTAATCCTGTCGCAGTGCGACTTCTTCTCCCGCGCTATCTTCGTCGCGTTCACCCGGTCTTCCATGTCTCCTGTGTTAAGCCCGTTCTTCGCGCCCCGCTCGTCCCTCCCCCCCCATCCTTGTCGAGGGCGCACCCATCTACAGGGTTCGTAAGATTTTGGACATGCGCCCTCGGGGCCGTGGTCATCAGTACCTAGTGGATTGGGAGGGGTACGGTCCTGAGGAGAGGAGTTGGGTTCCCTCTCGGGACGTGCTGGACCGTTCGCTGATCGATGATTTCCTCCGTTGCCGCCAGGTTTCCTCCTTGAGTGCGCCAGGAGGCGCTCGGTGAGTGGGGGGTACTGTCATGTCTTGTTATGTCTGTTCCTGTCCTTTCTCTTCATTCTCTCTCTCTGCTGGTCTTTTTAGGTTACCTTCTCTGTCTCTCATTCCTCAGCTGTTCTACATCTGCCCTAACTAGCTCTTTCACTCTTCCCCACCTGTTCTCTCTTCCCCCTCTGATTAGGTCTCTATTTCTCTCTCTGTTCCTGCTACTTTCAGTGTCTGATTCTTGTTTGTGTTTTTTGATGCCAGAAGCAAGCTGTCGTCTCGTTTGCTTCCACCTTGTCCTGTCCTGTCGGAGTCTGCCTGGCAGGAGCATCCTGCACTATACTAACGTTCTTTTTGTTCCGCTGACAACGTTGGAAGAGGATTTATGCCATTCCTGTATTTTCATTAAAGAACTCTGTTTTCTGTTAAAACCGCTTTTGGGTCTTCACTCTAGTTCATAACAATACAATGTGATTTTCTGGATTTTTGTTTTAGATTCTGTCTCTCAATGTTGAAGTGTACCTATGATAAAAATTACAAACCTCTACATGATTTGTAAGTAGGAAAACCTGCAAAATCGGCAGTGTATCAAATACTTGTTCTCCCCACTGTATATATGATAAGCAGGTGCTTCTAAATGCATGCCCAATTCACCTCTATCCTTATATGCAGATAACTGCCAGAATAAAGTAAACACCAACATAAAGTGTCTTAATAGGGTGTTGGGCCACCACGAGCTGCCAGAACAGCTTTAATGAGCTTTGGCATAGATTCTACAAGTGTCTGGAACTCTATTGGAGGGATGTGACAACATTCTTTCATGAGAAATTCAATCATTTGGTGTTTTTTTGGTGGTAGAAAATGCTGTCTTAGGCAAGGCTCCAAATCTTTCATAAGTGTACAATTAGGTTAAGATCTGGGAACTGAGACACACACACACACACACCCTTTATTAAATCCTCTATGCTCCTTTGAGACCCCTCTTTTAAAGTCACTGAAATCTCTTCTTCAAGCCATGGTAGCCCAAATGTATTTGATTGTATTTAACCTTTATTTAACTAGGCAAGTCAGTTAAGAACAAATTCTTGTTTACAATGACAGCCTACCTTGGCCAAACCCTAACCCAGATGACGCTGAGCCAATTACGGCCGGTTGTGACACATCCTGGAATCGAACCAGGGTCTGTAGTGACGCCTCTAGCACTGAGATACAGTGCATTAGACCACCCGAGTGGGCAACTGGGAAACATTTTTATACACGATAAGCATGATGGGATGTTAATCGCTTAAATAACTCAGGGACCACACCTGTGTGGAAGCACCTGCTTTCAATATCCTCCTGAGATATGTGTTTGGGGTGATTGGGGTGAAAAAAAGCATTACCAAGAACATTTAAAAATATGTATATAGTTATCTTTTATTGTAATTGCAAAATTGTCTTCTGTAGTGGTCATTAGGACATAAATATGAACATTACAGTCAATGGGTTACGTCCGTCATTGGAAGGAGACCAAGGTGCAGCGTGGTAGGCATACATTTTTCTTTATTTTCAAATGACACTAAAAACACGTAACGAACGTAAAGCTCTGTAGCGCTAAACAGCAACTATACAAAGACAAGCTTCCACAAACAAGGGTGGAAAACAGGTTGCCTAAGTATGATTTCCAATCAGAGACAACGATAGACAACTTCCTCTGATTGGGAACCATACCCGACCAACAAAGAAATAGAACACTAGAATGCCCACCCAAATTTAGGATATTTCTGTTGTTGATATTGTCTCTATACAAACCTGCAAAGTCAGTTGAATACAAAATACTCTGTTTATTTGGTGTGTTGGCTATTTGTTTGTGTTTGCTTATTCATGTGTGTGAGGCAGAGAGACTGATATTTTGGGTGTGGTGTGTGTGACAGGCTTCACACGTCCACCCCGTGTGTTTGGGTGTGTGTGTGAGTGTGTGTGTGTGTGTGTTTGGGTGTGTGTGTGAGTGCTTGAGTGCACTTGTAAGTATGAGTGTCAGTAAATGGACTTCCCTCCATCAGAGTTTTTTTATATGATGTTTTATTTTAGAAGGAAATATATTACAATTCGTACATATCACATTCAACATCAATGTGGGGTAGAGAGCAGAGACCCGAGTCACCTGGCCAAAACAACAGTCCCTTCATACACACAGAGATCCACTCCATCAGAGTTTAGAATACAGGGATACAGTGCCTTTTTTTCTTTTACATTTTGTTGCATTACAAAGTGGGCTTAACATTTATTCAATTGTCATTTTTTGTTAACGATCTACACAAAATAAGGTGTAATTTCAAAGTTGAAGAAAAATGAGAAGTCTATAAGAGCTTTGTACACCTGGATTGTACAATATCTGCCTATTATTCTTTTTAAAATACTTCAAGCTCTGTCAAGTTTGTTGTTGATCATTGCTAGACAGCCATTCAAGTCTTTCAAGTCTTGCCATAGATTTTCAAGTTGATTTAAGTCAAAACTGTAACTAGGTCACTCAAGAACATTCAGTGTTGTCTTGTTAAGCAACTCCGGTGTATATTTGGCCTTGTGTTTTAGGTTATTGTCCTGCTGAAAGGTGAATATGCAACCACCACCATGTTTGAAACCATGGAGAGTGGTACTTAGTAATGTGTTGTGTTGTAGTTGCCCCAAACATTAGTCTTTGTATTTAGACAAAACTTAAATGTGTTTGCCACATTGTTTCCAGTATTACTTTAGTGCCTTGTTGCAAACAGGATGCATGTCTTGGAATATTTGGAATATATTCTGTCATTTAGGTTAGTATTGTGGAGTAACTACAATGTTGTTGATCCATACTCCGTTTTCTCCTATCACAGCTGTTAAACCCTGTAACTGTTTTAAAGCCACCATTGGCCTCATGGTGAAATCCCTGAGCGGTTTCCGTCCTCTCCGGAAACTGAGTTGGGAAGTACACCTGTATCTTTGTAGTGACTGGGTGTATTGATACACCATCCAAAGTGTAATTAATAACTTCACCATGCTCAAAGAGATATTCAGTGTCTGCTTTTTTTTATCCATCTACCAGTAGGTGCCCTTTTTTTGCAAAGCCATTGGAAAACCTCCCTGGTTTTGTGGTTGAATCTGTCCTTGAAATTCATTGCTCGACTGAGGGACCTTACAGATAATTGTATGTGTGGGGTACAGAGATGAGGTAGTCATTGACAAATATGTTAAACATTATTGCACACAGACTGAGTCTATGCAACTTATTATTCCTGAGCGTATGAAGGCTTGCTATAACAAAGAGCTTGAATACTTATTGACTCAAGACATTACAGCTTTTCATTTTTAATTAATGTGTAAAAAATATCTAAAAACATAATTCCACTTTGACATTATGGGTTATTGTGTGTAAATCAGTGACACAAAATACCACTGTAACCCATTTTATATGCAGGCTGTCACACAACAAAGGCACTGTACATCGTTTTACTACCATCAACGCCCAAAATATAAGTGCCTTTTTATGATCTCATAACACTTTTGCTGGATCAAGATTAGCGAGATTCGTGACATTGAGACAAGTGCTTTTTAACACTATGACTGATATCTTAGCTGTGAATGAGGGGAAGTGTTAAGATGGGACCACACAGAGCAGTCACCTCCTCTTCACTCATCTACAGTATGACAGATGATAAATGCTAAACAAATTAGGATACATGACATTTCCATGTAGTGGTGGTGTTAGGTTATTATACTGTAATGTAGTGTACAGGGGGGTATGACTGCCTTGGGTACCATAGAGTTTCAGAGTTCTCACACCCCCTGACCTCCCACTATCCTTTCATAGTAAGAGAGAGAGTAGCATCACGTGATTGTTTCTAGTCTTGTGTATATGGCCTAGAAGCCTGAGTCAAATGCCATGAAGAAAGATTTAGAGAGAGAATATAACAGGAAGGCTGAGCAACAGAGCAGCCACGACACATAGATGTGTCAAGAGGTCTGGTAGTGGGTGTGGCCAGGAGACCTCTTCAGCGAAGGTAATCTATTTTTATACCACGGGTCGTTTTTTTGTTGTTCTCTAAATCTAGAGTAGTCACAAGCTCCTGTCCTCTCACTCACTTTCTCACCCTTTGACAGGCAATATGTGAGAGAGAGAAAGAGGGGAAATTAATGTGTGAGATGGGTGGGTGGGGGAGCGAGTCCTGTTGGTGACAGAGAAAAAGAAGATGTGGGCCATGAGAAAGTACACCCAGCCCCCTGACTGAAACCACAGCCACCAACCAACCACATATACAGAGATACACACAGCCAGCTGTACTCATGGCCTACTGCTGACGGCAGCCCTCTGACCATCTCCGTCTCTCTCCCTCTTACTCTCTTTGCATGTTCATTTGTTGGATATGTTTTATTGATTAATGTGTGGTAATGTGTGATTAGTGAGGCAAATTCGGACTCCTTGTTGCTATCAGCGAAAGGCGTTTTCTTCCATTAGATAATTTCCTCCTGTGGTTGCCCCATGCAGAGAAAATGTGCAAGTGTGAAAACGCCTATTGTTTCTCCTCTATTCTGTATCGGACGATTTTGTTTACAGAATTTGGATGTCTTTACTGTTTTACTGTTTGTATGTCTTCAAGAGTGCGTCCTGAATGGTGTAGCCTGTGTGACTATATGCTGTGTGGGACTGTTCACGTTTGTGAGTGTGTGCACTGTCGGCATGCACATGTGTATGTGACTTTGCCTGTTTGCATTTGACTTTGCCTGCTTGCAGATGCACAATAACGTGTGGTATGTGTGTGTATGTATTCATGTGTTTGTGTCTCTGGGAGAGCTTAAGGCCATCTCTGGTTGATGTGTTAAAACCACAATAGTCAGTGACATTAGGCTGGGCCCAGCACTCACCTATCTGGCCCCACCCAGCTATAGAAAAAAATACTGTTTATTTTCTTGTTTATTAGATACAGACAAGTTGTTTTGCATCATATCTTTTTGCTTTTTTAGTTTTAATATAATCTTAATTAAGTATCTATTTTCATTCAATAATTAATACAATTCATGAGTTGACAATATTTTTAAATACACATTGCAAAATAGAAGGCACACATTTAGAAAATACTTACATTTTTTGGTCATTAGAGATAATCATAATAAATACTGATAATAAAAAGTCCTGTAATTATTGATTAAGTTTTGCTTGTATGCAGTCTATTTAAGGGTACTCATTTAGAGCAGTTTTGTTTTAAATTAGAGGTGGGTAGCCACCAGGGAGGGAGGTGGGAGGTGGCCAGACTACTGGCATGGTTTGGTGGGTCGTCATCATGAGCTTCCATTTGAGTGGACCTGACTGCTGAAGGACCTGTGTCATCAAGATGGGGAGAGTCTTAGGATGGCTCTTCACTGCCTGACTCAAAGCTGTCATCGTTCTCCTCGTCACTTGTTCTCTGGTGTGCTGTCAGACTGACTGCAAGACTGGCTGTTGCACTCGGGTTCGTGTTGTTTCACCTCTTCACTTCTCTCTGTTAACTTGTCCCCTTCTTCCTCACCTCTCTCCACTCCCTTGTCCCCTTCTTCCTCACCTCTCTCCGCTCCCTTGTCCCCTTCTTCCTCAACTCTCTCCGCTCCCTTGTCCCCTTCTTCCTCAACTCTCTCTGCTCCCTAGTCCTCCTCCTCCTCACCGCTCTGCTGCTCAGCTTGTTAGGGGAGGGAGGGACGGATCTGGAGGTCATCGGGCTTGTCTGCTGGCTGAGTTAGTGGTTGAGCTTCAGGTTCTGCTCCCCTTCCACCATTCTTTGCTCTGTTGCTGTAGGCTTGTGGACAGTTGAAGTAGGTGTGCCCATCACCATTGCAGAGTGTTCACTTGCTTTCATTCGTGCACTCTCTGGACTTCCCACTCAGACAGCGCACTGTCCGACCGATGCCTGGATGACCAGAGGAGGGTGACGTGTGGGCCCAATAGATCAGCCGGTCACGGACAGCAGACGGAACGTGCAGACGCCCAGCGGGACGCTGGAGGGGAGTGGGCTATGCACTTAGCGCCTGCTCAATGTCCGCGTCCAGCTCCCACACTACCAATTCCACCAGGCAGGAGGCCGGGAGTATGAGGGTGGGATCCATGGGCCGCTCCTCCATGGGCCGCTCCTCTGTGTCATACAGCCAGTGCATCTGCCTTCATGTTCTGGGAACCTGGTCTGTAAGAAATGGTGAAAACAAAATGTGTGAAAAACATGGCCCACCTTGTCTGGCGAGGGTTCAGTCTCCTCGCTGCATGGATGTACTCCAGATTGCGGTGGTCAGTCCAGATGAGAAAAGGGTGTTTAGCCTCCTCAAGCCAATGTCTCCATGCCTTCAAAGGCTTGACAACAGCCAACAGCTCCCGGTCCCCGACGTCATAGTTTCGCTCTGTGGCATACCCGAGTGCTGAGAGAGCACGGCTCCTATCCCAGCCTTGGACGCATCCACCTCCACTATGAACGCCAAAGAGGGATCCGGATGGGCCAGCACGGGAGCCGAAGTAAACAGAGCTCTCAGGTGACCAAAAGCCCTGTCCGCCTCAGCCGACCACTGCAAAAGTACCGGTCCCCCCTTCAGCAGTGAGGTAATGGGAGCCGCTACCTGACCAAAACCCCAGATAAACCTCCGGTAGTAATTGGCAAACCCTATAAACCGCTGTACCTCCTTTACCGTGGTGGGAGTCGGCCAATTACGCACGGCTGAAATGCGGTCACTCTCCATCTCCACCCCTGAGGTGGAAATGCGGTACCCTAAGAAGGAGAGGAAATGTTGGCAGAACAGGCATTTCTCAGCCTTGGCGTAAAGGTCATGCTCCAAATGTCGACCCAGCACCCTACGTACCAGGGACACGTGCTCGGCACGTGTAGCGGAGTATATCAGAATGTCATCAATATACACCACTTCATCCTGCCCGTGCCGGTCCCTGAAAATCTCATCTACAAAGGTTTGGAAGACTGATGGAGCATTCATCAAACCGTACGGCATGACGAGGTACTCATAATGCCCTGAGGTCGTACTGAACGCCGTCTTCCACTCGTCTCCCTCCCTGATACGCACCAGGTTGTAAGCGCTCCTGAGATCTAGTTTGGTGAAGAAGCGTGCCCCGTGTATTGACTCAATCACAGTGGCGATAAGAGGTAGCGGGTGACTGGACCTCACAGTGATCTGATTTAGGCCTTGATAGTCAATACACGGGTGCAGACCTCCCTCCTTCTTCTTCACCAAAAAAGAAGCTCGAGGAGGCGGGTGAAGTGGAGGACCGAATGTACCCCTGACGCAGGGATTCGGAGACATAAGTTTCCATAGCCACCGTCTCCGCCTGTGACAGGGTATACGCATGACTTCTGGGAAGTGCGACGTCTACCAGGAGATTTATCGCACAATCCCCCCGTCGATGGGGTGGTAATTGAGTCGCCTTCTTCATGGAGAAGGCGAGAGACAAATCAGCATATTCGGGGGGAATGCGCAAGGTGGAGACCTGGTCTGGACACCATAGTAGCACCAACGGAAACCCCTAAACACCGGAGGGGAATCCAAGGGAGCAGTAGAGTGGGAGATCCAGGACAGGGTAGCAGGATTGACGTGGGACTGGAGACAGGGACCAGAGTCAGAGAGGGCAAGGGAAAACATGCACAACAGGATAACAGGATCTAAACAGGAACAAACGTCTAGAAACGTAGACTGACTGAGCAGAGATTACAATCTGGCAGCGTAGAAGTGGCAGGGCTGAATATTTGTAGAGATCTTGATTATGGAACAGGTTGCAGCTGGTGGGGATCTGCTCTGACTCCAGCACACCTGTCTCTGCCCACACAATCACAGAGAGAGAGAGAGAGAGAGAGAGAGAGAGAGAGAGAGAGAGAGAGAGAGAGAGAGAGAGAGGAGAGAGCATTGGGGGAGTAGTGGCAGGTCAAAAAGACACAGGATGAGCAGTAGAGGGCGTGGCAGGAGCAGATGTAACACACTGGGAGTTGAGCAGTAGGTTTTCAGCCACGTACTCTCTACTAGGCACATATCCTTCCAACAAGATTGGAAGCCATGATGGAAAATTTACTCAGTTGTGATAAATGAGGGGGACCACGGCACCGAGACCGCATCCTAACATCGTGTATTCACTGGTTGAGTCCAACCCCAGGTCGCTCTCTGACCAGAGAGAGTCTTGTGTTTGCATCCTCACCTGTAGCTTCATTCTTGCTTGTGATGCTGATTGCATAACCAAGCCTTATACAGACTGCTTCATATGAGCTCAGAGCCAGGAGCATACTTGAATGCAAGGGAACATATCACAGTGGAAAGCAGAACAGGTGAGACAAAAACAAAGAAAGGAAAAGTACACTAAATGCCAACCAGCCATAACCCCCTCCCCCCTCCCTAAACCCCTCCACCCCAGACCCCAAGATTCAGGTTCCTAGAAAGACAGGAGCAGCAGCAGGGGAGCAGAGGGACGGATATAGGAAGAGAAGCCCCTGAACCCCCTCCCCCCATCTGAGACGAGACACAAACCCACCGAGCCTACCACTCCGTCTCAACAACCTGCCCCCCCCCCGCCTGCACTCCCTGAAACACTGGGGAAAAGGCTGCCAGCCCTCCGCCACAGTAACCACAGCGCTCTGCCAAGCTCCACTCCAGAACGTCAAAGCAGTGGTACACTCAACTCCACTGTCTGCTGCTCACAGGATACAATACAATGAGTGTACCAAACATTAAGAACACCTGCTCTTTCAATGACATAGACTGACCAGGTGAAAGCTATGATCTCTTATTGATGTCACATGTTAAATCCACTTCAATTAGTGTAGATGACGAGGAGGAGACAGGTTAAAGAAGGATTTTTAAGTCTAGAGACAAGTGAGACATGGATTGTGTACGTGTGAAATTCAGAGAGTGAATGGGCAAGACTAAATATTTAAGTGTCTTTGAAGGGGGTATGGTAGTAGGTGCCAGGCACAACGATTTCGGTCAAGAAGTGCAACGCTGCTGGGTTTTTGAAGTAGTTTATCAAGAATGGTCCACATGAGAGTCAACATGGGCCAGCATCCTTGTGAAACACTTGACACCTTGTAGAATCCATGCCACAATTAATTGAGGCTGTTCTGAGGGCCTCTGACCTGTTTCAATCTAAGGTGTCATGTGCTGAGTCATACAGTGATCTACAATGTAGTTTCTCTGTAATTCAATGGATATCAGCTGTAATACACTTATCTTTGCCATCTCACTTCTTGACTTCACTTGATTAGTAAAATCCTGTCATCTTCTAGCAGCTCTTTTAACCTTTGTTCTAGTGTGGGAGAGTGTTTCTATTTTCTCTATTTCCTAAATTACCTCAGTCACAGGAAGAGAGTTGTGTGGGTTGTGTAATTATACACATTCCACACTGCATAGACACCAGTGATGTGTGTGTCAATAATCTCCCATAGCAAGATTACATGGTTAAAGTAAGGTCCCTATTTGTACGTGAGACTAAGGTATTTAAGCACAATCAAGTGACCTTAATGTACACACTTCCTACCCTCAGTCAGGCTGTTGCTACTGGTATCTCCAAGTTACCTGTGACTCAGTAGCATAGAACGTTGACTCTCAGACCAAGATGGACATGTTTGGATATGTCCTTGGTCCTTCTTGTGTACGGTAGCAGGATCCGTCCTCTCTAGAGGTAAGACAACAGGCAGGATGCGAACAACAAGCTGAACACCGAGCACATGCATCCATTACAGAAGTTGGTTAACAACTGGGAATATCAGATTTGTTTTATTCAATCAAAACTAAAACAAGGAAAAACAGTTTATCTAGCTGATAGACTATTTCTGATTAGAAAATCTCTGGTGTAGATTAGAATAAATCTTGAAAAATAACCAATGTTATGTATCATTGTCACATACTGTAGTTATGTGTGTAAGAGCCAAATTAATGTTACAGTATGAGTTTAACAGTTTAACATGTTTAATTTCTAGCCTTTAGGTAAATGCTTTGAATTGTACACTGAGGTATAGACTTTGAATGCACTGTAAAGGTTGGCTGGTGGGTTCATTTTTTGAGCTTTCCCACAATCCTTTGTTCAGCAATTGCTTTAAAATCAAACCAAATCAATTGTTTTCTGTCATGTCATCAGTTAATGGGTGAGGGGGTAAAGAAAAGGGGATGTTACCGACACCAAAGAGATAGCAACCACTCCAGATTCAACTGTGCATACAAGTGGTAAGTTAAAGAATTCCACCTCTCTCCAGATTTCAACTTTATAATATGAGATTGGTGTTTAATGTTTAGCATGATTTTTATTGAATTTGAGGATCAATTCAGTACAGATATGAATCATTTTAATACTTTTAACTGACGAGCAATAAAAAATATTCAATATTGTTAGGATTGAGCGTGACTGAAAACTGACCAAAATAGGTTATTGTTTTTGCAAAAGTTTGTATCGTTTATTGATATACAGCTAGGTGATCAATGGTAAAAAAAATATATTCTGATAATGTGTAGAATTGTGAATATCATTGGGAGAATTGCAAAGGAAATATGTTGCATTTGTAATTCGATTGCATTATATTGTAGGATTGTATGCAATTTTATGAATGATTTGGTTAGATATGTCATATTTAGAAACTTTTGAAAACTTATAGAGACGTAGATCTATTTAGTAAAAAGCTCAAAATGTATATATCACAACAGATCGTGAGATTTCAGTTTGAATTGCTTGACTTTAAAACAATGCCGGAGTAGGGTAGTCCTCAGAGAAAGAACTGCTTTTGAAATGTTTTTTTAAAACAGTGTGCAGGTGGCCATGATACATTTCTTACCCAAACCACAGGCTTTGGCATTTTAACTGAATATTTATCAACAGGTGTGTGTGTGTTTCACATTTACATACAAAGACAAGGAATACTAACTCAGAGCAACATGAGTGACATTACAGCTTACTATAAGTGTGATGTGTGTAAATGTGTGCCAATCTGTATATTTTCACAAAGAAAGTTTTAGAGATAGTCATTCACCAAATTTTTGAAAAATGTATTATGTTACATTACGTGGAAAATTAATTAATGAAAGTTAATGTTATCAAAAAATGTATTATCTCTAATTTCGCTCTCTTACAGCAGAAACACATATTTATATATCAAACTATTTTATGTACATTATTTAACTGCAGCAAAATGTCATTACGATCCAAACACATTTCACATTCTCCAGAAACTCTATAATTGAGGTGAATGATTCTGTGGATAAATATACTGAGTGTACCAAATATTAGGAACATGTTCTTTTTTCATGACATACAGTAGAGTGACCAGGTAAATCCAGGTGAAAGCTATAATCCCTTAACGATGTCATTTCAATCAGTGTAGATGAAGGGGAGTAGACAGGTTAAAGAAGCCATGAGGCAATTGAGACATGGATGGTTTATATGTGCCATTCAGAGGGTGAATGGACAAGACAAAACATTTAAGCCTTTGAACAGGGTATGGTAGAAGGACCGGTGCACCGGTTGTGTAAAGTACTGCAAGGCTACTGGGTTTTTCACACTCAACAGTTTCCCGTGTGTATCAAGAATGGTCCACTACCTAAAGGACACAATTGTGGGAAGCATTGGAGTCAACATGGGCCAGCATTCCTGTGGGACGATTTCTACACCTTATAGATTCCATGCCCCGACGAATTGAGTGCAACTCAATATTAGGAAGGTGTTGTTGGTGTTGTTTGGTATACTCAATGTATGTCTTTAGGGCATTGGTATTTGTAGAAAAATGAAATAAAAAATCTATAAATAATATTAGTTCGTTGTTGTTCTTTAGTACAGAGGAACACTTTGTCAAAGAATCTGTCATTAAGTTGTGAGTAAATTTCGAATGACCCCTCGTCTCTTGTCTGTTCTGTAGGTATTTATCTCTCTCACGCTCTGCACCTTCCCCTTGCCTCAGCTCTGTCATGCCTCGCTCATTCCTGGTCAAGAGTAAGAGACCAGGGTCTCATCCCCCTTGCTTCTCTAAAGGCACCAGCCACACAACCCCTGACCAGCCACAACCTCATACAAATCATCACGACAGGCAGAACAGGGCGTGGCAGGAAGTAAGGTCCCCGCATCGGAGCCCCTTCCAGGAGGACCAGGGCAACCTGTGCTCAGGGTCAGAAGTCAAGGACAACATGGACTACCCCTGTTCTAGCTGGGACGCCATGGCAACCAGACCACACAGCACCTCTCCAGCTGACCTCTGGACCAGCAGGTCTGCAGGTATCCAACGGATCCTGACTTTATGGCTCTACACTCTATTTATTGTAAATAATAAATAAGTAGATGTAGATATTTGTATTTATTTGTATTGCATCACATTAAAACTTCAAATTGCCTCAATTTGATTGTCATAACTATCTTTATCAAATCAAAATACTTTTTTTTTTTTTCAAACTCAATCTACTAGTGTGCCACTTACTCCACAGAAACCCAAGGGTACGATGGTGTGGAGCCTTCCGAGTCTGCCCTGCCCTGGTACCCACACTGGCCCCGGGGCCCTGACAGAGAGAGGGAGCTGGAGAAACTGGTCCATGTCTTACTGAGCCACAGGCCACATATGGACCTCAATTCCACCAGCCCATGCCCCCTCTGTGAAAAGGTAAGAAGAACCAGCAAGGGTCAGGAATGACAATATAATCAGAACAGCACCTCCACCCTTGTAGGGTGTATCAACCAAAAGTGTGTGGTTCCAAACCATGCAAACACCTTCAGGCATGACTAAAATAGAGTAAATGAGATACTGTTTGGTGTTTAGTGGAGTGGTGAAAAATGTACTCGACAGGGCTCTGTGACATGTCAGAAAAGGGCATAACAACAGATTTGTTTGGTGTGAGAATTGAGGCTGTGAGGGGTAATTGTGTTGAATATGGTTGACATCTCTGGGAGTATGAGCAACATCTGCTGTTACACTTAGCTTTCTCTTTTCTCAGGTCTTGTACTCAGGAGCTGTACTGAAGACTAATTTCCTCAGGTCACGTACATGCGTGCATGCAGTCCCATTGGCCACATCAGCCAAAGCCCCAGAGCACCCCTATGAGTTCAAACAAGCTCTGGGCATGTACGGAAGACCAAAGGTATATCTGGCAGAAGTACATTGGTGGAGATCTTTCCACTTCCCAACACAAACTATATAAACATACTAAATGGCAAAATCCTGACCACATCTCTGTGAATGTGTGTGTTCCAGGAGCGTAGCTATAGCTGTAAGGAGTGTGGGAAGGTATTCAAGCGCTCCTCCACCCTGTCCACCCACCTGCTCATCCACTCTGACACCAGGCCCTACCCCTGCCAGTACTGTGGCAAGAGGTTCCATCAGAAGTCAGACATGAAGAAACACACCTTCATACACACAGGTATATGTTTATACTGTATCTTATACCATCTATTGCATCTTGCCTATGCCGCTCGTACATATTCTTATTCCATCCCTTTAGATTTGTGTGCATTAGGTAGTTGTTGGGGAATTGTTAGATTACTTATTGGATATTACTGCACTGTTGGAACTAGAAGCACAAGCATTTCACTACACTTGCATTAACATCTGCTAACCATGTGTATGTGACCAATACAAATATATTTGATCTGATTTGAGGTGCGGGGAGGTACACACTGTAAGGACACAATGAGCATAGTGTGACTTGAACATAGGTCAGCTAGTGTGTGTACATTATAGTACAACTGACATACACATTGTGCAAAGCTTGCTTACATCTGAAGTTAGGATTCTGCCCTGCACACTGGCTGCTGTCACAGAGTATCTCTCTTCTTGAATGCTATGTCATGTCCTGCTGTCTGTCTCTGTCTGTCTCAGGTGAGAAGCCCCATGTGTGCCAGGTGTGTGGCAAGGCCTTCAGCCAGAGCTCCAACCTCATCACCCACAGCCGTAAACACAGCAGCTACTGGCCGTTCAGCTGCACGCACTGCCAAAGCAGCTTCCAGCGCAGACTGGACCTACAGCGCCACCAGGAGACACAATGTGTCCATAGCAGCGTGTACACACAGAGCTGAGGCCACCGGTATAATGGAGATTTGTATTACATAAGTACTGTATGTAGCACAAGAATGAGTGCTTTGTATAGATTGTTGACTGGTATTTGCAGTTCCATTTTTATATGGTACTTTGATCAGTGATTGAGGCTAAGCACATTACTTGTGTTCAAGTTATTTGGGCATTTGCTTTTGCTCACAGCTTTTCAGGTTGACCGTTTGGATAGTGCCTTGAGGGCACCTGATCACTTTAACATCTCTAGCAATGTTATATATATAGTGTACGAGCTGGATTCCATTATTAGCACAGAAGATCAGCGTTGAGCCAGTTGAAATGTAAAGATAATTTTAGATTGAGCCAACATATGCAACATTTACCACGAATGCTGTCTCCGCCAACACGGAAACGTTGCCTTTAAATGTCAGTCACGCTTTAATGCTACGGATTGAATCCAGACCTTTAGGTCCTGGTCTCTACTATGCTGTATGTCTAAAAGGACACCTTATTAAAAAAAGGTGGTTTGTAGAGTGACAAAGCAAACCCCTATTTCCCACGGTAATTGTCAATTTTCCTCAGAGAGCCGTTGCAATTGTAGCTCCCATTGTTGGTGTATGAATGAAGCTGCCATTTTCACTTCACTGTGGCAGCCCACCCAAGGGCATAATAATATACATTCAGGCCATGGGGAACATGACAGCAGTACGAGCAGAGAGAGACAATGATTATGTTTAAGTGATGCTCCACAATTATGGCGAGACAACGTGACTGTATATTTTCAGTGTCATAGCCTGGTCAGCATGAGTATATATAAAAAGGGATTTAGATATAAAAAAATAAATACTCTGTTTAAGTTTAGAATTTCTGGGGCTTCATTCATTGTTCTCTCCCGCACTTTATTTGAAGATAAAACACAAAAACTCAGCCACAGATATTTCATTTAAATAGCAACAGCACAGATAATATCAAACAAAGGGTCACAGTTACAACATAGATATATACAATAAGGATCTGGATAATGGCAATTGCCCTCACACATACAGTGCCTTGCGAAAGTATTCGGCCCCCTTGAACTTTGCGACCTTTTGCCACATTTCAGGCTTCAAACATAAAGATATAAAACTATATTTTTTTGTGAAGAATCAACAACAAGTGGGACAAAATCATGAAGTGGAACGACATTTATTGGATATTTCAAACTTTTTTAACAAATCAAAAACTGAAAAATTGGGCATGCAAAATTATTCAGCCCCTTTACTTTCAGTGCAGCAAACTCTCTCCAGAAATTCAGTGAGTATCTCTGAATGATCCAATGTTGACCTAATTGACTAATGATGATAAATACAATCCACCTGTGTGTAATTTAGTCTCCGTATAAATGCACCTGCACTGTGATAGTCTCCGAGGTCCGTTAAAAGCGCAGAGAGCATCATGAAGAACAAGGAACACACCAGGCAGGTCCGAGATACTGTTGTGAAGAAGTTTAAAGCCGGATTTGGATACAAAAAGATTTCCCAAGCTTTAAAACATCCCAAGGAGCACTGTGCAAGCGATAATATTGAAATGGAAGGAGTATCAGACCACTGCAAATCTACCAAGACCTGGCCGTCCCTCTAAACTTTCAGCTCATACAAGGAGAAGACTGATCAGAGATGCAGCCAAGAGGCCCATGATCACTCTGGATGAACTGCAGAGATCTACAGCTGAGGTGGGAGACTCTGTCCATAGGACAACAATCAGTCGTATATTGCACAAATCTGGCCTTTATGGAAGAGTGGCAAGAAAAAAGCCATTTCTTAAAGATATCCATAAAAAGTGTTGTTTAAAGTTTGCCACAAGCCACCTGGGAGACACACCAAACATGTGGAAGAAGGTGCTCTGGTCAGATGAAACCAAAATTGAACTTTTTGGCAACAATGCAAAACGTTATGTTTGGCGTAAAAGCAACACAGCTCATCACCCTGACCACACCATCCCCACTGTCAAACATGGTGGTGGCAGCATCATGGTTGGGGCCTGCTTTTCTTCAGCAGGGACAGGGAAGATGGTTAAAATTGATGGGAAGATTGATGGAGCCAAATACAGGACCATTCTGGAAGAAAACCTGATGGAGTCTGCAAAAGACCTGAGACTGGGACGGAGATTTGTCTTCCAACAAGACAATGATCCAAAACATAAAGCAAAATCTACAATGGAATGGTTCAAAAATAAACATATCCAGGTGTTAGAATGGCCAAGTCAAAGTCCAGACCTGAATCCAATCGAGAATCTGTGGAAAGAACTGAAAACTGCTGTTCACAAATGCTCTCCATCCAACCTCACTGAGCTCGAGCTGTTTTGCAAGGAGGAATGGGGAAAAAATTCAGTCTCTCGATGTGCAAAACTGATAGAGACATACCCCAAGTGACTTACAGCTGTAATCGCAGCAAAAGGTGGCGCTACAAAGTATTAACTTAAGGGGGGCTGAATAATTTTGCACGCCCAATTTTTCAGTTTTTGATTTGTTAAAAAAGTATTAAATATCCAATAAATGTCGTTCCACTTCATGATTGTGTCCCACTTGTTGTTGATTCTTCACAAAAAAATACAGTTTTATATATATGTTTGAAGCCTGAAATGTGGCAAAAGGTCGCAAAGTTCAAGGGGGCCGAATACTTTCGCAAGGCACTGTATTCTACTCATGACATATTTGACTTCATGTGTTCCTCCTCTTTAAACTCTGTAGTGCTTATTTCTGTTTTAACATTAGGCTATGTTCAGATTCATGCTCGTCCTATAGGTAGTAATCACACCATTCCATTCTATGAGCCCAGGTTATGACATTGTAGATACAGTGTAATGGATCAGATGCACTGAATAGTATTTCTTCCAACACTTTGAGGAGTTCCTGAGGCCATGTACCTGTAGACATTCATGTAGCCTCAGTCTTTCAGACCTTTACACATCTCATTGCTTCAAGCATGTGTACACCAAGTATACAAAACATTAAGGACACATTCCTAATATTGAGTTGCACCCGCCCTCCCTTTTGCCCTCAGAACAGCCTTAATTATTTGGGGCATGAACTGTACAAGGTATCAAAAGAGTTCCACAGGGATGCTGGCCCATGTTGACTTCAATGCTTCCCACAGTTGTGTCCTTTAGGCAGTGGACCATTCTTGATACACACGGGAAACTGCGGGGGGGGGGGACTCGGCAGCGTTGTAATTCTTGACAGAAACTGGTGTCCCTGGCACCTACTACCATTCCCCGTTCAAAGGAACTTAAATATTTAGTCTTACCCATTCACTCTCTGAATTTCACACATACACAATCCGTGTATCAATTGTCTCAAGGCTTAAAAATCCTTCTTTAACCTGTCTCCTCCCCTTCATCTCCACTGATTGAAGTGGATTTAACAAGGGACATCAATAAGGGATCATAACTTTCAACTGGTTAGTATATGTCATGGAAAGAGCAGGTGTTCTCAATGTTTTGAATACTCAGTGTATATGTATTTACACACACCAGACATGGGTTCAAAAACTATTTAGGGTATTTCAATTACTTTCAAAGACATTTTGAAGTAAGTATCTGGATATTTTTCAGTACTTAAATATTGGAATGAATTTGGAAATGCTCAAATATTAAAATACTGCATGCATTTGAACCCTGGTCTTGTTTGGTCCTAGAAATAATGTATTTGAAAATATTTTCTGCTATTTATAGGAAGCTATTTTTAAATACTTCTAAGTAAAAATAGCTGATTGGCCACATTATTTGAAAATACAAAAATACACAGAAAACAAGTATTTAAATAACAAATACTTAAATAGGCATGTATTTCAACCCAGGTCTGACACACTCACATACACACACCAGGTGTTTCATCTTCTGTCCCACTTTACCCTCGGTCTCAGATTTACCAGAGGAAACACTGAAAATGAGATATTTAGAGTATTTATTACACATGATACGAGATATCACTATTGTAATCTGCAGGTGCTTGACTAGTTCACAAAGGGAGCTAGTGCCACCATGATAAGTCTATAGAATACTAATCTAAATTTGACAATCTCTTTACTTTGTGGTCCCCCAGCTTTTGTGGTCCCCCAGCTGCTGTGCGTGTTGTTCCACTCTTATCACGTTCCATCTCACCTCTACACAGAGCTGTTGGAAGAGTCTAATAAGGCAGGGTTAGTATTCTCGATCAGGCCCCCTCTTCTGGTTGGTGGAGGAGCCCCTGCAACCAATCACATGTCAAGTGTTTCACATTTATTCATGGTGAAAAAACCCAGCATTTCTCTCAAAAATAATAAGAAAGTTGTCATAGTATCTTTTCTCACACGAGGTCAAATAAAATAAAATGTTATTTGTCACATGCTTCGAAAAAATAACAGGTGTAGACTAACAGTGAAATGCTTACTTACGGGCCCTTCCCAACAATGCATAGAGAAAGAAAATAGAGAAATAATAAAATTAGTAACGATGGCTTTATATAAGGGTAACCAGTACCAAGTCGATGTGCAGGGTTACGAGGTAATTAAGGTAACTATGTACATATAACTAGAAATAAAGTGACAGATAATCAACAGTAGCAGCAGGTATAGAATGTTCTCTGGGTATTTGTGAATATGGTGGTATAGCTCAGTATTTTGGTATTAGACTTTAGGAACTGTCCCGTGTGGTTACCTGTGTGAGAGTAGATGCACCATAGCGCCCCCATCAGGCTGATGCCCAGAAGGAAAGCAACAAACACAATCCCCAACACTGAGCCTGTGTCTACCCCAGAGCCTGGGTGACAAAACATGGGAGGGAAAAGTAGTAGAATCCCAGTTACTATCACTGTTGTGATAATACACACATGTAGGAACATCCGGGAGTTGATATTATGGTTAGGGTTGAACCGGGTGAGGACATGAAGCAAGGGTTAGGGTTGAGGTTAGGGTTGAATTGGGGTGTGGACATGAAGCAAGGGACAGGATTGAGGCTAGGGTTAGGTTTTAACCAGGGTGTGGACCTGAAGTTAGGGTTAGGGTTGAGGCTAGGGTTAAAGTTAAAGTTACAGTTACTCACTGCTGTGGGCTGGGATAGGCTTGGGCAGCTGAGACGCACTGGGCATTTGACCTCTCTGACCTAGAGAGAGAAATAGAGAGTTGGATAAGAAGAGAGAAACACCCTTTTACACAGAGTGAAAGTGAATTACTTCAGGTCCATGTAATGAGGAAGTGGACCACACCACCAATGACCATCTACTACTCACCAGCAGGTGGCGCCAGCTGTCTGGCCACACCAACGGGCTGATAGACCAGCATGGGTCTGGAGAGGTTTCTGTACTCACACTGACAGAGAGAAGAGAGAGGAAGATAAGCAGTGGCGGAATTAGGTATAGGCGACATTGGCATCGGCCCAGGGTGGCATCCTGCAGTTGGCAAAAAAAAAATTGGGAATGGTGACATTTGCACGATCGGTTTTCTATCACTCATTTGCACATCACGTCAATAATATCATGTCACTGTGTGGGACTGTGGGTCAATTAACCTTGTCGAAGTGGGCGCCCTGATTCTAGTTTGTGAGCTAGGGAAGGTCTCCCACTCAGAAATACGAGATGTGGAGGGGGGCGGGGTAGGTTACCCTCAGGTCTTCCAACTGGAAGCCCGAGGTAGTGGGAGCGGGGGAATTGATCAAATAGCGCACCTCTAACTATGTACAGTACTAACGCAATCATTAAAATCAGTCACACTACGAAATGCAACTAAATAAATCACAATTATTTCATAATACTGTGAATATATAGTTTCACAGACATTTTTCCAGGTTGTGCAAAATCATTAAGAATAATATAAAAGCAGTCTGCACACCACCAAGGTGAATTGGTTTAGTATTGACTCTTGGTTGACAGTGTTGGGGGATGGGTAATGTAGTGATGACTCTTGGTTGACAGTGTTGAGGGATGGGTAATGTAGTGATGACTCTTGGTTGACAGTGTTGGGGGATGGGTAATGTAGTATTGACTCTTGGTTGACAGTGTTGGGGGATGGGTAATGTAGTATTGACTCTTGGTTGACAGTTTTGGGGGATGGGTAATGTAGTGATGACTCTTGGTTGACAGTGTTGAGGGATGGGTAATGTAGTGATGACTCTTGGTTGACAGTGTTGGGGGATGGGTAATGTAGTATTGACTCTTGGTTGACAGTGTTGGGGGATTGGTAATGTAGTGATGACTCTTGGTTGACAGTGTTGAGGGATGGGTAATGTAGTATTGACTCTTGGTTGACAGTGTTGAGGGATGGGTAATGTAGTATTGACTCTTGGTTGACAGTGTTGAGGGATGGGTAATGTAGTATTGACTCTTGGTTGACAGTGTTGGGGGATGGGTAATGTAGTGATGACTCTTGGTTGACAGTGTTGAGGGATGGGTAATGTAGTATTGACTCTTGGTTGACAGTGTTGAGGGATGGGTAATGTAGTGATGACTCTTGGTTGACAGTGTTGAGGGATGGGTAATGTAGTGATGACTCTTGGTTGACAGTGTTGAGGGATGGGTAATGTAGTATTGACTCTTGGTTGACAGTGTTGAGGGATGGGTAATGTAGTGATGACTCTTGGTTGACAGTGTTGGGGGATGGGTAATGTAGTGATGCTCGGGTGCCAAATCAACACAAATTTGTTTCTACTTGTCTTTTTTACTTCTTTTTGATATTAGTCTTATGTTTGTATATATTTTTATATTTCTATAGTTTAAATGTTATGATTATTTATTTGTGATTTGTGTTATTCCAAATGTCTGAATAACAATGACAGTTAGCGCAGAATCGTGCTTTTTTTGTTGCTGGGGGTGGGGGGGGGGCGCTGAAGGGAGCCATACAAGCTAGAACCGCCACTGAGGGTAAGTCATTACTTTTAACATTAATAATACTAGCCATTATGAATATAGAACATGTACTGTACCTGTTGGTTGGGTAGTTTAGATACGAGGGCAGGGATACGGAGGCCCCAGGGATTTGGACAGCCGCTCTGTATTATGGCCGTTGGAGGCCCCTGGGTCACTGACTCAGGGCCACACAGACAGATGCAACAGTGCAGAAACTGGACAGAGTTGTTGTAGATGGGCCGAAGGACAAAACTGAACCTCAGTCTGTGTATCTGGTCCTCCTCTCCTCTCATTCCTCCATCGCTCTCCTTCCTTTTGGCTCGTCCTCCTCGTCCCCTCTTCCCAACGTGTTCTCTTTTTCTCAATCCTGTTTTGTTCCTCCAAGCCCTTCCTGGATGCCTGAATGATAGGACTCCAGGTACCTCCTCTTCTTCTTCATAATATTCCTCCTCTTCCTCCTCGTCCTCTTGGCCATGTGCCATGTTGCTGAGTGTCAGTGAGGAGTCAGCGGAGCAGCCGTCTCTAATGACTGACCAGCCAGGGGACACACGGGGGTCTGATAGGGGAGACACCATGCAGGACCGCACCTCCACACCCCCACCGAGGGCCCCCTTGGCAGAAAGCTTGGCAAAAACAGTCAGAGAAAATATGGGTAAAACATTACTTTACCATGGTCTTATTACTGAGTTGATATTTTGTAAGTAGAGTGTAATAAGTATTGTAATTACACTAGTACTGTAATTTGTAGTACTCTGTTACAACCTGCTGTGCTCTAGTGCTGTAATAGCAGGGCTACAGAGTTCTTATAGAAATGACTTATTGTGACATATCTAGATGTGATTATAATAGCCTTCTGGTAGACGTCTTCTCTGAGCTTGAGGCAGCTGATACTGTAGAAGACGAGCAGAGGGAGAAACACAAGTAGCACTTGCAGCAGGAGCTACATCAGCAGATAGACAGGCAGACAGACACACAATTAAACACACACACATAGCTTGGCAAACTGACCTCCACATAGACACGGTTGTCAGCAGTGATGGTACAAGGACCGGTCTGCCTCTGCTCATAGCCCTCTGTAACAAACAGCTGCAGTGAGACCAGTGGGCCGGCCCTGGCCCTTGGGAGAGGCCCTGGCCCCTGCAGAGTGGGCTGCTCCACAGGAAGGCTTGGGACACTGGGGACTGCAGCAAAACAGCTGAACTAAGAGGACAATGGAAAAGAGGGATATGTATGGAATGATAAGGACAAGCATAGATATACATGTCTCTGTCTCATACACAAACACACACTAATATGTGGTGAAAATGGACCACACATACACAAACACACAACCTGTATCATCTCACATGTATGACCAGTGGAGTCCACTCTGTGGACTCCTCGTCTGTCTCATTGCCCACGGCAACCAGAGGCTTATTTCTCCATAGCAACACCTGAGAGGATGGATAGACACAAAACATGGCAAGTCATGTATTGTAAGAGTTGAAACACTAGAGCAGATAGGTCAGTGAGAGGTCAGTAGATATATAGTATTAGTAGATAGTCGTTCATTCACATGCTACATGTCTGTCTCACTGCCTCCCTCCTCTCCTGCTCCCTTTCCTCCACCACTCCCACTACCCTCTCTCCCTCCCTCCAGCCTCCTGCTCCCACACTCCCATCCCCAGGCCTAGCTACACTCAGGTTGATCAGCAGTGTTCCGGACACTCTAACCTAGGTCACCCATGTGGCGCCTGGTGGAGGTAAGACAGACTACTTACACAACCTCAGGAGCCCTTCAGATCACACTAACCAACAACAACACAATCACATCCCTGCTCTTCTACTCTCTTCTCTCGTCCTCTGCCTTTCTACTGTGCATCTCTCTCAATCTCACACATAGATACACAGACAGACACACAGTGAGGGGCTCCATAGTGACCTACATGTCCCTCTCCCCCTCCCCACCTAAGTAAAGCCCATCCCTGCTCTATCTCCCCATCAGATCTGCCTCTCAGATGAGGCTGCCGGACATCCCTATTACACAGCTCTTTCTCTTTCTGCTGACTGTGTTTAACACAGAATCACTTGTAAACGGTTGCATGCATGGTTCAATTACCATTTTGGTGAGACAAGAACATTGCAAAACATGGTGAGACACAAAAATGTCACAAAACATGTTAAAATGTTCTCTGCAGATATTTTACCCCTTAAAACCACCTCTCTGTCTTACCGCATTTTTGTACTGTACCCCTCTGGGCTCTCCCTGCAGTACCCCTTCAGTCCCACAGGAAATGACCGGGAATGCCAACAAGAAATGGCTGCTGTTGGACTGGGCCAGGCACTGAGGATCCCGCAGTGTCACCTCCGACACCGGGAGAGACAGGGTCTGTGTGAAAGAGAGCATCACAAAAGCTACACTAAGTACCATCATAAGAACCTACAATACACTGTAGGTCTACATGCAGTATATTGGTATTTGTATGCCATAACCTCGCTAACACGCTAAACTACCAGTACAACCATAACCTCACTAACACGCTAAACTACCAGTACAACCATAACCTCGCTAACACGCTAAACTACCAGTACAACCATAACCTCACTAACACGCTAAACTACCAGTACAACCATAACCTCACTAACACTCTAAACTACCAGTACAACCATAACCCCGCTAAACACGCTAAACTACCAGTACAACCATAACCTCGCTAACACGCTAAACTACCAGTACAACCATAACCTCGCTAAACACGCTAAACTACCAGTACAACCATAACCTCGCTAACATGCTAAACTACCAGTACAACCATAACCTCGCTAACACGCTAAACTACCAGTACAACCATAACCTCACTAACACGCTAAACTACCAGTACAACCATAACCTTGCTAACACGCTAAACTACCAGTACAACCATAACCTCGCTAACACGTTAAACTACCAGTACAACCATAACTCTTTCGATTTTTCTTTCTCTCTCTTGGAGTACCTGAGCCCTCCAATTTGCTTACCGCTCAAATAGGTCCACAGACGATGCAATCTCAACCACACTGCACCCTGCCCTAACCCATCTGGACAAGAGGAATACCTATGTGAGAATGCTGTTCATCGACTACAGCTCGGCATTCAACACCATAGTACCCTCCAAGCTCGTCATCAAGCTCGAGACCCTGGGTCTCGACCCCGCCCTGTGCAACTGGGTACTGGACTTCCTGACGGGCCGCCCCCAGGTGGTGAGGGTAGGTAACAACATCTCCTCCCCGCTGATCCTCAACACTGGGGCCCCACAAGGGTGCGTTCTGAGCCCTCTCCTGTACTCCCTGTTCTCCCACGACTGCGTGGCCACGCACGCCTCCAACTCAATCATCAAGTTTGCGGACGACACAACAGTGGTAGGCTTGATTACCAACAACGACGAGACGGCCTACAGGGAGGAGGTGAGGGCCCTCGGAGTGTGGTGTCAGGAAAATAACCTCACACTCAACATCAACAAAACTAAGGAGATGATTGTGGACTTCAGGAAACAGCAGAGGGAACACCCCCTATCCACATCGATGGAACAGTAGTGGAGAGAGTAGCAAGTTTTAAGTTCCTCGGCATACACATCACAGACAAACTGAATTGGTCCACTCACACAGACAGCATCGTGAAGAAGGCGCAGCAGCGCCTCTTCAACCTCAGGAGGCTGAAGAAATTCGGCTTGTCACCAAAAGCACTCACAAACTTCTACAGAGGCACAATCGAGAGCATCCTGGCGGGCTGTATCACCGCCTGGTACGGCAACTGCTCCGCCCTCAACCGTAAGGCTCTCCAGAGGGTAGTGAGGTCTGCACAACGCATCATCGGGGGCAAACTACCTGCCCTCCAGGACACCTACACCACCCGATGTTACAGGAAGGCCATAAAGATCATCAAGGACATCTACCACCCGAGCCACTGCCTGTTCACCCCGCTATCATCCAGAAGGCGAGGTCAGTACAGGTGCATCAAAGCTGGGACCGAGAGACTGAAAAACAGCTTCTATCTCAAGGCCATCAGACTGTTAAACAGCCACCACTAACATTGAGTGGCTGCTGCCTACACACTGACACTGACTCAACTCCAGCCACTTTAATAATGGGAATTGACGGGAAATGTTGTAAATATATCACTAGCCACTTTAAACAATGCTACCTTATATAATGTTACTTACCCTACATTATTCATCTCATATGCATACCTATATACTGTACTCTATATCATCGACTGCATCCTTATGTAATACATGTATCACTAGCCACTTTAACTATGCCACTTTGTTTACATACTCATCTCACATGTATATACTGTACTCGATACCATCTACTGTATCTTGCCTATGCTGCTCTGTACCATCCCTCACTCATATATCCTTATGTACATATTCTTTATCCCCTTACACTGTGTATAAGACAGTAGATTAGGAATTGTTAGTTAGATTACTTGCTGGTTATTACTGCATTGTCGGAACTAGAAGCACAAGCATTTCGCTACACTCGCATTAACATCTGCTAACCATGTGTATGTGACAAATAAAATTTGATTTGATGATTCCTTGCTGTCACTAGTCCACCTGGCCGTGCTGCTGCTCCAGTTTCAACTGTTCTGCCTGCGGCTATGGAATCCTGACCTGTTCACCGGACGTGTTACCTGTCCCAGACCTATTATTTGACCATGCTGGTCATTTATGAACATTTGAACATCTTGGCCATGTTCCTTTATAATCTCCACCCGGCACAGCCAGAAGAGGACTGGCCACCCCTCATAGCCTGGTCCCTCTCAAGGTTTCTTCCTAGGTTTTGGACTTTCTAGGGAGTTTTTCCTAGCCAACGTGCTTCAACACCTGCATTGCTTGCTGTTTGGGGTTTTAGGCTGGGTTTCTGTACAGCACTTTGAGATATCAGCTGATGTACGAAGGTCTATATAAATACATTTGATAACCTCGCTAACACGCTAAACTACCAGTACAACCATAACCCCGCTAAACTACCAGTACAACCATAACCTCGCTAAACTACCAGTACAACCATAACCCCGCTAAACTACCAGTACAACCATAACCTCGCTAAACTACCAGTATAACCATAACCCCGCAAAACTACCAGTACAAACATAACCTCGCTAAACTACCAGTACAACCATAACCTCGCTAAACTACCAGTACAACCATAACCCCGCTAAACTACCAGTACAACCATAATCTCGCTAAACACGCTAAACTACCAGTACAACCATAACCTCGCTAAACTACCAGTACAACCATAACCTCGCTAAACTACCAGTACAACCATAACCCCGCTAAACACGCTAAACAACCAGTACAACCATAACCCCGCTAAACACGCTAAACAACCAGTACAACCATAACCCCGCTAAACACGCTAAACTAACAGTACAACCATAACCTCGCTAAACTACCAGTATAACCATAACCCCGCTAAACACGCTAAACTACCAGTACAACCATAACCCCGCTAAACACGCTAAACTACCAGTACAACCATAACCCCGCTAAACACGCTAAACTACCAGTATAACCATAACCCCGCTAAACACGCTAAACTACCAGTATAACCATAACCCCGCTAAACACGCTAAACAACCAGTACAACCATAACCCCGCTAAACACGCTAAACTACCAGTATAACCATAACCCCGCTAAACTACCAGTACAACCATAACCTCACTAACACGCTAAACACGCTAAACAACCAGTACAACCATAACCTCGCTAAACTACCAGTATAACCATAACCCCGCTAAACACGCTAAACAACCAGTACAACCATATCCCCGCTAAACAACCAGTATAACCATAACCCCGCTAAACACGCTAAACTACCAGTACAACCATAACCCCGTTAAACACGCTAAACTACCAGTACAACCATAACCTCGTTAAACTACCAGTATAACCATAACCCCGCTAAACACGCTAAACTACCAGTATAACCATAACCCCGCTAAACACGCTAAACTACCAGTACAACCATAACCCCGCTAAACACACTAAACTACCAGTATAACCATAACCCCGCTAAACACGCTAAACTACCAGTATAACCATAACCCCGCTAAACACGCTAAACAACCAGTACAATCATAACCTCACTAACACGCTAAACACGCTAAACAACCAGTACAACCATAACCCCGCTAAACACGCTAAACTACCAGTATAACCATAACCCCGCTTAAACTACCAGTACAACCATAACCTCACTAACACGCTAAACACGCTAAACAACCAGTACAACCATAACCCCGCTAAACACGCTAAACTACCAGTATAACCATAACCCCGCTAAACACGCTAAACAACCAGTACAACCATAACCCCGCTAAACACGCTAAACTACCAGTATAACCATAACCCCGCTAAACACGCTAAACTACCAGTACAACCATAACCCCGCTAAACACGCTAAACTACCAGTACAACCATAACCCCGCTAAACACGCTAAACTACCAGTATAACCATAACCCCGCTAAACACGCTAAACTACCAGTATAACCATAACCCCGCTAAACTACCAGTATAACCATAACCTCACTAACACGCTAAACACGCTAAACAACCAGTACAACCATAACCTCGCTAAACTACCAGTATAACCATAACCCCGCTAAACACGCTAAACAACCAGTACAACCATATCCCCGCTAAACAACCAGTATAACCATAACCCCGCTAAACACGCTAAACTACCAGTACAACCATAACCCCGTTAAACACGCTAAACTACCAGTACAACCATAACCTCGCTAAACACGCTAAACTACCAGTATAACCATAACCCCGCTAAACACGCTAAACTACCAGTACAACCACATAGTGAAAGTGACCTGCAGAATGTGTCTGTCCACTGCCACATTGAGTCGTCCATCCTGACACTGCACACTGACGGCCTCCCAGCCCCCACTGGTCCTTCCACCTCCCTCACTCAGCCACTGTCTCAGCCTGCGCTCCTGGACCCAAGGGGGCCTGCCATCCAGCATACGCACAGGGGGGTCACCTTCTGTGGGAAGGGAGAGAAAGAGAGAGGGGTGTGCTAACACACAGAACAGCACTTTTTAGGGATAACATGACCTTCAATATTGGGAGACAATATAATTAATCAGGAGAAACACCAACACAAACGCACTGTTAGGAAACACAAAATAAACCATCCAGTACACTCACACAATGAGGGACACAAGAGACACACACAGGTCCTGACCTGTCCCTCCCCCAGCCAGTCTGATCACAAAGTGATTGGCCAGGTCAGCCTCTGTGTATGAGGCCACATTGGGAAAGCCACTCTGATTGGCCCAGCTCAAAAGGTCATAGGTGGTAGAGAGGTCAGAGGTGAGCATGCTAGTCAGTGTCAGGTCAGGCTCCGGAGGGTAGAGTGGGGACACGCTGTTGGAGGACTGAGAGGAAAGAACAAGGGAGAAAAAAATGGTCGAAGAAATGCATAAATGTGATGTTTGTGTTACAAGATAACCTGGCAAGCCCTGCCAAAGCCAAATTGAATGTGTTTATTTATCAACAAGATAACCTGAGAGATATTTCTATTGATACTTGGAACTCACTTTGAGGTTTGAAATCACGTTTAGTTTGGCCTTCACTCAATGACTGTTTTGCTCCTTTAATTTATTTAGCTATTTTGTCCATTTCATCATTTTTTAAAAACTTATAACCATTTTATGACTTTTATACCAAACTCCAGAACAGGTGAAGGACCCATTCTAGCCCACATGATAGGAGAAATACCATAATGTGTCAAGTTTTACTGGATAGGATCCTCACATAGACAGAGATGTGTCCCCGGAGCCCTGGCACTGTGAGAGCCCAGTTGACTGGAACGGCACTACTGAGGATCAGCACCAATTTGTGCCACCCAGAATTGGCCACTGGGGGCACCAGAGAAATAGTCACCTCCACCTGCAGAGAGCTGGGATAGAGGGAGAGACCGGTCACTGAAAGGCATAGAGAAGGAGAAAATGCTTTGAAAATGATTAAGGGATAACTCAATAGCTCAACATTGTATTACTTGAACAGCTACAGAGATTAATATTCTCCACATGATTTTCTTCACATGCTGGAGACGTTCTAAACTTACCCACAAAGCCCTGACCCTGCTGAAAGGAGCTTGATGACATGCACTTCTGGGTCGCCTCTGCCAACTGGAGCACAGCCCTGTACTTCCTGTGGCTGCAGGTCAGAGGTCAGGTAGTTGTGTGACAGGAACAGAGACTGCAGCTGGCACACGCTGGGCATGGTGATATCTGGAGGTCAGAGGGGAGACTTGGTTGGAGAGGGAGAGAGGTCAGAAAGACCAGGGTCGTGTATTAGTTGTATGTGTGTGGGACGGGCTCACCCTCGCCCACACGGACGTAGACGCGGTTGGCACTGGCTGTGTGTGTGAGGGAGGACAGGGAGCCATGGCGATGCATTGCCCATCGCAGCAAAGCCCGCGGACGGAAAGGCAGAGAGGGTACAGGCTGCACCTGCACTGCCAGACTGTAGGGCTGCACTGTAGAGTTAGGAGAGACCTGGGGAAAAGGGGGGACACTGTGGTTACATAGAGAGACATGATAACACATAGTAATAGAAACATTCATTTGTGGGGGCATGTGTTTCTAAAACAACTTGCACAGACATACACACAAACACACTGGAAAAGTCAGCACTTTTATCAGTTCCTCATGGGAGGAAGTAAATACTCTCATCAAAACTGTTTTTTTGGGGGGGGGTGAATGATTAATGACTAAAAGAGGTACACACACACACCACACGAGCACACACACAGACTGACCTGCACCAGCACAGGCAGATCCAGGGGTAGTCTCTCAGCCTCCAGCCACCAGCATACTGGTTGCTTGGAGCTCAGTACCAGGATGAGGGTTTGACGGGGGGGGTGAGACAGAGACAGGGGTCTCAGGAGCACAGTCACCTGGAAGGGAAGAGATGGGGTCAGGGCAGGGAGGCACAACGTATTGGGAGTGATGTGGATATGTCCTACTGTGAGAAACAGAGAGGGAGCACCTGTTTGTCAGGGCTGCGTGTCCCTCTCCCCACAGCGATCACATGGGTCTCTTTCTCCCCGCTCTCTCTGGCTGCACAGCCCGGGCCGGCCTCAAATCGCTCCAACAGCCCCTGCACAGGGTGATGCTCCCCCGCTGGAGACAGAGAGCACTGCTGTTCCCCACAGTCAACTGCACAGTTGCAAAGACAACCAGAGGTCACTCAAATGGAGCTACGGCTGTATACTCTGTTTCCGAAGAACATTGACGACAAACTAATATAGATTGGGTCTCTTGTGGAAGAGATACAATGAAAAATAAAACACTTGATGTCCATGAAAAAGACAACACAGAGAGACCATGTGAACTTGGTGTGAGGTTTGGTAATAGGCAGGATGGACGGGGTCAGCAGCTGACTCTGCTCTAACTGACAAACAGGAGAAACAAGTCTCTGTCAATCCGCCACATAAACACACTCGTGCTCCACTCGACTGCTCTGGTCTCAGACAAGCCCTCTCACTCAGCCTCTCTGTCTACGTCTCAGTCGGTCTCTGGTTCTTGCTCTCTTCTTCCAGTCAGTGGCTGTTGGCCCACTATGACTAAAAGACAGCTTGTTGTTCTCGGACTGAACAGAGCTAACTGGGGAGTGCCCCCTGACTGAACTTTCTATTTTTTTTCTCTGAATATTCCACTTTCACTTTGCTAAACCCAAATCTGACTATTGACACATAGCTCTTTGAAAGCAGAGTCACTCTGGGAGGTACTTTTGAGAGAAAGTATTAAAGTTGTACTATTCAGTATGAAAACATCCCGTAGAATTAACAGTACCTCTATAACTGTCTCCTACCTCTTCAAAGAATATCTTAAAGAATCCCACAGAACCTTACCCCATTTAAAAAAATAAAAAATACAAATGGCTTTTCATGAACTCACACTTGAATGTGTCAGTAAACTAGCACTGACTTTGCTGACAGCTACTTTATTGAGGAAAATGTACTTATTATGACTGCGATATGTGGTTGTCCGACCTCGCTATCTTAAAATGAATGTACTAATTGGAAGTCAATCTGGATAAG
The DNA here is from genome assembly GCF_036934945.1 of Oncorhynchus masou masou. Taxonomy (NCBI): domain Eukaryota; kingdom Metazoa; phylum Chordata; class Actinopteri; order Salmoniformes; family Salmonidae; genus Oncorhynchus; species Oncorhynchus masou. Next base: position 7,930,047 of record NC_088226.1, read on the forward strand.
AGCGTCTGCTAAATGACTAAAATGTCCATGTAAATGTCTTGTTACCCTCACGTCCTGTTCTCTCCCCCAGTAGAACGAGGCAGAAGAGAATCCACCCGGTCCCTGACACCATCATGACTATTCTCCAGGAGTGAATTCAATGAGAGAGTCCCTCTTGCAACATCCTGAGGGGGAAAGAGAGTGATTAATACAGTGGTCTAGACGGAGTCTTTAACAAGAGACCAAGTTCTCCGAGTGCATAATGTTATATTGGACAGGCTGAGAGAACAGATGGATAATATGTATCCAAATAGAGGAGGAACAAACACTAGAGCAAGGACAGAGTTTACCCAGGGAACAAACAACATAACAGAGTCATCTCTCCCACTGGGTTCTCATTATCAGAACTTCCTCATGCTTCTCCCATTCTGGACAGTATCACACTCTTGGTGGATTTTTTCTTCTCTGTGTTCTGCCAATTGCAACTCTAAAAACAAAATCTGCGATTTCAAAACGCCTGACTGATAAGATAAGTTACAGGGGTGCAGAAAGTAAGTACTCTAAACTTGATAGAAGCTTTGGACACCATGCAATCAGGTCTGACATTCAGTGAGATTGACATGATAGTATTAAACATATTTTGACTCGGTTGTTTGTTTATATAGAATACAAATAGGTCTGTACATCTTTCCTTAGCCTTGTTGAGTATATAATGCAATATGATCAAAGGTCATATACCCACTTATCTCATAATTGTCATGTGCCTATCTTTATTCTGTGTCTGATAGTGACACACAGCATATAATGCTGTGAGACAGAATTGGGGGTCGTTGTTCGGGACCGGTTGACCAGTTTATTGTCCTTGAGTGGGCTCCCGAGTGGCGCAGCAGTCTAAGGCACTGCATCTCATTGCTAGAGGTGTCACTACTGACCCTGGTTCAATTGCAGGCTGTATCACAACTGGCTGAGATTGGGAGTCCCATAGGGTGGTGCACAATTGGCCCAGCGTCCTCTGGGTTAGGGTTTGGCCAGGGTAGGCCGTCATTGTAAATAATAATTTGTTCTTAACTGACTTGCCTAGTTAAATAAATACAAAAAATAAGGATCAGAGGACGTCCAGACAACACACATCGACCCATTGAGATAATGACATGTCATTAACTGGCGCGCAAAACGCAAATCTCTTCCACTCAAACTTGCCCAGAAAGAACTCACCACGAACTGCAAAATAACGGCTAATGGGGACAGAAACAAAAATTGAACAATTGATTGGTCTTGATGGGTACTATGAGAATGCAGAGGAATAAACTATATATACTTTCTCTAACAGTGTCATTCAAAACAGTTGTTATATTATTTGTCTCATGTTGCTGAATCCCTTAGCTAATTCATGACAAATATTTAGAACTTCACTCGAAGAAAAAATGCATTAGCCCAGTCAGAATTCACTAGAAATAAAAAATAAAAAAGTCAATAAACCTAAAATGATTCAATTTAAACGGACCACAACTCACAGCACTTCGAAGATCTCTCCTGACTTCTGAATACAGGCTATAATAAAAGTCGTAACTCACCTGTGACAGCTCCCCGTGGAGCTGGACGTTGAAAGCAGACTGTCGATCAACTATTGATTCTCAGGTTAAGACCATTCAATCATTGGTTAAGACCAGTGACCACAGGACTGTATTGGCGTATATCACAGCGGGCTACACACCCTCTGTACCCCCTTTCAATACTAGAGAAAATAACAGAAAATTGCCTTTACCAAATCTATGTGCTGCTGCTTCAGGCGTCCAGAGACGCACTGGGTGGCATTTCAGATGGGGTATTGCATTGACATCATCATTTTCGATAAGCCAAAGAAATCAAAAGTTAAGACAGCTTAATATTTTTAGAGGTGAGATACGGAATTTAAAGAGATTCCCTCGAAATAGTATAAAAGCCAGGGGAGGGTCAAAGAATGGGGCGATAGACGGGAGAGAGAAAATAGATTAGGGTCTAAAAACGCACAGAAACGTAGAAGGCAACAGGAAGAAGAGAATGAGAGAGGACGAAGCGTAAAGGGGAAGAGGAGGGATGGTGGGAGGGTAAATAAATAGGAGCAGAAGGCTGGACTTGAGAAGTTGGAGAGGCAGGGGTAAAGTGAGAGGAATGCAGAGGAGGGAAAGGAAAGAGAGATAAATGAGAAATGGAGAAAAATAATTAGACCATGAAGTAGACTGTAATTATTTTTATTCAGCTGCAACAGGATGGCGAGTTTGCTCAACAAAATTGCATTCCAGTTAATTCAACATACAATTGTTTGCATATTTCCCAGTGTAAAATTAAACGCTTTATGACAATACATTACATATATCATAAGGCTTTTCTTTGGGGGCCTAGTTACACCCTAACACAGTGGTCTGAAACCCCTAGTTTATAGGCTGTATTAAGCTTGCAAGTCACATTCTGGCGTGCAAAATGTTGTTTAATCCCTTTTAGAATCCAGCCAGAGTGAGGATATCCAACAATTGGAACATTTATTTACCCGCAAACTGCATTGAGAGTGATGGCCAGGGTAGCCGTATGGAATATGAATTATTAAGACTACTAACAGCTTGGATAAGTTTAGAAACATGTATGTTATTTATGTTTGTGTAGCATAAGATTATAAGATTAATCAACCAATCAATGCAAAAACACAGGTATTGAAACAAAGAATTCTGAAAATCAACCTGCGATAGAGCATGCTGGGGAAATGGTTTTGAGTAGTATTGAACAAACATACATTTGTAATTTTACTCAACAAGCTTGTTCAAATTCAGCTTACTCTGAGCAGAGTTTGTTGATTCACCATACAGCTGTAAGGCTGCAATAGCATTGTGTGTTTTCTCAACATTTGGGCATATAGCTGAACCAACATACAGTGTTGCCATCCAAGGGCACACATGAATTAATAATTCGACTCGAGTTTTTATACATTCATATCACTGTGAGCAGATTGTTGATGTTCACACATTAGCTCAATTTCCTGTCCTTCTGGCTTTTAAATAGCTTTTTTTACTGTGTCGGCTAACATATATTTTCTCTGAAGTGTGGGTGAAATTACACAGATTTCTATCCAAATTGAGAAAGTTCAGAAAGAATTCAGAAAGTACTCAAGATGCATAATGTAAGGATTGTGTTTAATATGCATTTTTAGGTCCTCTTTGCTCAATTCTGTTTCACAGGGAAACTCTTATTTCCTGTTGTTGGATATGTTATGACTGATATGTTTTCTGGTTGATTTATGTCCCAGATATATTTTTAAATCTGAAATAAATAACAATGTTTCCAGGCTGTCCAGTACAGTATTTCATATTCAATCTAAATTTAAATGTATCATGGGTAAATTAGTATGTTTGTTCTGTGGACAACAATTTCTAATGTTCTTTCTTTTGGTCAAGTTGCACTCCACTCTCTCCAGATCGGTCTGAGAAGCTACCAGCTGGGGCCATTTTGTAAGGAACCCCGTCCTCATTTTCTGAGGAGGAGAAGCAAGAAGGATAGGAGGACCAAAACGCAGCATAGTAAGTGTCCATAATTTAATGAAGCAAAATGAACACTGAACAAAAACAATAAGCAACAAACGAACAGTCCTGTAAGGTGAATGACAAACACTAAACAGGAAATAAACACCCACGAAACCCAGGTGGAAAAAGGCTACCTAAGTATGATACTCAATCAGAGACAACTAACGACACCTGCCTCTGATTGAGAACCATACTAGGCCAAACACAAAAACCAACATAGAAAAACAAACATAGACTGCCCCCCCCCACCCAACTCACGCCCTGACCATACTAAAACAAAGACAAATCAAAGGAACTAAGACCTGAACCTATAGGGGAGGGTCTGGGTGGGCGTCTGTCCGCAGACAGACTGGCGGCTCTGACAGCTCAGGACAGACTGGTGGCTCTGGCGCGGGACGTGGACCCCACTTCACCATAGTTTTTGTCCGCTTCCTCAACCCGCCCTTGGCCTCTTATGAGCGGCGACCCTCGTCGCTGACCTCGGACTGGGGACCCTCGCCATGGGTCCCGAACGGACAGGAGACTCCGGCAGCGCCGGACAGGCGGGAGACTCCGGCAGCGCCGGGCAGGTGAGAGACTCCGGCAGCGCTGGAGTGAAGGGCGGCTCTGGCAGCTTCTGGCTGACTGACGGCTCTGGCAGCTCCTGGCTGACTGACGGCTCTGGCAGCTCCTGGCTGACTGACGGCTCTGGCAGCTCCTGGCTGACTGGCGGCTCTGGCAGCTCCTGGCTGACTGGCGGCTCTGGCAGCTCCTGGCTGACAGGCGGCTCAGGACAGACTGGTGGCTCTGGCGGCTCAGGACAGACTGGTGGCTCTGGCGGCTCAGGACAGACTGGCGGCTCTGTTGGCTCAGGACAGACGGGAGACTCTGGCGGCTCAGAACAGACGAGAGGCTCTGGCGGCTCAGAACAGACGAGAGACTCTGGCGGCTCAGGACAGACAGGAGACTCTGGCGGCTCAGGACAGACGGGAGACTCTGGCGGCTCAAGACAGACGGGAGACTCTGGCGGCTCAGGACAGACAGGAGACTCTGGCGGCTCAGGACAGACGGGAGACTCTGGCAGCTCAGGACAGACGGGAGACTCTGGCAGCTCAGGACAGACGGGAGACTCTGGCAGCTCAGGACAGACGGGAGACTCTGGCAGCTCAGGACAGACGGGAGACTCTGGCAGCTCAGGACAGACGGGAGACTCTGGCAGCTCAGGACAGACGGGAGACTCTGGCAGCGCAGGACAGACGGGAGACTCTGGCAGCTCAGGACAGACGGGAGACTCTGGCAGCTCAGGACAGACGGGAGACTCTGGCAGCGCTGGAGCAGAGGAAGGCTCTGGCAGCGCTGGACAGGCGGGAGCACCTGTAGGGAGAAGACAGAGAGACAGCCTGGTGCGGGGGGCTGCCACCGGAGGGCTGGTACGTGGAGGTGGCACCGGACAGACCGGACCGTGAAGGCGCACTGGAGCACTTGAGCACCGAGCCTGCCCAACCTTACCTGGTTGAATGCTCCCCGTAGCCAGGCCAGTGCGGCGGGATGAAATAGCCCGTACTGGGCTGTGCTGGCGAACCGGGGACACCATGCGTAAGGCTGGTGCCATGTACACCTGCCCGAGGAGATGCACTGGAGACCAGATGCGCTGAGCCGGCTTCACGGCTCGATGCCCACTCTAGCCCGGCCGATACAAGGCGCTGGGATGTACCGGCACCGGGCTATGCACATGCACCGGGGGCACTGTGCGCCTCACGGCATAACACGGTGCCTGCCCGGTCCCTCTCTCTCTCCGGTAAGCATGGGAAGTTGGCTCAGGTCTCCTACCTGCCTTCGCCACACTCCCCGTGTGCTTCCCCCCAAAGAAATGTTTGGGGCTGCCTCTCGGGCTTCCAGCCGCGCCGCCGTGCTGCCTCCTCATACCACCGCCTCTCGGCTTTCACTGCCTCCAGCTCAACCTTGGGGCGGCGATATTCTCCAGCTTGTGCCCATGGTCCCTTGCCGTCCAGAATCTCCTCCCAAGTCCAGGAGTCCTGCGATCGCTGCTGCTGCCCGTTACCACGCTGCTTGGTCCTTTTGTGTTGGGTGTTTCTGTAATGTTCGTTGTCTTCCTCTGATGAGGAGGAAGATAGATCAGACCAATTTGAAGGGTGGTAAGTGTCCATAATTTAATAAGAAAACTGAACACTACAAAATACAAAACAAACAACGTGAAACAAACGAACCAGTCCCGTGTGGCACAAACACGGAAAATAAACACCCACAACTCAAAAGTGAAACCCAGGCTACCTAAGTATGATTCTCAATCAGAGACAACGATTGACAGCTGCCTCTGATTGAGAACCATACTAGGCCGAACACAGAAATCCCAAATTATAGAAAAACGAACATAGACAAGCCACCCAACTCACGCCCTGACCATACAAATATATAATAACAGAACTAAGGTCAGAACGTGACACATTTTGACCCCAGGGGTATATTTTTGTTATTACAGCCCAAAGTTTGTTTATTACATTTTTAAAATGTTTTATGACTTTGTCAATCAACTTGTTCTTAACAAATCTAAATAATTGTTTAGTGTTTCTCTATGAATATGGACTATTTAAAAATGTAAGTAGTTTGGGATAATTTTTACCTTAGCCAAAAACATATACTTCTGCCTATATTAATTGGATAAATAGGACCTTTAATCAAATCCAGGATTCTCTGGAGACATAACAAGTTACCCACCAGAGGGTGGAGGGGGACCTGTTAACCACACCACCAGAGGGTGGAGGGGGACCTGGTAACCACACCACCAGAGGGTGGAGGGGGACCTGTTAACCACACCAGAGGGTGGAGGGGGACCTGTTAACCACACCACCAGAGGGTGGAGGGGGACCTGTTAACCACACCACCAGAGGGTGGAGGGGGACCTGTTAACCACACCACCAGAGGGTGGAGGGGGACCTGTTAACCACACCACCAGAGGGTGGTGGGGGACCTGTTAACCACACCACCAGAGGGTGGAGGGGGACCTGTTAACCACACCACCAGAGGGTGGAGGGGGACCTGTTAACCACACCACCAGAGGGTGGTGGGGGACCTGTTAACCACACCACCAGAGGGTGGAGGGGGACCTGGTAACCACACCACCAGAGGGTGGAGGGGGACCTGTTAACCACACCACCAGAGGGTGGAGGGGGACCTGTTAACCACACCACCAGAGGGTGAAGGGGGACCTGTTAACCACACCACCAGAGGGTGAAGGGGAACCTGGTAACCACACCACCAGAGGGTGGAGGGGGACCTGTTAACCACACCACCAGAGGTTGAAGGGGGACCTGTTAACCACACCACCAGAGGTTGGAGGGGGACCTGTTAACCACACCACCAGAGGGTGGAGGGGGACCTGTTAACCACACCACCAGAGGGTGGAGGGGGACCTGTTAACCACACCACCAGAGGGTGGAGGGGGACCTGTTAACCACACCACCAGAGGGTGGAGGGGGACCTGTTAACCACACCACCAGAGGGTGGAGGGGGACCTGGTACCCACACCACCAGAGGGTGGAGGGGGCCCTGGTAACCACACCACCAGAGGGTGGAGGGGGCCTTGGTAACCACACCACCAGAGGGTGGAGGGGGACCTGGTAACCACACCACCAGAGGGTGGAGGGGGACCTGTATCAGTGATTTCGACCAGATAGACAGATCATCTGCAGAGCTCCCCATGTACTCTACGATGTAACTTTTCTATACCACGCATCATATGACTGTATACAAAACCAAAATAACCTTATTTTTTATATATAAAATTTGCCAAAGGTATACAAGGTCTGGTAAGGGTATCAATACTTGATAGAACTGAAATACAGAACTCAGATAGGCTCTGAATATACATAGAGAGCTGTATTGGTGTGTATTCTCCGAAATGTAGTTATTTTAGGGCCTATGGTTATAAATGGTTATAACTAGGTAAGACCACATACATGCTTAGTAGTTGTCAAAACAGCTGATAAAAGTATGTCAGTGCTATGAATACTTGATAAAATAATAATACAAAAACCAGCTACACCTCTAAATGTACACATAGTGTTGTATTGGTGTGTATTCTCCAAAAAAATAATTATTCTACTGAAAATATGACATTAATACCAGAATTCCTATAATATCCTCCAATATTCTATATGTGCAACTTGGACGTATATGTTTGGTGCTATATACTTTGGTTTGTAGTAACTTAGATGTGGGCATTATTTTTGCAATAGTTTGGTCATTGTTACTCAGAATCACTTTTGAAATGAATTGAATACTTTTTGTCAATAAAATGTTTTTAAAATGTTGCTGTACTGCCCCTCGAAAATATGATAATTTTGTCCACATGAATATGACACAATTGATATTTACTTAAAAATTCTGAAAACTAAATGTAACTATAATTCAATTACGTTAAATTAGCTTTTTTAGTGCTAATGTGGATTGTACTTTGGAAAAAGCTGCAAATTTTATAAAGGAAAAATGCATATATATGTTTGACAGAATATGCTGATTAACAGTAATTTTGCTAAAATAACAGTCTATTCTGGTCATCTTTTACTTCAGATAACATGTATCAAATGTTTTATGATGTTTTGATAAAACATAAGTTGATATTTTGCTGTGATTGATGCTTTTTCCAATAGTTTCTTCTTGGGGTCAAAATGACCCCAGTTGGTAAACGATGTCTATGAAATATTATGTTGGTGGCTTGAGAATTAAATGAGCAGACATGCAATCTATCTATGAAAAGAAGTATGGCCCCGGAAATTAAATGAAAATTCCAGTCTTGGCTGCAATTTATGTGAACATACACTATGTACTGTAGAACCTAAAAAGGTTCTTCGGCTGTCCAGATAGGAGAACGCTTTGAAGAACCCTTTTTGGTTCCAGGTAGAACCCTTTTCACAGAGGGAGAACATCACCCTTGCTGACTTGTTTTCGTCCTAACCAACTCACTTTTCAGTCTCAGTCAGGCCTTCTTTAATTTCCACCTTTCTATGAATGTATTTTTCCTTCCATAGCCGTCCTTTTCTTGTCGGCTAGGTTCTCTGTTCAGTTGGAGCTCTCAGTACATCCTCAATCTCCTTTACACAGCTAGAGCCAAACCATCCCTGTCTAGCTTGATCACAACACTGTCCAGCTCATTCCCACCTACCTACAGCTCAGGAGCAGTAAACCCCTTGTGAAATCTGTGAATGTCTGGAAGCAGGACAGTATAGAATCACTTAAGGGATGTTCTGTGTCCAGATTGGGACATTTTTCATGCGTTAGACATGCACAAGTCAGCACAGGTTGTCACAGACTACATACATTTCTGTGTTGACTCTGATATGCCAGAAGACAAAAAGGCATACCCAAACAACACACACTACATCACAAATGAGGTCAAGGACTGGATCAATTGCAAGAGGCAAGAAGCAACCATTCAAAAACAAGGACAAACAACAACTGAAATGGGTGCAAAAGGAGCTCAACCAAATGCTCAGAGAGACAAGGAAACAACACACGGAATCAGTGGGAACAAATAGTTCCTTACAAAGAACTCCAAAAAATGGTGGGAGTTGATGCGAACAATCACCAACATAAACCCTGCAAAATAAATGCTTGCACACACCAGATGAGCTGACCAAAGCCAATGAATTAAATGTTTTTTTTATACAAGATTTGATGTACATGACTTCTCTGTTGAGTGTGATAATGATGTGATTGGCTCCATTGTTATTGATTATTGTGTTCCTAGGTTGGAAATCAACCCTGTAGTTGTCATTTGAGTCTTCAAGCACACCTGTAAGAATATAAAGATCATGGTGTGCGAGCTCCATTCAGATGTGAACCCTGTGTTAGATCCTTAGTAATTTGCCTATAAGAGAAGTTGTGAGACAAGATGATGCAATCAACACCATAGTGCATCTCATTGTTAAGCATCTGGAAAACCCCGAGGCCTGTTATTTATTTCAGTTCAGCGTTTAACACAACACAGCCACATGTCCTACTCAGTCAGTTTTAAAGCAGACGAGTGTTAACTCCTGTATCATAAGGTGGTAGCGCTCATTCCTGACGAGCCATACTCAGCAGGTTAGTGTTAACAGAACCCTCTCTGAGGCTAGAGACATTAGCACAGGGGCCCGCAGGGTTGTGCACACATGAATGCACTAGCAGTAATCCTAATAACTATATTGTCAAGTTTTCTGATGATATGGCCGTCCTTGGTGTGATGTATAAAGATGCTGATACTACCGTGTACAGGTCAGAAATTCAAAGGTCTGTCAAGTGGTGTGATGAGCACCATCTTATCCTCAATGTAAAGAAAACAGAGGAGATGGTGTTTGACCCCAAATCTGTTGGCAACCACGTGCCTGTGGTTGTTCACAATGCTAACACAGCACAGCTTAGTTCGTACAAGTAGCTGGGTGCACACTAGGACAATGTACTGAACTGGAAGGTCCAAGTAGACCGTGTCTTCTGCAGAGTTCAACAACGCCTCTATTTCCTAAGTAGACTCAGGGTTTTGGGATTTGACCAGAAAATTATGTAAAACGTACTCTGGCAATAGTTATTTTTTCAGAGTTGTGTACGCTCAATTTAGTGTTGATATTTAACTCTGCTTCATTGGGTTTCACTCTGTACAGTATTAATTCAAAATAATTATTTTCAATCTCTGCAGTGTTGTTCAGTATTCTAGAGTTAATTATTTAGAGTAACGTTTACGCTCAATACAATCGCAAGAGTTAATTCAACTCCTATGTTGTCAAACAACACTATTCTGGGGTTTATATGGTTCCATTTGAGGTATAAGGGTGTAAAGTCTCATTTCATATTTCTTCATGTGTCACATTATGGTGTCTTGCAATGTGCCATCCAATCTCTAGTGGTATCCATTTAAGAGGGAGGATGTCCAGAACTTTTACATTACCTACAACTTACATTCAGAATCTATGTCAGAGCAGCGCAGAGCATAATGTTGCTTGAGACTACCTACATCATGTAATCTGAAACAGCCTCCTCAGTAATGGTTGCCATAAACCAAAACACTTACAGATTAGTTTAAGAAAATGCATGTTACATATTGAAACAAACAGAGCCACATGGAAATACAGACAAAGTATATGAGGATGGTTAATGTGAGTGTGACTCTGAGGCAGACCAAGTCAGGGAAGATATCTATAATTGCATGCATTCGTCTCTCTATGCACCGTTGCTAGTTAAAGGCCCACTATTGCTCCAACAACCACTTATCTGTCCTGGTTTCTTAAGTAAAGAGATCAGAGCACATTGGACTGGCAGACTGGATAAACAGACTGAAGAACATGCAGCAGGGGCATTTGAGCCGTAGAGCCTTCAGCAGGCCAAGTTGGTGACATTGATGTGTAGCAACCTGATGCTCTTTAGCTACACCTGTTTGTCATTGCGCTTAGCATATTTTCTGGATCGGTGACATTCACATATTTTTCCAACAATGACAATAAGTTAGTTATTGTGGGTAGTTATTGTTGGTCTCTGTTCACTGCCCATGGTGTCCTAGACTGCTACAGTGTGTCCTACAGAGAGAGAGAGAGAGAGAGAGAAGGAGAGAGAGAGAGAGAGAGAGAGAGAGAGAGAGAGAGAGAGAGAGGAGAGAGAGGAGAGAGAGAGAGGAGAGAGAGAGAGAGAGAGAGAGAGAGAGAGAGAGAGAGAGAGAGAGAGAGAGAGAGAGAGAGAGAGAGAGAGAGAAGGAGAGAGAGAGAGAAGGAGAGAGAGAGAGAGAGAGAGAGAGAGAGAGAGGAGAGAAGGAGAGAGAGAGAGAGAGAAGGAGAGAGAGGGAGAGAAGGAGAGAGAGAGAGTGAGAGAAGGAGAGAGAGAGAGAGAAGAGAGAGAGAGAGAGAGAGAGAGAGAGAAGAGAGAGAGAGAGAGAGAGAAGGAGAGAGAGAGAGAGAGAGGAGAGAGAGAGAGAGAGGAGAGAGAGAGAGAGGAGAGAGAGAGAGAGAGAGAGAAGGAGAGAGAGAGAGAGAGAGAGAAGGAGAGAGAGGAGAGAGAGAGAGAGAGAGAAGGAGAGAGAGAGAGAGAGAGAGGAGAGAGAGAGAGAGAGAGAAGGAGAGAGAGAGAGAGAGAGAGAGAGGAGAGAGAGAGAGAGAGAGAGAGAGAGAGAGAGAGAGAGAGAGAGAGAGAAGGAGAGAGAGAGAGAGAGAGAGAGAGAGACACTCCTGTCTCTTCCTGGTAATGGTTTCTTATATTGGCTTTGATCAGAAAAGGGCAGGAAAAAATGAAACCGCAGTCTCCTTTTAAAGTAGGCTGCAGTGAAGATGGGAGTGAGGGAAAGAAGGACAGAACGAGGGAGGAGAGAAGTGTGTTCCAGGAACACCCTGACCCCCTCACTCCCACTGCTTGAGTGCCCCCTCTCCACACACACCATCAACACGTTCATCTCTCCTCATCTAACCCCACCTCTCCACATCTTTTCTCCCTTTTTTTCTCTACAGTGATGTTCCCTGTCTCTCTCTCCCCCCCTTTTCTGCATCAAAATGATAATCTGACACATTATTCCTTCTGTCTTTCATTCTCCTGTTCCTCTTCTCCAGGGCACAGTATTGTCATTAGCACATTGAATAATAACAATGGGACCACATCCTCTCCTGTTGTACAGTATCAGACTCAGCTCTGTTCTCAGGGTGCTAGAGTGTCGCTCCTATTTCTTTGTCCATGCCATATGTCACCATCTCTACACCTACCTACCTGCACTGGTTTCCCACTGTGTCAGTCTTTGTCTACTTTCTTGCTGGTTGGTATTCTCTGTTTCAGACATAGTTCCAGCCCCCTGAGATCACTGAGCACTGCTGTAACTATTGCTCTGTGATGGCATAACACGCTGGGCTAAAATTACCTATTTTTTAATTTGTTGTATTACACCCCCTTTTTCTCCCTAATTTCGACCTTGTCTCATTGCTGCAACTCCCCAACTGTCTCGGGAGGCAAAGGTCGAGGCATGCGTCCTCCGAAACATGAACCGCCAACAAACCATGCTTCTTAACACCTGCCCGCACCAATGTGTTGGAGGAAACCCCTTTCAACTGACGACCAAGGTCAACCTGCAGGCGTCTGGCCCGCCACAAGGAGTCGCTAAAGCGCAATGAGCCAAGTAAGGCCAAACCTCCCCTAACCCGGTCGACGCTGGGCCAATTGTACGCCGCCCAAAGGGACTCCCGAGCACGGCCGGGTCTGTAATGACCCCTCTAGCATTGTGATGCAGGGCCTTAGACCGCTGCACCACTATGGAGGCCCTGCTCTACTGACCGTTTCATTCTCATCCATTTTATTATATTGCATTATGTTGACCTTAGGCCTAGTCATTCATTGTTTATGTGAATCTACAGCAGAGAGACTCCAAATTCCACAGTGTGTTTCTGACCTGGAGAGAACACACACACACACAATGATGGAAAATACGTGTTTGGCCCATTAGGACTGAGTGTCTTCATGGTTTATCCGCTACTGCTTACGGTGTCTGGTGACATGCAGCACACTCTGCTCTGTTCTATTACTCAACATAATGAACGTAACAGCAGGCATTAACATTGCTTTAAAAGGAGTTCAGACAATCCTGGATGACAAACAAATGTAGTTATATTAGTTTGGATTGTGTGAGACAATCCATAAACAATATACACTACTGTACTCATGTTGTAGGTTTTATATCACAAAAATGAAAAATTAAGTTAAAAGAATTGCTGCTAATGTAGCTGGCTGAATGGTAATTGGGCTGAAGAGTCACAAAGCTGCGAGTCAGTCCATTGAGTTCACATTTTTACTAAGTCACAATTCCAGACATAACATCAGCATGATTGACAAATCAAACACCAGAATGAAACTAAAATCACAGAAAAATTATTCTAAATGATTGAGGATAAAACTCGTACCGAGTGGGGACAGTAGAGGAGTATCCCATTTGAAGACGATGGGTAACATGACATAGTGAGGACCCAGCACAAACACAGAAAAACACCTCAACCTTCCAACCTCATCATCCTCACTAGCATCCCTTGACAGTCGTCATACACTGAATCTGCACCCCACTCATCTCAATTTCTTTGGAACACTCAACCTTCTCTATGGCTCCACCCTGTGGTCATTTATGAGAGGTGCAGGACTCTAGATGGACAGCAATGGGAACAGACTGAGGCAGGATCAGAATTTACACACAGAAACAGTAAGCAGCCTCAAACCATAAAGGGAGAGGAGAGACAGCAGACAGAGAGGCAATAGAGAGAGGTCCATTTGAGAGTAATCATATCTGATGATCCCTGCACCAACTGTATTGTCTTCTACAGAGAATATACTTTTCATCTTTTAAGTGGGCTCCATTACTTTCTATAGGGAAATAAACTTTACTCAGTTCCAGTGTTGATATGCTGCACAGATACTGTGTCCCAGCACTCATCCACTGAGCGTATCTTCATGTATCATCCTATAAAAGCCCCTCCAGAAATCCATAGAGGTCAGTATCTCCGCAGCAGCATTCACATCCTCCCGTAACATTATCCTGCCTCTTCACAGTTCAGACAGGACAGAACAGCAGTAAACCTCTCCTGGTAATATCCCCCTCGCAGTGCATAGTCCCGTGTCAGTTCCTCTTACAGTATAAAGGGAGAGTCTGACCTTGACCCTTAGCAGAGGTCAGAGATGTAGTCAAAGTCTTTGAAGCAGTCCTGGTCCTTGCGGGAGAGGGTGCGGCGTTCGCGGGGCGGCGTGAGGGCGGGGGTCTCAGCGGTGAACTCCTCGTCAAAGTTACTGACGTCCTCCCTCCCCCTGATGTTGGGGACGAATGGGGTCGGGAGCTGCCTCTGCAGCAGCGCTTCCCAGTCCACACTCTGAGAGGGGGAACAGAGAGACCGGATTGGTTCATAGAATCCAGGTGAATTGAATCATCTATGCAACTGAAAACAGCAACCCCTGATGTGACACTACCACATAGAGTTGAAGCAGATGCTGGAACTATTTAACAGGCTCATTGATTACATAAAAATTGTTTAATCAGTGGTTTATAAGGAATGTTAACTAATGACATGTGTGTCTGTGTTTGAGAGAGAGAGAGAGAGAGCGAGGGAACTTGAGTGAGAGAGAGGGAGGGAACTTGAGTGAGAGAGAGAACTTGAGAAGGAGAGCGAGGAAACTTGATAGAGAGAGAGCGAGGGAACTTGATAGAGAGAGAGCAAGGGAACCTGAGTGAGAGAGAGCGAGGGAACTTGAGTGAGAGAGAGCGAGGGAACTTGAGTGAGAGAGAGCGAGGGAACTTGAGTGAGAGAGAGCGAGGGAACTTGAGTGAGAGAGAGCGAGGGAACTTGAGTGAGAGAGAGTGAGGGAACTTGAGTGAGAGAGAGTGAGGGAACTTGAGTGAGAGAGAGTGAGGGAACTTGAGTGAGAGAGAGCGAGAGAGAGCGAGGGAACTTGAGTGAGAGAGAGTGAGGGAACTTGAGTGAGAGAGAGCGAGAGAGAGCGAGGGAACTTGAGAGAGAGTGAGGGAACTTGAGAGAGAGAGAGTGAGGGAACTTGAGTGAGAGAGAGTGAGGGAACTTGAGTGAGAGAGAGCGAGAGAGAGCGAAGGAACTTGAGAGAGAGTGAGGGAACTTGAGAGAGAGAGAGAGAGAGAGAGAGAGAGGGAAATTGAGAGAGAGAGAGAGGAAATTGAGAGAGAGAGAACTTGAGAGGGAGAGAGAGGGAACTTGAGAGAGAGCGAGGGAACTTGAGAGAGAGAGGGAACTTGAGAGAGAGAGAGCGAACTTGAGAGAGCGAGAGCACTTGAGAGAGAGAGAGCGAGGGAACTTGAGAGAGAGAGTGAGGGAACTTGAGTGAGAGAGAGCAAGGGAACTTGAGTGAGAGAGAGATAAAGATGGAACTTGAGAGAGAGAGAGAACTTGAAATAGAGAGAACTTGAGAGAGAGAGAAAGAGGGAACTTGAGAGAAAGAGGGAACTTGAGTGAGAGAGAGAGAAAGAGGGAACTTGAGTGAGAGAGAGAACTTGAGAAAGAGTGAAAGAGGGAACTTGAGAGAGAGAGGGAACTTGAGAGAGAGAGGGAACTTGAGGGAGAGAGAGAGGGAACTTGAGAGAGAGAGAGAGAGAGACCTTGAGAGAGAGAGAGGGGGAGAGACTCACCCTAAAGAAAGGCTGTTTCTTGACATCATCAGCATCTTTCTCACCAGAGCCTAGGCGCCGCTCCGGGTTCCTCCTCAACAACTGGCAACAGAAAACAACAAACACCTCAACCCAGACAGACCCAACACCAACTAGCAACACACACAGATGGCTAACAGCTGAAAAACATCAGAAACACATTCTTTAACAGAAAACCCAGACTGAAAACTAGAAGCAAAATGGCTCCACCTTTACAGTGACCAAACTGACCATGTCGATCAATGAGATTCTCTCTTAGTCCACTGGTGATTGGTGGGATGTGAATGTTGGGGGAGGAGCTTACCCGTCTCATGATGCCGATGGCCTCTGTGGAGAGGAAGCGAGGGTAGCGCACCTCGTCATTCACTATACTGTCAAACACCTCCTCTTCATCATCACCTGGGAATGGAGACTGACACACACATAGACCACACTGTCACGCTCGCAGCCACTCATTTAACCTATTATGGCGCCCCGGTGATGTGGCCAGGGAATGCCACTGTTTGGAGTGTAAGCCACACCACACAACCAGCATTTTTAGGCTGCAGTGCCAAGCCCCACATCTGAAGCCACTCAGCCTCGTTAGGCTGCAATACACCTGGGGCATATAAGGTGCAAGTTCAGTTCAGCATGAGAAGAGGAGCTACTGGCTGAATGCTGCAGGCCGAGCATTACAGACATCTGGGAAAAGCTCCTGGCTAGATGCCGAAGGCTGAGCTCTATAGACATTTGTTTGAAGCCCATGGACATTGTGAAGCTGGTAAGCTGGGTAGCAGCCCAGCTAGTTTTAAGTTTAGTTTAACTTTAAGTTCATTTAAACCCTCTGTGGGAGAGTGTTTTGTTTTCAGTTACAGTTTGAGAACTATCTTCGTGACCCTTTTATTTTGAATAAATATGCCAGCTTGGTTTAAGTTGTGCTTCTGTGTAAGACTTCTGTCATTATTGCTCATCATTGCCATCCATCCATCCCCCCACCATGCCTAGTGAGTCGTTACATTATATTAGTTTTTGTAACATATGGCTCAAACACACATAACTTTATGTAATATAGACTAAAGTGCTGTATTACCATAAAGGCTTAAAGTATATATTACTGGCTTAAAGTATATATTACTTTAAAGGTAAGGGCTTAACTCATTAAAGGGATTCTCCGGTACTTTTGTATACTTTTTAGCCAGTAGCTCTGAAAGTGCTCCCCTGAAATTGCCTCTCGTTCGCTCTGCTGTGGGTGCATCTTGCTAGCTGTCACTCATATGGCGACGGGCTGAAACTCATTGGTTGAACACGAATTGCTAGGGGGTTGGACCACGTGAGGGGAAAATGGTGCAGCACAGCTTCCAGAACTAGGGATTTCGTGGCTAACTGAGGTAAGACAGTAATTCTCCTAATGAACTATGCATGTATGAACTACACATTGACACATCCAACCCAAAGCGGGAGGTTTAAAAAATACTTTAGTAGTCGCCAAAGTTCCAGAGCATGTCTAAATAATAAGACTCGATATGTATGGAGTCATATTTATATAATTCTCTGAAGAGGTTTTTAGAGTCAAGTCTCTTACCTCTCCCACCAGCATCTCATACACCAGTACTCCCAGGCCCCACCAGTCCACTGCCCTGGTGTAGGAGGTGTCTGTCAGAACCTCTGGAGCCAGGAACTCAGGAGTACCACAGAACGTACTGGTCCTGTCCCCATAGCCCATACCTGGGGAAGTAGAGAGAGATCAGGAATGAGAAGAAGGGAAGAAAAGAGAAGCAGTGAGAGAGAGGTTGTTGTGAGAGAAAAACAGAGAGAGGAAAGAGAGCGAGAGAGACACAAACTGAGTCACAAATATATAAAAACATGAGCACATTAGCAAATAGAGGCTTCAATAATAAGACTCAAAAGTACTCCAAACTACAACCGCTATGACCTTGCATCCTTACAGAGACATGAGACATGCTGAATAAGTGAACATACCCTCTTTGCAGAGCCCAAAGTCTGCAATCTTCACGTAGCCCTGTGTATCCAGCAACAAGTTATCGAGTTTAAGGTCCCTGAGGAGGAGGGATGAAGATTAATTCAAAATTGATAGGTACTCTGAGGATGAAGGGGTAGGAGGATGAGAGGGTGCCTGTCTTTCATGTGGTCTGTGTTTCATGTCTACCCAGAGTACTCACCGGTACACAATCTTATGGTCATGAAGAAACTGCAGGCCCAAAACCACACAGGCTGCGTAGAACCTGCAGGACAGACAGACAGACAGACAGGCGACAGTAACAGCAGACCGTGGATGGATATGAGTACGCATACAGTACACAACCATATGAATACAAATATACATATCTCAAAGCATGCCTGCTCATCCCCCATGTTCCGTTACACATTCAGTAGAACACAGCAAACACAGAAATACACAGCGGTACCCACACGGCTCGGGGCTCTGTAAAGACGTCTGCGTGGATATGCATCATGAGGTCACCCCCAGCCGTGTACTCCATGACGAAGCACACGTGTTCTGGGGTCTGGAAACATGCAAACAGGTTGACCAGGAAGGGATGGTGGGAGCTGTTCACTGTCTCAAAAATACGCTTCTCACACTTCAAACTGAGGAGGGAGAGAGGAGAGGGAGAAGAGGGAGACAACTGTCTAATGTCAAGTACAGTATGTAAACACACAGTTAACTTGTACAGTGTATATGTTTGCCATGGTTTGTTGCTGATCAGTTTTGTGTTGACAATAATATTGTGGCACACTGTATATAAAACTAGACAATCCAGTCATAGAAATATCACCATGATGAAGGTCATATATTGTCAGAGAGAGGCATAATATTCTGCCTTGATTCTGTCTTGGCCTGTGTTGCATTCTAGTGTAGATCCATACCTGTCCACTTCGTCCCGCGCCACAATGTCTCCCTTCTTCAGGGCTTTGATAGCGAACACACTGCCTGTCCTCTTGTACTCCGACAACAACACCTGGAAAACAGCAGTGGTTCATGTGAATCTCGACCTGAATCCTCTGGATGGAGAACTTCCAAACAAAGGGAGGATATTTCAAATGTGAGGACACATACTTTGCCAAAGTGTCCCCTGCCCAGCACAGCGATCAGCTTGAAGTCCTGCAGACACAGAGGGCCTTTGCTCTGTCTAATACCAGGACACAAAGAAAATAATCATGATCACAATCACTGAAATAGCCTTTGCTTTACCATCTTGAGGGTCATCTGCTAGCTGAAGAAACAGGATGCAGTATTATCTGGTGTTTTGTGTCTACCTATCACTTCTATAGAGAGCATGTTGGTGTGATATATGTCTCTGTGGCTACAGTAATGTGTTATGGAGGAGGTCAGGTGGCCATATTGTGAGTGGGCGTGTTTCTCCAGCATCATACTGTAGGGGCCATATTGTGAGAGGATGGCCTCAGGTGTGAGTGTGAGGACACACTGTGCCAACTCTGCATGTTGCTGTACCTGCGCAAGGAACTCGTGGATAGGGTTCTGGTTGGCCGCCCTTGGGCGAGGTCCGGAGGGGACAAGGGCTCAATCACAGGCTGTTCCTGAGAGTGAGAGAGAAAAAGAGAGATGGAGAGATAGACATATAAAGAGGGGAGAGGGATAGATAGAGAGAATGAGGGAGAAGGTGAGAGAGGGAAAAGGAAAAACAGACAGACAGGGCAACAGTAATTTTGTCACTCATCATTATTAGTAGCCAGTTCCCTGCTGGCTGGCTGGCTGCTCAATCCCCTTTCCTCTCCTCTCTTCCTCGTTACTGTTAATTAGTTCTCGAAAAACACTAGAGTAACTAATCCAGTAATCCCCCAGCCCCACTGACCATACCATCTGTTACCAAGGCCCTCCCTTCCTCCGCATCTCTCTCCCTCTATCACTCCCTCTGTCCCTCTCTCTCTGTCCTCTCGTGCCAATCATGTTTTACACACTTGGAATCTAACACAGATTGGGCTTTGATCTAATTAAAGCTCATTCGATCCAATTTGGTCTAATTAGTGTGGATTTCTCCCTTTCTTATTGTTACCTCTCTCCTCTCCTTCTTCCAAGGCCCTGCTCTGTCTCGCTCCAGATTCATCCTAGTCTAACAGTCCAATATGACAATATCACTGTTTTTTAATCAAAGGCTTTCTGGAGGGAATGGCCAAAGGGAATGTGATACTACAGAGATGGCTATCAGATGATTATCACTCCATCGCCGCACCCTCCCTCTATCCTCCCATCCCTCCCTCCCTCGCTCTCCTCCTCCCTCCCTCATCCTCCCATCCCTCCCTCCCTCCATCCTCTCATCCCTCCCTCCCTTGCTCTCTCCCTCCCTCCCTCCCCCTCCCATCCCTCCCTCCCTCCATCCTCCCATCCCTCCCTCATCCTTCCATCCCTCCCCATCCCTCCATCCTCTCATCCCTCCCTCCCTCCATCCTCTCATCCCTCCCTCCCTCCCTCCTCCCTCCCTCCCCCTCCCTCCCTCCCTCCCTCCCTCCCTCCCTCCCTCCCTCCCCCTCCCCTCCCTCCCCCTCCCTCCCTCCCTCCCTCCCTCCTCATCCTCCCTCCCTCCCCCTCCCTCCCTCCTCCCTCCCTCCCTCCCTCCCTCCCTCCCTCCCTCCCTCCCTCCCATCCCTCCCCCTTCCTCATCCTCCCATCCCTCCCTTCTTCATCCCTCTGTTCATCCCTTCCTTCTCTTCTTCTCACCAGGTGGGGTGTGTCAAAAGCGTCTCTCCTGATCGCAGGTCTCAGAGGAGAGTCGCTCTCCAGAGTCAGCTTCTCCACTGAGATCTCCCTACGACACACACAGAAACACCAGTCAACAGTCTCCCCATGTACAGTATATGTTGTGCTTGCTGTCTGAAGCATTAAAGAGGTATGAGAAAGGCTATCTGTGTGTGTGTGTACAGTACCCAGAATGTGAGCGTAAGTGTGGGGTGTAGCTGGGAACGTTATTTCCAGTAGGGATGGCGTTCCTCAGTAGGCGAACCCAGGTGGCGATATCAACATTCATCTGATGAGCACGCAGGAACGATTTACCTGCAACACACACACACACAATGCAATCTAACCTGTTCACGCAGAAACTTTTAACATGGTTTACTCAATCCATTAGGACTGCCCAGATTGCACTGAAGAAGTTTCAACCCTGACACACTCAAGTTGTCATACTCCAAAGCATTAAACCACCTAAAACCATCAGATTAATCCACAGCACTGCTAATTCCAACACTAGATGGCAATACAGAGCACAGAGGGATACAAAGTTACAAAGTGGGTTCTGGGTGGAGGTTGCATGTAGTCACATATCTAGGACCTCCCCCAATCCCAATGTTAGGGGTGAAACACTAAACTGACTGTAGATCAGTGTCTAGGGGGCAACCCCATGCCACTCAGTGGGGAAGCAGTGGGGCGTCAGTGATGCATGTGTGAGCCCTATAGGGATGCTGGGATACATGGAGCCAGGCTTGGCAACTGCTGACAACATAAAGAACAAGATGGGGCTTTATCTAAGAGTTTACACATACTAACACAACACACTGTTCTGAGAAAAACTTATCTTACCATGCTGTTTGGAGAAAACCTTTTGTCTCTGCAGTCTTCGGCCTCTCACTATGACTGGGTTGAAGAACATTACCTGAAATACACACATATCAGTGGAGACTCATCAGAGGAGAAAGGGGAGGACCATCCTCCTCAGTGAATTTCATAAAAATAAAAATAGTGAAACATCTAAAAAAGTTATCCTTTTTAGAGAAAACTATACTAAATATATTCACGTAACCACATAATTGATTAAAACACACTGCTTTGCAATGGTCTACAGTAGCTTCAACAGCACTCTGTAGGGTAGCACCATACTCTAGTCGGTAGTTTCCACCCTCTGGGTACATTGACTTCAATACAAAACCTAGGAGGCTCATGGTCCTCACCTCATTCCATAGACTTACACAGTAATAATGACACCATCCCGGAGGGCGTCCTCCAAACTATCAGAGCTCTTGCAGCATGAACTGCAAGATAATTAATCTTGTAAAGCATAAACTACAGCTTGCTAGCACTGCAGTGCTTAAAACAAATGTAATGAGTAGTTGACTCAAAGAGGAAAAAAAATTGAACAAATACATTTCGTAAAAAATGAAGAAGCAAGAAATATTTTCACTTTCACTTTCACTTACTTAGCTAGCGAACGCAGCTAGCTAGTTTAGCCTACTTAAACACCCGGCTCAAACAGAGAGGGATGCCATGTTCGCTAGCTGGCTATGGCGATCCAACATTGGAACTCTTCCAAGTCAAGGTAAGCTTTTTGTTTTATTCATTTACTGCCACCGGTGCCCGCCGGTGTAACTGCTAAACTGCTTGCTGACTACACTGTACTGCATGATTGTAGTGGGTTTACTAACGCGTTAGTTTTAGTAGCTATGTTGACTATGACGTTAGCAAATAATGGTGACAATTATGTAAGCTGTGTGCAGCGGTTATGATATGAAGGTTTGGCTTATAAAGATTTTTTCGCCTGGTCACAGACAGCTGATGTGTTTGTGGTGCACTGAAATCCACAAGCGAAGGGAAAGGGTGAGAGGAGGAGAGCACGTGGATGCAAAAAGGAATTAACAATCAAAGTGATCATACTGTTTGTATGTGGCTGCTATGAAAGTGACCTGTGTTTGCAGGTGATCAAGGGTGCATTCATTCCGCCAATTCAGTTGAAAAGCATTCTTAAATGGAAGCAAATGGAACGAAATGGGGATAAACATATTTTAATTTGTCTAATAGAAACTTGTTTGCAACTGTTGGACTAATGATTACACCCTAGATCAGCTAGATGCTGGCAAGTGTGTGCAAGGCGGTATTGAATGTGTCACTCTCTGTCACCTTGATTACTCAAATTTATCTCGACCTGTGCACCTACATTGCAAACTTTCATTCATAGGCTAGGTTGTAGAAACCTTATGATGGGTATAAGGAAAATTTGAGAATCATGTAGTAGCCGAAACACATCGATGTTACGTTGAGCTGGGGGACTGGAGTATGAATGACAGTCATCCAATATGCTGTAATAGAAATAAGGCCATGCTCATAAAACAAAATGTGCGTCCTCCCTCATCTTAAATAGCACTGATCGCCACTGACACATACAGTACCAGTCAAAAGTTTGGACAAACCTACTCATTCAAGGGTTTTTCTTATATATTTTTTAACCATTTTCTACATTGTAGAATAATAGTGAAGACATCAAAACTATGAAATAACACATATGGAATCATGTAGTAACCAAAAAAGTGTTAAATAAATTAAAATATATTTTATATTTGAGATTCTTCAAAGTAGCCATCCTTTGCCTTGAGGACAGCTTTGCACACTATTGGCATTCTCCCAACCAGATTAACCTGGAATGCTTTTCCAACAGTCTTGAAGGAGTTCCCACATATGCTGAGCACTTGGCTGCTTTTCTTCACTCTGCGGTCCGACTCATTCCAAACCATCTCAATTTGGTTGAGGTCGGGGATTGTGGAGGCCAGGTCATCTGATGCAGCACTCCAATACTCTCCTTCTTGGTAAAATAGCCTTTACTCAGCCTGGAGATGTGTTGGTTCCTTGTCGTAATTATATTCCCACTAAGTGCAAACCATATGGGATGGCGTAATGCTACAGAATGCTGTGGTAGCCATGCTGGTTAAGTGTGTTTAGAATTCTAAATAAATCATTGACAGTGTCACCAGCAAAGCACCCGCACACCATAAAACCTCCTCCTCCATGCTTTACGGTGGGAAATACACATGAGGAGATAATCCGTTCACCCACACTGAGTCTCACAAAGACACGGCGGTTGGAACCAATAATCTCTAATTTGGACTCCAGACCAAAGGACAAATGTCCAACGGTCCATTACTCATGTTTCTTAGTAAGCAAGTCTCTTCTTCTTATCGGTGTCCTTCAGTAGTGGTTTCTTTGCAGTAATTTGACCATGAAGGCCTGATTCACACAGTATCCTCTGAACAGTTGATGTTGAGATGTTTCTGTTACTTGAACTCTGTGAAGCATTTATTTGGGCTGCAATTTCTGAGGCTGGTAACTCTAATGAACTTATCCTTTGCTGCAGAGGTAACTCTGGGTCTTCCTTTCCTGTGGCGGTCCTCATGAGAGCCAGTTTCATCATAGCACTTGATGTTTTTTGTGACTGCACTTGAATAAACTTTCAAAGTTCTTGAAATTATCCATATTGACAAACCATGTCTTAAAGTTATGATGGACTCTTTCTCTTTCTCTTTGCTTATTTGAGCTGTTATTGCCATAATATGGACTTGGTCTTTTACCAAATAGGGCTATCTTCTGTATACCACCCCTACCTTGACACAACACAACTGATTGGCTCAAATGCATTAAGAAGGAAACAAATTCCACAAATGAACTTTTAACAAAATGCATTCCAGGTGACTAAATCATGAATCTGGTTGAGAGAATTCCAAGAGTGTGCAAAGCTGTCATCAAGGCAAAGGGAGGTTACTAAAATCTAAAATATATTTTTATTTGTTTAACCCTTTTTTTCCTTACTATATGATTCCATATGTTATTTCATAGATTTGATGAATTCATTATTATTCTACAAAGTAGAAAATATTAAAAAATAAAGAAAAACCGTTGAATGAGTAGGTGTATCAAAACTTTTGACTAGTACTGTATAGTTCAGGATTGAGCAGGGATGTATGTGTTGGTGCGTGTGTTTGCATGTTCGCATGTCTCTGTATGTGTGTATGTGTATACATGGCGGGGTGTGTGTACCTCAGCCAGCAGCAGGCCCTGAGGCTCCAGCTCCAGCTGAACTCTGTGTTTCTGGTTGTCCAGGAAGTCCTCCAGCTTCAGGTACTTGAGAGCACACAGGGAGCGGTAGTCCCTCCAGTACACTGCTATCTCCATCTCCCTGGACTGGGCCGAAACACAGGTCAACACACATACTGTTTCAACCACAGGTGTAGATACACTTCTTTTTACCTTTTCACGCTCTCTCAATTCTCAATGTGCCTCTCTCTCTCTCTCAATTCTCAATGTGCCCCTCTCGCTCTCTCAATTCTCAATGTGCCTCTCTCTCTCTCTCAATTCTCAATGTGCCTCTCTCTCTCTCAATTCTCAATGTGCCTCTCTCTCTCAATTCTCAATGTGCCTCTCACTCTCTCTCAATTCTCAATGTGCCTCTCTCTCTCTCAATTCTCAATGTGCCCCTCTCTCTCTCTCAATTCTCAATGTGCCTCTCTCTCTCTCTCAATTCTCAATGTGCCTCTCTCTCTCTCTCAATTCTCAATGTGCCTCTCTCTCTCTCTCAATTCTCAATGTGCCTCTCTCTCTCTCAATTCTCAATGTGCCCCTCTCTCTCTCTCAATTCTCAATGTGCCTCTCTCTCTCTCTCAATTCTCAATGTGCCTCTCTCTCAATTCTCAATGTGCCTCTCTCTCTCTCTCTCAATTCTCAATGTGCCTCTCTCTATCTCTCAATTCTCAATGTTCCTCTATCTCTCTCAATTCTCAATGTTCCTCTCTCTCTCTCAATTCTCAATGTTCCTCTCTCTCTCTCAATTCTCAATGTGCCTCTCTCTCTCTCAATTCTCAATGTTCCTCTCTCTCTCAATTCTTAATGTGCCTCTCTCTCTCTCTCTCAATTCTCAATGTGCCTCTCTCTCTCTCTCAATTCTCAATGTTCCTCTCTCTCTCTCAATTCTCAATGTGCCTCTCTCTCTCTCTCAATTCTCAATGTTCCTCTCTCTCTCTCAATTCTCAATGTGCCTCTCTCTCTCTCAATTCTCAATGTGCCCCTCTCTCTCTCTCTCAATTCTCAATGTTCCTCTCTCTCTCTCAATTCTCAATGTGCCTCTCTCTCTCTCAATTCTCAATGTGCCTCTCTCTCTCTCTCTCTCAATTCTCAGTGTTCCTCTCTCTCTCAATTCTCAATGTGCCTCTCTCTCTCTCTCTCTCTCAATTCTCAATGTTCCTCTCTCTCAATTCTCAATGTGCCCCTCTCTCTCTCTCAATTCTCAATGTTCCTCTCTCTCTCTCAATTCTCAATGTTCCTCTCTCTCTCTCAATTCTCAATGTGCCTCTCTCTCTCTCTCAATTCTCAATGTGCCTCTCTCTCTCTCAATTCTCAATGTTCCTCTCTCTCTCTCAATTCTCAATGTGCCTCTCTCTCTCTCAATTCTCAGTGTTCCTCTCTCTCTCTCAATTCTCAATGTGCCTCTCTCTCTCTCTCAATTCTCAATGTTCCTCTCTCTCTCTCAATTCTCAATGTGCCTCTCTCTCTCTCTCAATTCTCAATGTGCCTCTCTCTCTAAATTCTCAATGTGCCTTTCTCTCTCTCTCTCTCTCTCTCTCAATTCTCAATGTGCCTTTCTCTCTCTCTCTCAATTCTCAATGTTCCTCTCTCTCTCTCTCTCAATTCTCAATGTGCCTCTCTCTCTCTCTCAATTCTCAATGTGCCTCTCTCTCTCTCAATTCTCAATGTTCCTCTCTCTCTCAATTCTCAATGTGCCTCTCTCTCTCAATTCTCAATGTGCCTCTCTCTCTCTCTCAATTCTCAATGTTCCTCTCTCTCTCTCAATTCTCAATGTGCCTCTCTCTCTCTCTCTCAATTCTCAATGTGCCTCTCTCTCTCTCTCTCAATTCTCAATGTGCCTCTCTCTCTCTCAATTCTCAATGTGCCTCTCTCTCTCTCAATTCTCAATGTTCCTCTCTCTCTCTCAATTCTCAATGTTCCTCTCTCTCTCAATTCTCAATGTTCCTCTCTCTCTCAATTCTCAATGTGCCTCTCTCTCTCTCAATTCTCAATGTGCCTCTCTCTCTCTCAATTCTCAATGTTCCTCTCTCTCTCTCTCTCTCTCAATTCTCAATGTGCCTCTCTCTCTCTCTCATTTCTCAATGTTCCTCTCTCTCTCAATTCTCAATGTGCCTCTCTCTCTCTGAATTCTCAATGTTCCTCTCTCTCTCTCAATTCTCAATGTTCCTCTCTCTCAATGCTCTATGTGCCTCTCTCTCTCTCAATTCTCAATGTGCCTCTCTCTCTCTCAATTCTCTATGTGCCTCTCTCTCTCAATTCTCTATGTGCCTCTCTCTCTCAATTCTCTATGTGCCTCTCTCTCTCAATTCTCTATGTGCCTCTCTCTCTCAATTCTCTATGTGCCTCTCTCTCTCAATTCTCAATGTGCCTCTCTCTCTCAATTCTCAATGCAAGGGGCTTTAATGGCATGGGAATCTCTATCTCTGTCTCTGTGTGTGTATTGTATGATGTAATATCTTACTCTCTCCAGTTCTACAGTGAAGGTCTGGTCCCAGGCCTGCTCTCCCACTGTCTTCCAGCATGTCTGTCCCACCACTGTGTTCTCGAGCTTCAACACCGCAC